>NC_135331.1:141962681-142285181 GCF_023851605.1 Tamandua tetradactyla | reverse complement strand
CTGAGAAAAAGGTGGTTTCCCCACTGTCCCCCAAGGTTCCATTCGGAGAGAGGCAGGCTGCTGCATAGGCCCTTGGAAAGGGTGGGACTGCCTTTCCAAAGCCCTGAAGATAAATGAACCTCAGACTTTGAAATCTAATGGAGTTTGTCCTGTAGGTTTTTGAAACTGCTTAGGTCTGGTGTTCCTTCCAATTTCTTCCTATGGAAATGGGGGTATTTATCCTATGACTGTCCCTCCTTTGTTGGCAGCAGATAACTTGTCCTGAGTTTTACAGGTCCAGGGTCAGTGGAAAATTTTGCCTTAGAACAGACCATACCCATAACTAACTTTGGTGAGATTTTGTACTGTTTCTGACTTTATGTAGTATTGTTACTGAAATGGTTTAAGGCTTTCTGATGTTATTATGGAATGAATGTATTTTGCATTTGGAAAGAACATGTCTTTTTTGGGTTCCAAAGGGTAGAATGTGCTGGTTTGATTCTATGGTGTATCCCAGAAAAGCAATGTCCTTTAAAAATCATTCAATATTGCTGGGTTGGAGCTTTGTGATTATTCTTGGAGATGTGACCTACTCATCTATGGGTGTTAACTTTTGATTAGATGGTTTCCACTAAGATGTGTCTCCACCTATTCAAGGTGGGGTTGCTTACTGGAGCCCTTTTTGGAAAAAGCTTTAGGGCCCACACAGCCAGAGACCTTTGGAGATAAAGAAGGAAAATGCCCCCAGGGGAGCTTCATGAAACAAGAAGCCCGGAGAGAAAGGTAGCAGATGTTACTATGTTCTCCATGTGTCTTTCCAGAAAGAAACCCTGAACATCATTGGCCTTCTTGAACCAAGATGTCTTTCCCTGGATGCCTTAGATTAGATATTTTTATAACCTTGCTTTAATTTGGACATTTTCATGGCCGTAGAACATGTAAACTTTCAACTTAATAAGTTCCCCTCTTTATAAAGCCACTCTGTTTCTGGTATATTGTGTTCTGGTGGCTAGCAAACTGGAACAGATGTCACTGCTTTCATAGAGAGGACACCAAACTCATTGAACATGGTACAGTTGGGAGGCTTGAGCCAGGTTCACCTAAATCTCTGATGGCATAGAAATCATCAAGTGATACCTTTGGAGTTTCACTAACAAGTTTTTATTTAGGTTATGGCCCCAGACTGTGTTGAACTTTAACAATCTAGTTGGAGAAAAAGATAGACAAATAAGCAAATATCATATTATATACTGTTTTCTATTAAGAAATCTATAATCCTTGAAGAGAAGCAACTATCTATCTAGGAGTCTCTAAGATGGGCTCATGAAGGTGGATTTTGAGCTGTGTTACAGTTCAGTAAGATCCTGAAAAGTGTAAAGAGAGGAAAACATGTTCCAGATGGAAGTTAAAGCAAGTACTGTTAAAGCATTGTATGTAATTCAGTAAGATGTGTACCAATTTATGGGAAAGGCTACAAGTAGCTGGGAAATGCAACCTCAAGGACTCCGAGAAAAGGATATGTAGGAGGAGGCTCATAGGTGATATTTCAACCAGCATTCTAATAGATCCATTACAAATCTGAGGGTAGATCCATTACATATCTGAGGCGGGGGGTGGGGGGCATTGGGGAAAGGAGGAAAGAGGAAGAGATTATAAGGAATTAGCTCACACAATGGGCTGGCAGATCCAAATTCCATAGAACAGGCTTCAGGCTGGGAATTCTGGTAAGAATTGATGTTGAAATCTTGAGGCAGAGATTCTAGCACCCTCAATTCTTGCTGTTAAGACCTCCAACTGATTGAGTGAGGCCCACCTACCCTATGAAAGGTAATCCCCTTTACTTGAAGTTAACTGATTATAGTTAATAATCCAGTCTACAAAATACTTCCATAGTAACAAGTAGGTCAGTATTTGGCCAAATAGCTGGACACCATAATCTAACCAAGCTGACACATGTAACTAAACATCAAAGGGGAGTTTTGCTGATTCTTCCTGTAGCAGTCTGGGGACACACACTCAGATCTCCCACTCCCCAGTGGGAGTACTAGGGACTTCTCTAATAGGCAGTCTGAACTCCAGAACCTGTCTCGTCATCATTGGACTGGCCGAGATGCTACCAGAGCTGCATCTCAGTCTGAGACTCCTACAACAAGCCACGTTTCTTCTCCCTTTCCTCTCTCAGGTGTCAGGTACCATGGTCTGAAGGCTTTTCCTAACCTGTTTTGTTTCCTTTCCCCTTAATCTTTCTCAGGCATTACCTCAAATACATCTTGTGCATTTCTATCTCTGTCTTCCTTCCACTTCCCAGAGGATCTGAATTGACACAGTTGGTACCAGTAATGTTCTGAGAAATCAGGTGGCAAGATTCAGTTTGGGACTGAAACATTCACTACTCAATTGACAAGGAGGATGTTATTCCAAGTATATGGGGCATGAATAGTCTCTGGTACAAGGTGGTAGCTCAATTGCTAAAAAGATTTACCAATTACAACTTGGAAAATTTTCTTGGTGGAGGAAAATACACGTTATGCACAATTATTCAAGCATTTGAAAGTTATAAGACAAAACAATATCCACAAGGACAACGGAATTTGCTGGTTATTACTAAGTTGCTTTGATACCCCTATTTATGGGTAATGAGAAGCTGAGGGTAGATAACAGAGGACCTATTTTGTAGTTTCCAGAGAGGTCCTATCTTTTTCAGTGGATACAGTCAATGATCTGACTCAGAAAGACATTAAATGCCCAGCCAATGTAGGTCTATTTAAGATTAGGGCCCTACCTGGCAAACCTGAGTCACTGAGGCATAGAATGGGGACATTTAGATGGTCCACAGACATGACTCTGTACCACACTGTTTATAGCAGCACTTCCCCCATATGGAAGGCACTGTTTGCAGAGGCTTCTCCCACAAGTATGGAGGTGCCCCCTTAGGAGTTGCCAAGTTGGGATGTTCTGGGCATTATAAGGGAGCAGTGAGATTGCACCCCAAAGGAGCTGCAAAAATTAGCATGTATTGAGAAGGGCCAGTGGAGTATTCATAGGATTGGATTTGGAGGGTACTTGATCAAGGGGTTTGTGCTGGTTTGAAGCTATTATGTACCCCCAAAGTGGCCATGCTCTTTTAATCCATTCCTGTGAGTGCACACCTATTGTGGATAAGACTTTTTGATTAGGTTGTTTCAGTTGAGATGGACCCACCTAATTCATGTAGGTTTTATTCCTTTACTGGAGCCCTTCACGAGAAGTTAAAAGGCAGAATAAGCAGAGAGAGCTCAGAGACCCAGAGGGCCTAGAGAGAAAATAGGACCGCAGAAGCTCAGAGAGGAGGTCACTGAAACCAGAAGCTGGAAGCAATGAAACTTGGTAGCAGAGGGCCAGCAGATACCGGCCATGTGCCTCACTATCTGACAGAGGAATCCCATATGTCAGGAGCCTGTCTTCAGAGTCCAGGTATCATCCTGTTAATACCTTTATTGGGACATTTTCATGGCCTTGGAACTGTAAATTTTAATTTAATGAATCTCCATTGTAAAAGCCAATCTATTTCTGGTATTTTGCATTCTGGCAGCTTTAGCAAACTGAAATAGGATTAAAATGTAAAACTGGATAAGCAAGTATTTATGGCCTAGGGGTCAATTTCTCAGGACAAATGATTTAATACTCAGGCCAGGACCCTGGAAGATGGTACAAACTCACTGAAAACCTGTAACGCATTTCTGCCCAAACTTGAGGCATAACGCTTACTTAGTTTTTAACTGTTTGATAAGTACCTTCGGAAGCCTGGAGAAAGCAATGACCCTTGCTGAGTAAAGGTAAAGTTCTTGAGTTGCCCTACAGATAGTGGGGGGAGGAATTCAAAGGCTACGGTGAGTGAGCATGCTAGAATGGGTCCATTACATGAAGCCTGAAGACCCACAGAGGACTATGTTCTACGGGAGGGCCCAGAGGACACTCCATTCAGCAAGACCTGTAGGAGTGTGCTAGGGGCAGGGCACTGCGTCACTGAGTTCCATAGTTAGGTGCTCTCCTAGGCAGGCCAGGGCTGATGGTAGGGTAGATGGTCAGAAACAGTCAAGAGTAGTGGGGATGATTGAGCGCTGATGCAAGTGAGGCAGGTGGTAGCACTTAGCCATCAGAAGCCAGGGGCTGTGGTTACCATAACAACCAGCAAAGTGAGAGAAGCAGACACTGAGGAGAGTGTGGCTGCATTTGTCTGAACTGGGAATGGACGCATACAGCAACCTGGTCTGAAAATGCATGGCTCCAGGAGTTTGGGCAGAAATACATGACAGGTTTGCCATTCTCGCCATTTTTTTCATCACTAAGATCTATGAGGCCACATATTGTCAACTCATGAGATTTAGTTTAATTGGCTGTAACTGATCTGTCCTTCCTTCCATTCCCCTAACCACTAGTTGGTGGAGAAAAACTTTTAACCACATGCCAATTCGGTTCAGAGTTAGTCTGGTATGAGAGACTGAACCACTTTTTAGTGGTGTTCATTCTCTCAGGTGCCCACTGTCCCTTGGCTTCTCTGTTCCCCGTGATTGAGAGAAATGGTTTGTCTTAGGAGGCTTCTGAGTTATATTTTATCCATTAATTGCTTTACAGAAAAAAATCCATAAACTGATGGTACTAATTGATTATATGACTCTGAATCTCTTTCAGGACATGACTTTTTTTTCACAGGAATATACTTGTATGCTTGTATTTTACTTTCTGTTTTGCTGTTATCTTTCACTGTGTGTGTGTGTGTATTTTAATGGCCAGATAGCTTTCTATTCACTTGGGTCTTTAAGATCAGTCAAAATGCTATTTTGAATTCTAATTTAAAGGAACCACAAATTTTACTGGATTTAAATTCTGTCAGTTCAGTGCTGGAGAAGTATTGGGATCTAGAATTATCTGGATAGGATGCATTGGTAAAGCATCAATGTAGGGGGCTTTTTATCCCCAGAAAGTTCTTCAGGTTGACATATTTTATGGAGGCCCCTCAGGGTGATTTGTGCTGAGGTCTCAGACCACCCCCTCATCTCTATTAGTCCCCATGAGTGACCTGAAAAAAGTTACAGTCTAGGTGAAATCGTGTGTGTGGCAGCTTCAATTAAGTCCCCTAGCCCCCTTCCAATCTATAGCCAAGTATGTCCTATTTAGAAATTCTGGAGCTTTCCTTGAACATAAGGAATACCTTCATTTGGTGTGATATCTCCCAAGTTCAGCATTATGAATGGTTGGGTGAAATTAATGACCCATGAATATTGAATATCCCCTTTGCTTTCCTGTCCCAGTGCTTATGCTTTTGTACTCTCACTTCTGTACTCTGTCTTTTTAAATTCCTTGTCATCCTTAAATGTTTTCTCAAATCCCACTAGAGTGTGAACTCCTTCAGGATAATTGTGTCTCTAACTTACATTGCCTCATATTCCCCAGGATGCCTAGAAGAGTCACTTGCACATAGTAAATGCTCATTGAGTTTGGTGAATGAATAAATAAAATTGTGCCAATGGGGGGTGGGATGGAGATAGAGAAGAATGGGTAAAATGCTAAGTAGTCCATACCTTTTGAGTAAGCTCACATGGATGATTTATTCTTAAAGATGCTAATTGGTGGGCAAGGTCCGATGTTCACAGGGAGGAAGGGAGAGGAGAATGGCACAGGAAAGTACCAGCTCTACTCAGACACCTGATGAAGGTGCATTGGTGAGGTTAGGAGAGGGTTAGTGAGATGGACAGAACTATTGGGACTGGCATTGCTTTTAAGAAAGACATGGACCAGAAATAGGAGGAGATAAGTAAAGAAAATTTATGGTGATGGGTAGTCTGAGGGGCTCTTTATTCCTGTATTTAGAGGCTAGAAATCCATTATGGTTGTATAATGAGCCCAAGTTGGGAGGAACTGTCAAGGGTTTGGAAACAAAATGGGTAATTAGTACTAGAGGCCTGAACCTTATGTGAGATGCAACAAGATCATATAAGCCATTTTTAGACTTAGATCAAATGGTTCACCCTTTGTCTATATAATTCTGCTTTGACATGAGAGTAGATTTTTAGTAAGCATTCATGTGCATAGCTCAGTATTTTCAGGGAGGGTTGGTTAGAATAGTTTCTACTCTTTTAGACCATACATTCTAAAATAGACAAATATTGCAGATAGACATGCACAGCCAGGCTGTATTAGATATTCAGACTGGATTTTACTACAAGGATAATTTGTCTTAATTTGTGCTTTGTAGAAATGACACTTTATTTGGAAGCTCTGGTAAGGACTGCAGGGCTTCCATCCTTCTTGTCCCTACTCTGAGATGGGCTGGCCCCGCCTCTTCTCGACTTGCTGAATCCAGACCATTCAAGATTTATCTCAAATCTCATGCCTTTTATGACATCTTCCTGAGCTCTGCTGGGAGTCATTATCTCCTCTGAGCCTCCATAGTACTTGCTCATCATTCCAGCAGTAGCTGCTAGTCTTTGTGTAATGAGAAGAAGGTGTCCTCTCTGGGCAGGGAAATTAGGAAGCAGCTCCTCCTGTGAGCAGCACAGCCCCACAGGCTTGGTTCTCTGAGGCTCCTTTATGCAAAGAAGAATAAGGCAGGAAATGCAGTCACTGGGCCAGGGGCTCATTGTAGAGAGTAATATGGAGCCTGGATTTCAGCTCCTTCAACTAGAAGACTTTGATTTGAGCACACATTGCTTTATTTTATCAATGTGCTTCTTATCATTCACTGGTAGACACTTAGAAGTGGATGGATCCAAATGTTTATTTGTTCACTTGCTAACAGTTAGTCTGTAATGTTGACCTTGCTTGAAGCTCTGGTTTCATTGTTGCAAAGAATGTTATAATGGCAGTTATAGCTCCATGTAAATAAACATCTAACAAATTCATGAAGTATTCAGTTAATCCTAATGTTATTTATAAAATGGGAATGTACATTTCAATTTCAAAGTGGAAGTCAGCAGGACTCTACCCTTCCTTCCAGAAAGTTCTTCTAGGAAGATACTTGTAATGAAGGAAAGCAAATAATAGTACTGATGATGTTGAAATAGCTGTTTGTTTAGCTCTTATGCTGCCCTAGCTACTTTACATTCACCTTCATGGTTAAACCTATGAACAGTCCTAGGATCCTCATTGGCAAGGAAATGGAAGCTCAGACAAGTTAAATGATAAGTCAGAAGGGGCCAGACTCACTCTAGAAAAGGAAAAATGCCTCGATGAGCAGCTGACTCTCCCTACCTCTCCTGGCCATGCATAGTCTGGAAGTCTGGCAGGCTGAGATTGCTTGGAGGTGCTTGGTTTATCTTTATGAATATATCGATCCAGTCCCCTGGGACTGCGACTTCCCTGTTCCAGTCCCCAGTTAAGATGTATTCACTTTGGGAGAAAGGATTGAATCTTCTACTTTGTACCCTGGGAAATGGGGGAAGACCTCATAGGGTGAAAGTTTGCATGTATGTGTCTGTTTCTATTCATCCAACATTTGCTGTTTTCTCCCACAGCAGCTGTGAACACATTTCTTTTCCGTAGCTACAACTTCTATTTTTAAGCACTTCCAAATGTTCTCATCATTAATAAAGATTATTCTAAGCTCCCACATTAGCAGCACTCAGGCCTTGCTGAAGCTGCACCTAGTACACAAGCTTTTCCCCCCTTCATGCTCTCCGGTTTTCTACACTTTCTCTTGTTTCTTAAAAATGTAGCCCAGAAAAAGGCATAGTTAGTAACTCTGCCCAAGGCTTTCTGGTGTTCATATAACTTTGAAAATTCTGCTCTTTGAAGACAGTTGTAAAACTTTGGCAGTAGAACCATTGGTGTTGATTAGACAGTTTTATATTTGTGAATAAAACTGTTGGATGTCACAATTTACCTGAATAAAATGATCTTCTCTTAGCTTAACACCTTAATATATTAAAAAAATAAATAAATGCAAAGGAAGAGTCCAAACATGAATTATTTGAAAATTTAATCTTAATAAGAGTTGCTCATGAAGTTAGTCATTGCTGGTTTATAGATCAGTTCTGAGAGTATTTTCTGAAACTCTGGGAAGGTTGCATTCTGAGCAGAGATTTGTGTTAAATTCCAGACAAATTTCAGCATCACTGAAATATTCTGAACCTGCTCTGAGAAACTTTGTTCTAATTTAAGATGTTGAATTAAAAATATTATAAAACAAGAAGACTAGAATTGATAAAGATTTTCTTCCATTTATTTTTTAGCTGATATTATTTTTTCCTTTATTAGAGAAGTTGTGGTTTACAGAACAATCATGATAAAATACAAGATTCTTATATAATATCCTATTATTAACACCTTGTTTTGGTTTGGAAAATCTGTTATAATTGATGATAGCATATTTTAACAATTCTACCATTAAGTATAGTCCATGGTTTAACTTAGGGTTCATTGTTTGTCTAGTGTTGTTCCATGGATTTGTTTTTAAATTTTTATTAGTAAAACGAGTTAATATATGACACGAACATTCTTAACATATGGACTTTCCATACTTGGTGTGCAATCAATGGCTCACAATATCATCACATAGTTGTATACTCATCATCATGATCATTTCTCAGAACATTTGTATCATTCCAGAAAAAGAAATAAAAAGAAAAACAACCTCATACATACCATACCATACCCCTTGCCTTTCCCTCTCATTGACCACTAGTATTTCCCTCTACCCAATTTATTTTAACATTTGTTCCCCCTATTATTTATTTATTGTTAATCCATATTTTTTACTCATCTGTCCATGCCATAGATAAAAGGAGCATCAAACAAGGTTTTTACAATCACAAAGTCACTTTGCGAAAGCTATATCATTATACCATCATCTCAAAGAAACATGGCTACTGGAACACAGCTCTGCAGTTTCAGGCACTTCCCTCTAGCCTCTCAATACACCTTAAACTAAAAAGGTGTATTATCTATACAATGCGTAAGAATAACCTCCAGAATAGCATCTCAACTCTATTTGAAATCTCTCAGCCACTGACACTTTATTTTGTCTTATTTTTCTCTTCCCTCTTTCAGTCAAGAAGACTTTCTTAATCATTTAGTGCTGAATCCCAGCTCATTCTAGGATTTCTAGCCCATGTTGCCAGGGAGGTTTACACCCCTGGGAGTCATGTCCCAAACAGAGAGGGGGAGGGCAGTGAGTTTGCTTGACATGTTGGCTGAGAGGCCACATCTGAGCAACAAAAGAGATTCTTTGGGGGTGACTTTTAGGCCTAATTTTAAGTACGCTTAGCCTATCCTTTGCGGGGATAAGTTTCATATGAACAACCCCCAAGATTGAGGGTTCAGCCTATTGATTTTGTTGTCCTCACTGCTTGTGAGAATATCAAGCCTTCTCCAAATGGGGAAGTTGAATTTTCCCTCTTTCTCACCATTCCCCCAAGAGGACTTTGCAAGTACTTTTTTATTCACTGTTCAAATCACTCTGGGATTTATCAGGGTATCATTATGGACAAACCTACAAAATCTCATGCCCTACTCAAGGGTTCATGCACTTATGGTGCTCAATTAAACTGTCCATATAAGTTATATTAGGAGATATACTAGCCAAAATATAAGTTTTGTACCAAATAAACATTTTTTGCTTTAGTCTCACACATAAGTTAAAGTTTTAAAATATGTATTACCATCTGTTTTCAACATCCTGCAATATTGACATTCCTTTGTTCTTCCTCATGCAAAACATTTTTTAATTTGTACATTTAATCACTATAATTCTACACTCTAGGCATTTCTATATTATACCATCTCAGTCTTTATTGTCTATCTTTCCTTCTGGTTTCATATGCGCTCCCAGCCCTTATCCCTCTATCATTCTCACATTCAGCTTCATTCAGTGTACTAACATTATTGTACTACAGTCAGGTAGTATTGTGCTATCTATTTCTGTATCCTTTCAGCTCTAATTACCCAAAATCTACCCTATTTCTATCTCCTGATGACTTCTGTTCTTATAAGTGAGACTATACAGTATTTTTCCTTTTGTTTCTGGCTAATCTCACTCAGCATGATGTTCTCAGGGTCCATCCATGTGGTTACATACTTCATAACTTTGTTCTGTCTTACTGTTGCATAATATCCCATAGTATGTATATACTGCAGCTTGTTTAGCCACTCTTCTGTTGATGAATACTTGGGCTGTATCCATCTCTTGACAACTGTAAATAATGCTGCTATAGACATTGGTGTGCAAATGTCCATTTGTGCCCTTGCCCTCATGTTTTCTGAGTAGATACTTTCTTCCACAATTTTGCCTTTTGGATTTTATGTGTCCTATCTAGTTTTTCTTCTTTTTGCCTTTACTGATAGTCTTCATTCCACACTTCTCCACACCTCTCTCTCCTGTCTTTTCCTATCTGTCTCTAGTGCTATCACTGGTATTTCTTGTAGAGCCAGTCTCTTGGTCAAAAATTCTCTCAGTGATTTTTTTGTCTGAAAATGTTTTAATTTCCCCCTCATTTTTGAAGGACAATTTTGCTGGATATAGAATTCTTGGTTGGCAGTTTTTCTCTTTTAATATCTTAAATTTATCACACCAATGTCTTCTCAACTCCATGGTTTCTGCTGAGAAATCTACGTATGGTCCTATTGGGCTTCCCTGGTATGTGATGGATTGTTTTTCTCCTGCTGCTTTCAGAATTCTCATTCTTTTTGATGTCTGACATTCTGATCAGTTAGTGTCTTGGAGCATATCTATTTGGATCTATTCTGTTTTGGGTATGCTGTGCTTCTTGGATCTGTAGTTTTAAGTCTTTCATAAGAGTTGTGAAATTTTCAGTGATAATTTCCTCCATTAGTTGTTCTCCTCCTTTTCTCTTCTCTTCTTCTGAGATACCACAACTCTTCATATTCATGTGCTTCATGTTGTCGTTCAGTTTCCTGAGTCCCTGCTCATATTTTTCCATTCTTTTTCCCTATATTTTCCTTTGCTTGTTGGATTTCAGATGTCCCATCCTCCAGTTCACTAATCCTGTCTTCTGCCTCCTGAAATCTAACATCGTAGGTTTCCATTTTTTTGTCTCTTCTACTATGCCTTTCATTTCCATAAGTTCTGTGATTTGTTTTTTCAGACTTTTGATTTCTTCTTTTTGTTAGTCCCTTGCTTTCTCTATATTCTCCCTCAATTCATGGATTTGATTTTTGATAAGGTTTTCCACATCTGTTTGAACATTCTCAAGTAATTGTTTCAACTCCTCTATCTTTTGAATTGCTGATTTGTTTTCTTTGACTGGGCCATATCTTCAATTTTCCTAGTATGATTTTTTATTTTTTGCTGGCATCTAGGCACTTAATTTCCTTAATTAGTTTATTCTGGAGATTTTTTTCACTTTTTTTACCTATGATTTTCTTGCTGGATGACTTTGTTGTCCTTCTGTTCTTTGACATTCAGTTCAGCTTATTCTAGACATCTAGTTTAGGTGTTGTTTAAAAGATCAGAATTTTTCTGTTCTTGTTTCTTACCCTGGCTGTATGGTACCTTTTTCCCCCCACTTAGGAGGGTCTACTTAGGTATTGTATACCCCAGTCAGATTTTCCCAGACCAAAATGACCTCCTCTCAGGAGGAAAGAATCACTTGCATCAGTTTTCCGTGAGGGTGAAACCCAGCATGTTGAAATACTTTCCTATGAAGCCTCTAGACTATGTGTTTTTCATATCCTGCCCAGTGTGTGGCACTTGTCTGCCTGTGGGTCCCACCAGCATAGGGCGATGTGGTACCGTTAACCTCAGCACACTTTCCCTGCTAGGGATATGGTTTCGATAGAGGAGAGGTTGTAGGCTGGCTTTAATTGCTTCACTTTTCCAGACCCTGGGTGTCTGAATTTCTTGAGGGAGTGATTCCACCTGAACTGGGCCCCACCCTTTTCCTGGGGAAGGCACAGCCTCCAAGTAAGCTCTCAGACAAGCTTAATTCTCCTCTTGCCTATGGCAGTTGGAGCTTGAGAAGCCAAAGATCAGATAAGCTGTAGAAACACAGCCACAAAAAAGAAAAGAAAAAGAGTCCTCCTTTTCACAGCAGGACCCCAGTTCCTCAGGTCTGACAATTAAGAGCTTAAGTTGGTATGTTGTTCTGTGTATCTCCAGGTCCTATGTGCCCTCTCCTTTCCTTCAGGGTCCAGACCCTTTCAAGTATTTTGTGCTGTGTGATCTAAAAAAAAACCTCTTTTTTTTTTTCTTTTTCCTGTCCACCCTGCCCCTTTGTGCTGGGGCAAAAACCAGGAAGCTCAGCTTTTACTCGAGGTGCAGCTGAACTGGGGGCATATTTTTAGCAGTCAAAACTTGTTAATTAATTCCACAAATTTGAGCTTGGTTGTTCAGCCCCTTGCTGCTAGTAAAGTGTCTTTCCTTTTCCCCACTGGGAACCAGCCTGTGGGGGAGGGGCACCGGTCGCAGTGACTTGGGGGACTCATGGTTCTGGGTGGGATCGCAGCTGCTCCAGCTTGTCCAGACTGGTGTACACTGTATGTCCTGTTACTGATGTGGCCCTGGCAGTTGTTCTGTACTGTTTTTTGGCTATTTACAAGCTGTTCTCGAGGATGAACTAAATTCCATACCTCACTGAGCTGCCATCCTGGCTCCTTCCTCTGTTCCGTGGATTAAAAAAAAACTTTTTATTCCCTTCCTATATAAACAACCTAACATTTCCCCTTTTAATCACATTCACATGTATATTTCAGTGCTATTAATTACATTCACAATGTTGTGTTACTATCCCCTGATCTTGCACTTATTAATATAGAAAAATATAAGATGAGAAGATTGAGAATCCCCTCAAGAAATTCCTGTATGAATTGTGTAGCCTGATTAAAAATATCACATGTTGGCATAAAAATGATGGCCTGTACTTTTACCAGCCACAGTGTTTGGGAAAAGTCATGAGGCATAGAGAGAAGTTATTTAGAATCATAGAGTTGTCTGTCTTCTACTGTGGACCTCCTGGAACAGTGACTGTATGGAAACATAAAGTCATGGTATTTGCAGGAGGAAAGAAAATACGATGGAAGCATGAACTGAATGATTAGTTAGGGGTAAAGTTGAGGGTGTGGATTATAGGAGAGGTTAACTATTTGTCTCATTTGATTGGGCTTTTGGAAAACTTGAGAAATTATAAGTTGCTTTTCCAGTCTGAGAGCCGACTTACTAGTTGGATTTGGTGAAGTCATTATACATTTTTATAACTTTTTAAATTGTATAGTATAACATATATACAAAACAAAGAAGTAAAAAGCAGTAGTTTTAAAAGCGCTCCTCAACAAGTAGTTACAGGAGAGATCCCAGAGCTTGTCATGGGCTACATATGAACCTCTAAGCTTTTTCCTTCTAGATACTCCAGAATATAGGGGCTATAAGAGGGCTTAAATATATTTCTTATCATCACAATTGACTTTATCCTTCTTTTTTTTGTGAAAAATAACATATAAACAAAAGCTATAAATTTCAAAGCACAGCACCACAATTAGTTGTAGAACATATTTCAGAGTTTGTTCCACAAAACATAAGGGGATTAGTTGTAGAACATATTTCAGAGTTTGACATGGGTTACAATTCTACAATTTTAGGCTTTTATTTCTAGCTGTTCTAAATATTGGAGACTAAAAGAGATATCAATTTACTGATTCAGCATTTATATTCACTTATTAAATCCTATATTCTCTGTATAACTCCACCATCACCTTTGATCTTTCCATGCCTCTC
Organism: Tamandua tetradactyla; assembly: GCF_023851605.1. NCBI lineage: Eukaryota > Metazoa > Chordata > Mammalia > Pilosa > Myrmecophagidae > Tamandua > Tamandua tetradactyla. The sequence goes on along the minus strand of NC_135331.1, from coordinate 142,271,497 downwards.
TTTTGGGGTGTTTGGGCTATGGCCATTCTAAATTTTTCACATTGGAAGGGTCTGTCACTAATATGTGATAGGGAGATGGAATTATCTGATGTTATGGAGAGGCTGGGCCAGGTTTCAGGACTTATCTGGACCAGGGACCCATCTGGAGGTTATAGGTTTCTGGAAACTTACTCTAATGCATGGAACCCTGTGGAATCTTATATTTTGCCCTAGGTGTTCTTTAGGATTGGCTGGAATGGTCCTGGTTGAGGGTTGGTGGGTTATGATAGATAGCAAGGTCTACCTGAAGCTTGCATAAGAGCAACCTCCAGAGTAGCCTCTCAACTATACTTGAACTCTCTCTGCCACTGATACTTTATTAGTTATACCTCTTTTCCCCATTTTTGGTCAGGATGGAATTGTTGATCCCATGGTGTCAGGGTTGGATTCATACCTGTGAATTATCTCCCACATTGCCAGGGAGACTTTTACGCTGGGATGTCCCACATAAGGGAAAAGGCAATGATTTCACTTGTAGAGTTGGGCTTAGAGAGACTGAGGCCACATCTGAGGAACAAAAGAGGTCCTCCAGAAGTAACTCATAGGGATGCATATAGGTAGTCTAAGCTTCCCCACTACCTACATAAGCTTCACAAGAGTAAGCCATATGATTGAGGGCATGGCCTATTGATTTGTGTGTCCCTAAAGTTTGAGATAGTACCAGGGGATACCTGATGGTAAGATTTAATAGTTTCATATTCTTTCTCCATTGACTTTGCCAATACTTTTTGATTATCTGCTTAATATACTCTAGGATATATCCAGGCATTACAATAATCTATATAGGATTAAAGGACCTCTTTTTTATTCTGGGCTCCTCGTTTTTCAATTGTTCAAATGAACTATACAGATATGTTGAGTTAGATTATGAACTACAGAAATTTCAGTTCCAGATCAAATAAACCTTTTTTCCATTGGCCTCAAGGAGTATGTGTGGTTCTAACTGTTTTCCTTACCCCTATGTTATGAATTACTTTAACCCCAACCTGTTCAGCTGTTCTTATCTTTAAATATCAGGTTATATATATATATAACTGCCTCTCAAAATCCAGAAATATTAATCACCACTCTGAACTTAATGTGTCACTCCCAAAGCTTACAATTTAGGCCACTGTTTTCTTACAAGCATTTTCTGAAGGTGACCACACCATTCTTGTTCTTTTGTTTCCAGTTTATTTTGTCTTACCAAATGTCTCATTCGCATCATTGCATGCCTCATGACTGTCCCATTTTGTAGCAGCACAACCTTCGTTCATAAGTATACACCATTGTTCAACAATCTACTTGTCAGTTAGTGCATCCTTCAGCCATCTGCATTCACTGGGCATCATGTAGAGAGCCCAAAGTCCACAGTCCATCAACATTCTCAATTTTAGATAATTTCATTGTTCCCAAGAGAAAGAAAACCAATAAACACACACTCACCAAATAGGAAATCTAAACCTTCTCTTAACTCTTGTCACTCTCCCCATTATTTACCTCTGCTGTTACTATGGTAGTGCTGATGGTTTCCTTTTGAACAAAGCTTATAGCATGCAATAGCAGTTTTCTTCCTGTACCCTGGACTTAAACACTCTTTGTACAAGAATAAATATTGTTGACATAATTCTTGTGAGAACTAATTCATATTTCTAAATTTATTCAGTGGGACATGTTGGTCTGTAAAACCCCTTTCACTCTTGTTCATCTTCAGTAGGGTAATATTACTTATAGACCTACTAAAGAACCATCTTCACTCCTATGTATTCCCTGGCATTGGAGTTCAACCTCATTAGCTAATGGTTCACCCATCTCTAGATTCTATGTATCTCTAAGTCCCCTATATTCTGTATTATAAGCCTCTGCTTACACCTTTATGATAGTCATAAAAATGGAGTCATATGGTATCTATCCTTTTGTGTCTGGCTAATTTCACTCAGCATTATGTCCTCTAGAGTCATCCATCTTGTCACATGCTTCAGAACGTCATTTTGTCTTACTGCTGCATAATATTCCATCATATGTATATACCTCATTTTGTTGATCCACTCATCTGTTGATGGGCATTTGGTTTGTTTCCATCTTTTGGCAATTGTGAATAATGTTTCTATGAACATTGGTGTGCAAATGTCTGCTTGTGTCATTGCTCTCAGCTCTTCTGGGAATATACCAAGCAGTATTATTGCTGGGTCATAGGGCTACTCAATATTTAGTTTCCTAAGGAACCAACAAACAGTCATCCATAGAGGCTGCACCGATATACATTCCCACCAGCATTTCTGATTTTGTCCATTTGCATCTTCTTTCTTTTTTTCTTTGTCAGTCTTGCTAGTGTCCCATCAAGTTCATTGATTTTCTCAAAGAACGAACTTTTGATTTTATTGATTCTTTCTATTGTTCTTTTGTTCTCTCATTCATTTATCTCTGCTTTAATCTTTGTTATTTTTCTTCTCCTGTTTGCTTTGGGGCTAGTTTGCTGTACTTTCTCAAGTTCCTCCAGGTTTGCTGTTAAGTCCTCAATTTTTGCTCACTCTTGTTTTTTAAGATAGGCATTTACAGCAATTAATTTCCCTCTCAGCACAGCCTTTGTCACATCCCATAAGTTCTGATAGTTGTATTCTCATTTTTATTCATCTCCAGATAGATACTGATTTCTCTAGCAATTTCTTCTTTAACCCACTGTTTTTTTTTTTTTAAGAATGTGTTATTAATCTCCATATATATGTGAATGTTATCATTCTTTGGTGCTTATTGAGATTAAGCTTCATCCCATTGTGATCAGAGAAAAGTGCTTTGAATAATTTCAATGTTTTTAAATTTATAAAAACCTGTTTTGTGCCCCAGCATATGATCTATCCTGGAGAATCTTCCATGAGCACTAGAGAAGAATGTACAACCTTGTACTTTGGGGTGCAATGACCTATATATGTCTGTTAGGTCTAATTCATTCATCAAGTTATTTAACTTCTCTATTTTCATGTTGATCTTCTGTCTGGTTGTTCTATCTATAGAGGAGAGTGGTGTGCTGAAGTTTCCTACTATTATTGTTGAAATATCTATCACTCCTTTCAGTTTTGCCGATGTCTGTCTCATGTACTTCGGAGCTCCTTGATTGGGAGCATAAACATTTATGATTGTTGTATCTTCTCGGTGAATTGACCCTTTAATTAATACATAGTGTCCTTCTTTGTCTCTTATGTTGTCTTTACATTTAAATTTTATTTTGTCCAATATTAGTGTAGCTATTCCTGCTTTCTTTTGGTTAAAACTTGAGTGGAAAATCTTCTTCCGTCCTTTCATTTTTAATCTCTTTGTATTCTCGTGTCTAAGATGAGTTTCTTGTAAGCAGCATATAGCTGGATTATATTTCTTAATCCATCCTGCCAATCTGTATTTTAGAATTGGTAAATTTAGTACATTAACATTTAAAGTTATTACTGAAAAGGCATTTCTTGAATCCACCATCTTATCTTTTTAATTTTATTTGTCAGATCTGTATATTCTTTTCCCTCTTTCTCTTTGTATTCTTTAAATTACCCTTAGTGGTACTCTTCAATTCTGTGCCCTTCTCCTGAGCTCCTCTCTTGTCTTTTTTTTTTCAGCTGACAGAACTCCTTTTAGAATTTCTTGTAGGGTTGGTCTCTTGTTGACCAAATTCTTTCAGGACTTCTTTGTCTGTGAAAACTTTAATCTCTCCTTCAGTTTTGAAGGACAATTTGGCGGGTATAGAATTCTTGGCTGAAAGTCTTCTCTTTCAGGATCTTGAATATATCATACCACTGCCTTCTTGCCTCCAGGGTGCAAGTTGAGCAGTCTGAACTCAATCTTATTTGGTTTCCCTTGTATGTAGTAAATTGCTTTTCTCTTGTCACTTTAAGGATTTTCTGCTTCTCTTCAACATTTGATAGACTGATTAGTATGTGTCTTGGGGAAGACCTATTTGGATTTATTCTGTTTGGAGTTCATTGGGGGTCTTTGACTTGTATATTTATGTCCTTTATAAGGGTTTGGAAGTGTTTACCCATTATATCCTTTATTACTCTTCCTTGCCTTTTACTCCTCTCTTCTCCTTCTGGAACACCAATGATTCTTACATTTGTGCACTTTGTTTTGTCTATCATTTCCCTGAGATCCACCTCCATTTTTTCCATCTTTTTTTTGCTATTTTCTGCTTTGAGTCTTCAAAGTAAATTATCTTGTCCTGTATATCACTTATTCTTTCTTCTGTCTCTTTAAATCTGGTGTCGTGTGCCTCTAATATATTTTTTATTTGGTCAACAGAGTCTTTAATCTCTGTAATATCCACTGTTTTTCTATTTATTCTTCCAAATTCTTTTTTATGCTCTTCTACTGTCTTCTTGATCTCCTTTATGTCATTTGCTATTCCACTTATTTTATTAAGTAGAGTTGTATGAACATCTTTGATTAGTTGTTCTAATGTCTGTGTCTCCTCAGGTGTTTTAATTTGGTCATTAGGCAGGGCTATACCTGTCTGCCTTGTGATATGCTTAGTGATCTTCTGCTCTCTTCATGGCATGCAAATATCTTGATTGATTTACTTTGGGAGGTGATTTCTTTCAGTAGCCTAAGGCCTTGTGTCTGCAGGATGGTTGTACAGCAGGGAGCAGGGTACGGGGTGGGGCATTCAGTGCGGTGATTTGTTTCAGAGTAGGTATAGGTACAGGTTGGGGTTGTTAAGATGATGTTTGTGAATGTGGGCACCCAGCAGCCAGGGAGGATGTAGCTGCATGGCTGCATGGGTCTGGGGGACATAAGCCTGTTTTGCACTGGTCTAAGGTACAGGGCCCTTTGTGCATATTTATAGAGCTGTGGCAGCAGGTCAGAGTTATGCCTTCGCAGATTGGGGGCTGATGCGTCCTGGCTGCACAGGTCAGCACTTTCTCAGTGCTGGGAAGAGTGGCTGAGGGCTGTGCACATGTGCAGTCCTAGGACTGCTGTAAACTGAGGTTCCTAGAGCTGAATGATGTGATTGGGGGCCCGTGTGCATGCATGGGTAGGAGTGCGGTAAACTGATGCACGGACCTCAGTGGGGGTGGGGTGAGGCTTCTATGCATTTTTAGAAATTTTTTTTATTGTGAAATATAACATGTACAAAATGGAGCAATTAATTTTAAAGTACATTTTAACAAGAAATTATAGAACAGATTTCAAAGTTTGGTATGGATTACCATTCCACATTTTCAGATTTTTCCTTCTAGCTGCTCCAAAACACTGGAAACCAAAAAAAGTCATTATAATGATTCAGCAGTCAAATCGTGTCTTCTCTGTTATGATTCCTCTTTCTTTTTTGATCCTACTCCTAGTCTATCATGGTCTATGGGCTATGCCCATTGTAACTTTTTCATATTGAAAGGGGTGTCAACAACAAAGGAAAGGGGATGGAATTAGTTAATATTCTTGGAGAGGCTGGCCCTTCTGAGTTTCAGGACTTATCTGGGCTAGGAACCCTTTGGAGGTTATAAGTTTCAAGAAAGTAAACTTAGTACATAAAACGTTTTAAGCATCTCAATTAGAGCCCTAGGTGTTTTTTAGGCTTAATAGGATTAATGTTTACTGGAGAATGGCAAACCATAGCAATTAGCAATATCTAGCTGAAGCTTGCATAAGAGTAGCCTCTAGAATAGTCTCTTGACTCCATTTGAACTCTCTGAGCAAATGACCCTTATTTTGTTACATTTATTTTCCCTATTTTAGTACAGAAGGCATTGTCAATCCACTGTGCCAGGGCCAGGCTCATCCCTGGGAGTAATGTCCCACGTTGTCAGGGAGACTTTCACCCCGTGGACGTTAATCCCATGTATGGGGAAGATAATGATTTTCCTTGCAGAGTTGGGTATAGAGAGAGAGAGGCCAACCTGAGCAACCAAAGAGGTTTCCAGCAAGCAACTCTTAGGCATAATTGCAGGTAGTCTTAGTTTTTCCACTATGGAAATAAGTTTCTTAAGGGCAAGCCTCAAAAATCAAGGGCTTGGCCTATTTTCTTAGGAGTCCATAATGTTTAAGAGAGTACCAGGGGTTTCTCAGATGGGAAAATTTTATATTTACATATTTTTTCTCCAATCCCTCAAGGGACCCTACCAATACTCTTTTTTTCACATGGGCAGGCACCGGTAATTGAACCCAGATCTCCGGCATGGCAAGTGAGAACTCTGCCTGCCGAGCCACTGTGTCCTACACCATACCAATATTTTTAAATTATTGTCCCACCATAGTCTGGGATGTCTCTGGGTATTACATTAAGCTGTACAGAATTAAAAGGCCTCATTCCTGTTCTGGGTTCCATGTATTAGGGTTGTTTAAAAGTGCTATCCAGACAAGTTGATTAGATTGTGTGTTACAGAAAACTTAGTTCTAGACACATTAAGCCTCCCTGCCTTTGATCTCATAGAGTAGATGAAGCTCTAGAGTATATACGCTATCATTCTTTGCCCTGTATTCTGATTTACCTTAGTCCCAACCAGATTGGCTTCATTTTTATCTCTAATTGAAGCCTAATCTCTTTTTCTGTTACTTTAACTGTTACTGTAGCAGGGCTGACTTTCAGAACTGCAGAAACTGAGCTCTGAATCTTAGGTGTCACAGAGTTACTCAATGTTCCAGGAAAATACCAGCTTATAAACACATAGCTCAGTGTCTCAGAATCTAGAAATACTCTTACAGCTTTGGACTAAGTATAGCTGTTATAAGAGCTTATTATCTAGGCTCCAATTTTCTTATGAGTATTTTCTGTAAGAGGCCATAGGGGTTTTGTTCTGTTTCTGGCTTATGTTGCACAACACATTGTCCCCAAGGTTCATTCAGATTGTGATGTGCCTCACAATGCCATTCCTTTTTGTAACTGCACAGTATTCCATCATATATATGTGTGTGTGTGTGTGTATGTGTGTGTTATGTGTTCCATCACACACACACACACACACACACACACACACATATATACACACACACATATATATATATATATATACCACAGTTTGCCTTTTGACTTTTCAGTCATTGTACCCTTCCACTTCCTTCATCTATTAGATACCGTGGATAATGTCTAAAATAAAGAAACCATGTCTTATAGTGTCCTCAGTTGTACCATCAACAGCACTCAGTTTTAGACAATTTTCATTGGTCCAAAGAGACAAAGAGCAGATAAACACAGTCTCACCAAATATCAAATCAAAATCTCTTCTAATCTCTTGTCTCCCCTGCCCCTCAACTTATTTACCCCTGGTATTGCTGTGGTACTGTTGCTGTCTTCCTGCTAACTATAGGCCATAACATGCAATATTAGTTTTCCTCCTACACTTCTCTATTATTGACTCTTTGTACAATAATTCAAGGAATTCCTTTAAGGACTTCAGCCAAAAACTTATTTATATTTTTATTGTTAATCAGTGGGATGCATGGCTCTATAAAAGCCCCATCAATCATATTCACCTTCAATATGACAATGTTATTTATAGCCCTGGTAATTAGCTACCATCACTTCCATCCGCTTACATTCAAATTCAACCTCATGGGTTAACCTTTCCCCCAACTCTACCCTCTGTGTACCTCTAGGTCCTCTATATTCTACAGTATAAACCTCTGAGATTACCTTTACCAGAGCCATAATAGCAAAATCATACAGTACCTATCCTTTTGTGTTTGATTTATTTCACTCAGCATTATGTTCTCAAGTTTCATCCATGCTGTCATATGCTTTGGGACCTCATTTCATCTTACTGCTGTATAATATTCCATTGTATGTATATACCACATTTTGTTTATCCACTCATTTGTTGGTGGGCACTTGGATTGTTTCCATCTTTTGGCAATTGTAAAAAGTACCACTATGAACATTGGTGAAAAGTACCATTATGAGCACAGTGCAGATGTCTGTGTCACTGCTTTCAGCACTTCTGAGTATATACCAAATAGTGGTATTGCTGGGTCACAGGGCAACTCACTATTTCGTTTTCTGAGGAACTGGCAAACTGTCTTCCACAGCCACTGTACCATTGTAAATTCCCACCAGCAGTGAGTAAGTGTTCCAGTTTCTCCACATCCTCTGCAACATTTGTAGTTTTCTAAATATTTTGGTTATTAGCAGTCATTCTTACAGGTGTGATGTAATATCTCATTGTAGTCCTGATTTGCATTTCCCTAATAGCTAATGAAGATGAGCATCTTATCATGTGTTTTTAGCCATTTGTACTTGCTCTTTGGAAAAATACCTATTCATATCCTTTGCCCATTTTTAACTGGGTTGTTTGTTCTTTTGCTGTTGAGTTTATAATATCTTTACATACATAGGTATCAAACCTTTATCTGATTTATGGTTTCAAAATATTTTCTCCCATTGAGTTGGCTACCTCTTCTTCACCTTTTTGATGAGGTCCTTTGAGGCACAGAAGCTTTTGATTTTAAAGAGTTCCCATTTTTCAATTTTTTTCATTTCTTATGCTTTGGGTGTAAAGTTTAAGATGCTATCTCCTATTACTAGGTCTTCAAGATGTTTCCCTGTATTTTCTTCTAGAAGTTTATGGTACTGGCTCTTATATTTAGGTCTTTAATCCATTTGAATTAATTTTTGTATAGGGTAGGGGTCCTTATTCATTCTTTTGGCTATTCATACCCAGTTGATTATTCTGTCCAGTTCAGTGGATTTTGAGGCCTTATTGCAGATCGATTGACCATAGATTTGGTGATCTATTTGCATACTCATGATTCAATTCCATTGTTCAATACTTCTATCTCTGTGCCAGTACCATGCTGTTTTGACCACTGTGGCTTTATAGTAAGCATTAAAAGTCAGAAAGTGGTAGTCCTTTCACTTTGTTCTTCTTTTAGGAAATCTTTAACTATTTGAGGTCTCTGTTCCTTCCAAATACATTTGATAACTAACTTTTTCAAGGCTTCAGAGGAGGCTGTTGGAATTTTGATTGGTGTTGCATTGACTCTGTAATCAATTTGGGTAGAACTGACATCTTAACTACATTCCACCTTCCTGTCTGGGAGCATGGAATGTCTTTCCACCTGTTTAGGTCCTCTTTGATTTCTTTTAGCAATTTCTGTGCACAGGGCCTTGACATCCCTTATTAAACTTATTCTTAGATATTTGATTCTTTTTGTTGCTATTTTGAATGGAATTTTGTCCTTAATTGTCTCCTTCTATACACAGTTAGGTCACTACCTGTGTATAGAAACAGTACTGATTTTTGTACATTAATCTTGTAACCCACCTGTTCTGGTTTGTTAAAGCCGCTGGAATGCAATATACCAGAAGCAGAATGGCTTTTAAAAAGGAAATTTATTAAGTTGCAATTTTACAGTTCTAAAGCCATGAAAATGTCCAAATTAAGGCACCAATATGAGGTTACCTTCACTCAAGAAAGGCTGTTGCCAGAACACCTCTGTCAGCTGGGAAGGCACATAGCGATGTCTAATCACGTTCTCTCCTGGCTTCGTCAGTGGCTTTCCCCAAGGTATTTTCTTTCATCTCCAAAGGTCTTGGACTATGTGGGCTCTGTAGGCACTAAAACTTTTCCCAATATGTTCCATTTTAAAGGACTCCAGTAAACTACTCCACCTTGAATAGGTGGAGACACATCTCCATGGAAACCACCTAATCAAAAGCTATCACCCCCAGTTGGGTGGGCCACATCTCCATGGAAACAATAAAAAAGATCCCACCCAGCATTGTTGAATGAAGATTAAAGAACATGGATTTTCTGGGGGTACCCAGAAGTTTCAAACTAGCATGCTAACACTGCTGAATTTGTTTATTAGTTCAAAGTAGCTTTCTCTACATTTCTCAGGGTTTTCCATGTATAGGATCATGTCATATGCAAATAATGAAAATTTATTTCTTCTTTTCTTATTTGGATGCCTTTTATTTCTTCCTCCTGCTTGATTGCTCTAGCTAGGACTTCTAGTACAATATTTAATAGTAGTGACAATGGGCATCCTTGTCTCATTCCTGATCTTAGGGGGAATCAATCTCTTACTATTAAGTATGATACTGGCTATGGATTTTTCATATATATCTTTTATGATGTTGTGGAAATTTCCTTTGATTCCTACTTTTGAAAAATATTTTTATCAGAAAAGTGTGCTGAATTTTGTCAAACATGTTTTTGGCATCAATTGCTATGATCATGTGGTTTTTTCCCTTTCATTTTGTTAATGTGCTGTACAAAGTTGATTGATTTTCTTATGTGGAACATCTTTGCATTCCTGGTATAAACCTTACATGGTTGTGATTGTATAATTGTTTTTAATATGTCATTGGATTTGATTTGTTAGTATTTTGTTGAGAATTTTTGCATCTATGTTCATTAGGGAGATTGGGTTGTAGTTTCCCTTTCTTGTATTATCTTTATCCAGTTTTGCTGTTAGAATTATGTTAGCCTTATAAAATGAGTTAGGTGACATTTCTTTTTCCTCAATCTGGTCCTGGAAGCCATCTGGTTCTGGACTTTTCTTTGTAGGAAGACTGATTGAATCTCTTTACTTGTAATTGGTTTGTTGAGATCTTCGATTTCTTGTCAAGTCAGTATAGGTTGTTCATATGTTTCTAGGAATTTGTCTATTTCACTTAAATTGTCTAATTTGCTGGTGTATAGTTGTTTATAATATTCTCTTATAATTTTAAAAATTTCTTCAGGATCCATAAAGATGATCCCCTTATCATTTCTGATTTTGTTTATTCACATCCTCTCTGTCTCTCTTTTTTTTTCCTTCAGTCTAGCTAGGGACCCATTTTATTGATTTTTCTCAAAGAACCAGCTTTTGGTTCTGTTGATTTTTTCTATTGATTTTTCATCCTTCAGTTCATTTTTTTATTCTTTAATCTTTATTATTTCTATTAATCTATTTGCTTTGGGGTAGTTTGTTCTTCTTTCTCTAATTTCTTTGTCATATATATAACTATATATTTCTATTAGATCTAACACATTTACATTTATCACATTAAGTTCTCTATTTCTTTGGTGATCCTTTGTCTAGTTGTTCTACTTTTTGATGAGAGTCTCTCACTAATTGTTAAAACATCTATAGCTCCCTTCAATTTTGCCAATGTTTGCCTCATGTACTTTGGAGCTCCTTGATTGGGAGCATAAACATTTATGGTTGTTATTTCCCCTTGGTGAAGTGTCACTTTTATTAATATGTAATGAGCTTCTTTGTCTCTTATGAGATCTTTACATTTAATGTCTATTTTATCTAATATTAGTACAGCCACTCCTACCTTCTTTTGGTTGCAGCTTATCTATAACATCTTTTCCATCCTTTCACTTTCAATCTATGTGTGTCTTTGGGTTTAAGATGCATTTCTTGTAAACAGAATGTAGATGGATTATATTTTTAAATCCATTCTGCCAATCTGTATCTTTTAATTCAAGGGTTTTGTCCATTAATGTTCAAACTTATTACAGTAAAAGCTGTTTTTGATCCTACCATCTTACCCTTTAGTTTTTATATGTCAGATCTATATATTCTTTTCCCTTTCTCTCTTTTTATTTTTTAAGTTACCCTTACTGGTACTCTTCAATTCTATGCCCTCCTCCAGACCTCTCTCTCCTGTCTTTTTTTTTTCAGCCAAGAAGACTCCCTTTAGTATTTCTTGTATGACAGGCCTCTTGTTAAGCAGTTCTCTCAGTCTTTGTTTATTTTTGAATATTTTAATCTCCTCTTCAGTTTTGAAGGACAACTCAGCTGGATAAAGAATTCTTGGCTGGAAGCCTTCATTGTTCAGGATCTTAAATATATCATACCACTGTCTTCTTGCCTCTATGGTGCCTGTTGCGTAGTTGAAATTTAGTCTTATGTTGGTTTTCCTTGTATATAGTAGATTGATTTTCTCATGCTGTTTTCAGGACTTTCTGCTTCTCTTCAACATTTGACAGTCTGACTAGTATGTGTCTTGGAGTAGGCCCATTTAGAATTATTCTGCTTGGTTTTTTTTTTTTTTTGGCCTCTTTATTTGCACATTTATGTCTTTTATAAGGATTGAGAAGTTTTCTCTGATTATCTCTTCAAACAACCTTCTCATCCCTTTATTCTCTTCTTCTCCTTGTGGGACATCAGTGATTCTTATATTTGCCTCCTTTTTTCTTGTCCATCATTTCCCTGACATTGCCATCTTTCTTGTCATTTGTTCTTTTGTGCACTCTAGTTCAATTGTTCGATCTTATAGCCCACTTATTCTTCCTTCTGCTTCTTCAAATCTGCTATCATGTGTCTGTAGTCTATTTCCAATTTGATCTACAGTATCTTTCATCTCTGTGAGATTGGCTATTTTTCTATTTAATTTTTAAAATTCTTCTTTATACTCTTCTACTGTCATTTTGATATCCTTTATAGCTTTATAAATATCCTTGAGTAAGTTGTTCCATATTCTGTATTGCTCTGGTGTTTTGATATGTGTCATTTAGCTAGGCCATTTCTGCCTAGATCTTTATGTGCTTTGTGATTTTCTGTTCTGTTCAGGGTATTTGGTTATCTTAATTAGGTTATTTTACAAGTTGGTTTCCTTCACTCATCTGAAGTTTACTTGGATTTCATCAAATATCCCCCTTTTCACTTGCTTTTCAGTAATTCCCCACCAAATCAAGGCCCAGATCTCTTTTTTGGGGGGTGCAATTCTACTTGAGGGTCTGTTAAAAGCTAGGCAGGGGTTTTTGGGTAGTGCAGTGAGAGGACATCCTTCTGCCACATGGGGGACCTGGACTTGACTCTCACCCATGCACCCAAATAAATCAATAAATTAATAAATAACACCTCAGCAATTGTAGGCCCCAAAGCCAGAAGGAGACACCCCAAGATATTTTGGGAATGAACTCAAACTGGTGCCCAGGAAGAGAAAGAAAAAAGAAAGAAATATTTTAAAAAAATGAATAATTTTTAAAACCTAGTCAAATAGAGAGTTTGCCAGATTGTACTTACAGTTTCTTCCCAGAGATGGTGCTCTTGAGCCACCTCCTCCCCTCAGGTCTGCCTCTCCCCAACTATGGCAGCTGGCTAGGCAAGATGGTATGTGCACTCCAGTGCACAGCAGTGGAATGGCCATTCCCAGTGCAAAGGATGTGGCAGCCAATCACAAGGTCCAGTGAAGCAGCTGATCACAGTGCCTGGTACCTGACAAATCTGCTATTTACAGCACCTGACAGAAGGGATGGCTATTAGCAGTACCTGATAAGGCAACTGATCACAGAGACCAGTGGGCATGGCTCTTTGTGGCAGGTAGCCAGGCACACCTCTGGTCTCTCCACAGGTGCTGCTGGCTGTGAAGCCATGTGGGCTGATCTCCCCAGCTAGCTATTGGGGCATGCTGGAGCAAAGAGATGGTCTAATCCCTCAGATCCACACTTCCCCACACCATTACTACACATTTTATAAAGAATATTCAAGAAATGGTTGAGAAAAATTCTTGATAACCATTAGCTGCCCCATTTTCCCTTGCCTTTAACTGTAAGATCCAGGGACTTTGACATTTCCCAAATAGAACTACAGAACAAGAAGACAAAATATCTCTATTCTTGGACATTCCAGAATTGGGCATAAGAATGCTAAATGTTAACTGGGTTAATAGAGTAGAAATATATGTTTGAAAAAAGTGTAACTCTTTTGGATAGGTGATTGTGCCAGTTTGAATCTTTAGTGAACCCCAGAAGAACCACATCCTTGAATCTTCATTCAATATTGCTGGTTTGAAGCTTTTTGACTGTTCCCATGGAAATGTGACCCTCCCAATTGTGTGTTGATTAGATGTCTTCCATGGAGTTGTGACTCCACCCATTCCAGGTGGGTCTTGATTAGTTTAATGGAATCCTTTAAAAGAGTAAACATTTTGGAGAGAGTGCCTTTTAGAGACACGAGGCCAAGAGGTCATGCAGCTAGAGACCTCTGGAGATGGAGAAGGAAAACAGCCCAGGAGAGCCTCATGAGACAAGAAACCTGGAGAGAAAGCTAGCAGACATTGCCATGATTGCCGTGTGCCTTTCCAGTTGAGAGAGAAACCCTGAACTTCATCAGCCTTTCTTGAATGAAGGCAACCTCTTGTTGGTACCTTAATTTGGACATTTCTATAGACTTGCTTTGACTTGAACATTTTCACAGCTTTAGAACTGTAAACTAACAACTTATTAAATTCCCCTTTTTAAAAAGCCATTCTGTTTCTGGTATATTGCCTTCTGGCAGCTAGCAAACTAGAACAGATTTTGGTACTGGAAAAGTGGGGTGCTGCTGTGGTTTGCAAATATCAAACATGTTGGGACAGGTTTTTAAATGGATAAAGGGAAGGTTTTGGAGGGGTTGTGAGGACCTTGATAGAGAAGGCCTAGAATGCTATGAAGAGATTGTTGGTAGATATGTGGACTCCAAAGTTCCTCTGATGAGGCTCTAGACAGAAATGAGACTTGCATTATTGCAAACTGGAAGGAAGGCGATCTTTGTTTTAAAATGGCAGATAATCTGGCAAAATTGACTAGTGACTTTGGCTGGAAGCCAGATTTTAAAAGCCACGAACCTGAACATCTAGCACAAGAGAGTCCCAAGTTAAATGTGGAAGGTGCAGCCTGGTTTTTCCTTGCAGCTTATAGTGAAATGTGATAGGAAAGAGATAAGCTGAGAACTGAAATCTTGGGTAAAAGAAGCCAGAATTTGATGTTATGGAAAATTCTGGGTTTTCAGGAAGGGAGACCCCAGAGAATGGTGCCCCACATGAGGTTTTGGCCAAATATGTAACCAGTCAGGCATTTCAGAGGCAGCCAGAATTGGAGATGGAGTTATCCAGGAAGGATTTGTGGAAACTCCTGCTGTCTTGTGGGCACAACTTATTAAATTCTCCCTTTTAAAAAGTTATTCCATTTCTGGTATATTTCATTCTGGCAGCTAGCAAACTAGAACAGTGACTTTGCATTAAGATATAGGCAATTGTTTGGTTTGCTAAAAGCTGGAGAATGCAATATACCAGAAATGGATTGGATTTTTAAAAAGGGATTTATTAAGGTACAAGTTATAGTTCTAAAGGTGTGAAAATGTCCAAATTAAGGCACCAAAAAGGAAATAGCTTCTCAGTAAGGGTGGTGTTTTGATAATGATGTCAGAATGCAATATGCCACAAATGGAACAGCATTTAAAAAGGGAATTTATTAAGTTACAAGTTCACAGTTCTAAGGTCATAAAAATGTCCAAATTAAGGCACCAAAAAAGGAATACCTTCTCAGTGGAGGTGGTGTTTTGATAATGATATCAGAATGCAATATACCAGAAATGGAACAACATTTAAAAGGAATTTATTCAGTTACAAGTTCACAGTTCTAAGGTCATAAAAATGTCCAAACTAAGGCATCCAGAAAAAGACACCCTGACTCAAGAAAGGCTGATTTTTGTTACATGGGAAGGCATGTTTGCAGGTGTCCTCTTGTCCTTGTTCCCAACTCCATTGCTACCAGTTTCGGATGCCAGTGCATTCTCTAAATTTCTGTGGGCCTTCAGTTAGCTCCTCTGGGACATGACTCTGGGTTCTGGCTTGCTTAGAATCTCATGGTGACATCTGCTGGGCTCTGCATCTCTGAATTTTTGCTTCTAGGCATCTGCTCTCTCTGTTGGTATGCCAAGGATCTTCAAATGTCTACATCTCTGTCAGTTCTGAAGCAACTCCAACATGTTTCCCCTTTCAAGGGACCTTTGATAAGTAAACTAATTAAAACCCACCTTGAATGGGTGAAGTCACATCTCCATTTAATCAAAAGGCCATGCCCACAATTGAGTGGGTCAGTCTCCATGGAAACAATCTAATCAAAGGTCCCACCCTAAATAGTAGGTCTGGCCCCACAATATTGGATTAGGAAAAGGACATAGTTTTTCTGGGGTACATAACAATTCAAAGTAGCACAAGAGACAAAAAAGGATGCTTTATCTTAATAAAAGGAACAAACCACCAAGAATTAACAATCATATATATTTTAGCACCCCCCAAATACATGAGGCAAACACTGGCAAAACTGAGAAGAGAAATAGCTCTGCAATAATAGATGGAAACTTCAATACACCACTCTCATCAATAGATAAAACATCTAGATAGAAGGTTAATAAGGAAACAAAGAACATGAA
Source organism: Tamandua tetradactyla (assembly GCF_023851605.1). NCBI lineage: Eukaryota > Metazoa > Chordata > Mammalia > Pilosa > Myrmecophagidae > Tamandua > Tamandua tetradactyla. Next base: position 142,255,369 of record NC_135331.1, on the reverse strand, counting down.
TGATATAATAAATGGACTAGACCTAAAAGACACATACAGAACTTTTCACACCAAACAGTAGGATTTGCATTATTCTCAAATTTTTATGGATCATTCTCCAGGATAGACTTTATGTTGTGTCACAAAACAGGTCTTTATAAGTTTTAAAAGATGGAAATTATGCAAAGCACTTTCTATGATCATAATGGAATGAAGGTGGAAATTAATGATAGGCAGAGAACTGGAAAGTTCACAAATACATAGAAGGTAAACAACATACTCTTAAACAATGAGTAGGTCAAAGAAAAAATTACAAGATAAACTAGTAAATATCTTGAGATGAATGAAAGTAAGGACACAACATATTAAAACTTGAAGGCAGTGCTGAAAGGGAAATGAAGAGCCTAAATGCCTACAGTAAAAATGAAGAAAGAGCTAAAATCAAAGACCTAACTGCATACCTGGAGGAACAAAAAAATAACAGTAAACTAATCCCAAGGCAAGCAGAAGGAAAGAAATAACAGATATTAGAGCAGAAATAAATGAAATTAAGAACAGAAGAACAGTAGAGAAAATTAACAAAATCCAAAAGTTGGTTCTTTGAAAAGGTCAATAAAATTGATAAATCCTTAGCTGGACTGACAAAGAAAAAAGGAAAAGATGCAAATAAAATCAGAAATGAGAGGAGAAACATTACTATTGACACCACAGAAATAAAAAGGGCTATAAGAGATTACTATGAACAGCTGTAGGCTAACAAATTAGATAACTTAGATGAAATTGAGAAATTCCTAGAAACACATGAAAAGCCTACACTGACTGTAGAAGAAATAGAAGATCTCAACAGACCAATAACAAGTAAAGAAATTGAATTGGTTGTCAAGAACGTCCCAAAAAAGAAAGACCCAGGACCAGATGGCTTCACAGGCAAAGTATACTGATCATTCCAAGAAGAATTAATATTAATTCTGCTCAAACAATTCCAAAAAATCAAAGAGGAGAGAACACTACCCCCTTATTCTATGAGGCCAACATCACCCTAATACCAAAACCAGGTAAAGATACTACAGAAAAGAAAATTATAGACAATTTCTCTTATGAATATAGATGCAAAAATCCTTAATAAAATACTTGTAAACAAAATCCAACAACACATTAAAACAATTATACTCTATGATCAACTGGGTTTATCCTAGGTATGCAGTGATGGTTCAACATAAGAAAATCAAGTAATGTAATACCCCACATTAACAAATCAAAAGGAAAAAAAGCCACATGATCACCTCTGCTGACAAGAAAAGGCATTAGACAAAATCAAGAAGGCCTTCTTAATAAAAACACTTAGAAAAATAAGAATGGAAGGAAATTTTCTCAACATGATAAAAGGCATATGTGAAAAATCCACAGCTCATATTTTATTCCATGGAGAAAGGCTGAAAGCTTTCTCTGAACAATATGGAACAAGACTAGGAATCCCACTGCATTCATGTTTATTCAAAGTTGTGCTAGAAGTTATAGCTAGAGCAGTTTGGCAAAAAAAAGAAACAAAGGCATCTAAACTGGAAAGGAGAAATAAAAGTTTTTCAGATGACATTGTAATTGGACAAAGGCCATGGATTCTTTTGGCTGATGCACTAAATAACCAATTCCTGAGACACTGGGTTTTCAAAGTGAAAAAGAATTGATTACAAGGTATGTAGCAGGAGAGTAAATGGTCTAGTGGCCCCAAATCTGATAGTTTTACTAGGGGAAAAAGAAGGACAGGATATAGGATGACAAGCACAGCAGCCCCAGATGAAGTAATTAGAGGTGACCTAATTATTGAGCATGTGGAAATTGATGACATGTTTAGTCACAGAACTTAGATAAGAAAATGATGGAATGAGGTATAGATGACGTGTAGATTAAAGTTTAAGCTACTGCAGATGTCAGGCAGGCCCACTTTGGTTAGATACACTCTTGGTTATCAATATAACTTTGGACTTGGGGTGAGTTAGTTCTGGGCTGACCCAAGACTCTTCATTAATAAACATTAGAGGCTATCTTTAGTAATTACAAGACTCTAAAGTTGAAAAACTGGGTAAGTGGATTCAAATGAATGTTAGTCACAAGATTTTTACAATTGCAAGGGCAGAAGATAAAGGCTATTCAATCATTATCAGAGATCAAGGCAGCTGGATTACAATTTAGAGATTTCATGTATTTCCCTCTGTCTACTCCAATATACCAGAAAGTAAAAAAGAATATATAATGAGTCAGTAATAAAAATCATCCCTTAAATTCTGATTTCTTGGTTACAATATGATCCTACATTTAGAAAGTCCTTAAAACTACAACAAAGCTATTGGAATTTATAAATTAGTTCAGCAAAGTGGCAGGATGCAATATCACCACACAAAAATCAGTAGTGTTTCTGTACACTAGTAATGAGCAATCTGAGGAGGAAATCAAGAAAAAAATTCCATTTACAATAGCAGATAAAAGAATCAAATATCTAGGAATAAATCTAAGCAAAGATTTAAAGGAGTTGCACCCAGAGAACTATGAAACATTGCTAAAGTACATCATACAAAACCTACATAAATGGAAGGACATTCTGTATTCATGGATAGGAAGACTAAATATTGTTAAGAATTTATTTCCAGCCAAATTGATTTACAGATTCGATGCAATACCAGTGAAACTTTGAACAGTCCTCTTTGCAGATGTGGAAATGTCAGTTATCAAATGTATTTAGAGGGATAAAGGGCCCTGTATAACCAAAAAGATCTTTAAAAAGAGAACAAAGATGGAGGACTTATCCTTCCTGGCTTTAAAGTATATTGCAAAGCTACAGTGGTCAAAACAACATGTTATTGGCATAAGGACAGATATATATTGTCCAATGGAATAGAACTGAGGGTTCAGTGATAGACCCTTCCATTATTGGTCAATTGATATCTGGCAAGATTTCCAAGTCCACTCAGTTGGGAAAGAATAGTCTCTTCAACATTTAGTGCTGGGAGAACTGGATATCCATAAGCAAATGAATTAAAGAGGATCCTTATGTCACTCCTTTTACAAAATTTAACTTTAAATGGAACAAAAACCTAAATATAAGAACCAAGACTATGAAACTTCTAGAAGAAATTTAAGGAAGCCTCCTTAGTATCTGGTGGTAGGCAATGGTTTCTTAGACTTTACATCCAAAGCACAATCAACAAAAGAAAAAATAGATAAATGGGACATCCTCAAAATTAAAAGCTTTTATGTATCAAATGACTTTGTCACAGAAGTGAAAAGACAACCTACTCAATGGGTGGAAATATTTGGAAACCACATATCTAAAAAGGGTTTAATATTCACAATATATAAAGAAATCCTAGAACTCAACAATAAAAAGACAAACAATCTGTGCTGGTTTGAGTCTGTTATGTACCCCAGAAAAGACTATGTTCTTTTAATCCATTCTTGTGGGTGCAGACCTATCATTGAGTGGGACCTTTTGATTAAGTTGTTTCCATGGAGATGTGACCTAGCCCACTCAAGGTGAATCTTAGTCCCTTTCTTAGAGCCCCTTATGAGAGTATAAAAGACAAATAAATTTAGAGAGCTGAGAGAAGCTAAAAGATGAAACCCAGAGAAAAGTCTCCAGAGGAGAATGCCATTCAAACCAACCCAAGAGAAAAGGATTAGTCATCACCATATGGCCTCCCATGTTACAGAGGAACCCTGAGTGTCAGCAGACTTTCCTCTGAGAAAGTATCTTCCTCTTGATGCCTTAATTCAGACATTTTCATAGCCTTAGAACTGTAAATTTGTAACCTAATAAACCTCTGCTGAAAAAAGCCAACTTATTTCTGGTATGTTGAATTCTGCAGGCTTTAGCAAACCAAAACACAACCCAGTTTTAAAATGGGCCAAATATATGAATAGACATTTCTCCAAATATACAAATGGCTTAAAAGCACATTAGAAGAGGTTCATCCACTGGCTATTAGGGAAATGCAAATCAAAACCACAGTGAGATACATTTCACACTTACTTACTAGAATGGTCACTATTTAAAAAACAAAAACAGAAAACTACAAGGGTTGAAGAAGATGTAGAGAAATAGGAACACTTATTCACTGTTAAGCATTTTCATGTACTTTTCTTTGTTTTCTTCCTGGGGAGGCTATTCCCTAATGCATCATTGTATGAAGTGCATTGCTTAAATTTTTCATTTTCCTGAGTGTTCTTCCTTTTTCTCATTTTACCAGCTTCTTGTTAGTCCCTTTCTCTTTGGTGTCTTTTCTCTCCTCTCTTTTCCTTCTCCCTCAGAAAATTCTCTCCCCATCAGGAACCAGAACTTAATTAGCCATTAGAATGGAGCAATTTTCCCCTTGGAATGTAATGTAATGTCTCTTCATTACACAAGACACCATTTACATTGCCTTCTTGACATTCAGGCATGCCAGTTGGCAAGTTAACAGTGGAAGGTACACACCTTTAAGTCGACCTTTTATTTTTTTTAATTAACTGGGCTAAAGCAATGATTGTTTAGAGTGGCTAATCATTAGAATTACCTGGGGAGAATTGCTGGGAAATTATTATTAAGCCAGAGAATAGTTACTTAGGAAAACCTCTTAGATTATTTCAGGTGAGTACCACTTCAAAACTATGCAGTTTCCTTTCATTTGGCTCTGGGTTTTTTACTATCTCCTTCATTGCTTTTTCCTCCTATGTGTACTCATTAATGATTTATACTATGTAAGATCTTAAAGGACACAACAACCTCTGGTACAAATTTTATGATTTAATTAGCTGCACCTACTGGACTTAGGTTCCAAGTTATTTCTGACTCATATGTTCTTTGCTCCACTATGAATATTAATCAAGTATCTAATTGACTACATTTGTCATTAGTATGTTTGGTTCTGGTGACATAAAGAAGAATAAAATAAAGTCTACACGTAGGAAGTCCAGGGTTTATCTTATTTGTTATAAAGCTCATTATCTCCTAATGTTACCATATTATTTCTTCAAACAAAATCATACTGCTGGAAATTTATTATATTTTGATTGGATTATTTTTAATCCCAGAGCTCCCAGGATTCATTGCTTCCAGTTCCTGCTTTCAGTGGCCTCCTCTCTCAGCTTTTGTGGGTCATTTTTTAGGATCTCTGGGGAGTTTCTCTGTAAACTCTCTTTCTCAGTGTTTCTGCCTTTTATCCCCTCATAAAGGGATGCAGTAAAGGAATGACACCCACCTTGAAATGGGTAGATCACATATCAATTGAAGCAACCTAACTGAAGGTTCCTACCCTCAATAGCTCTGCACCCACAAGAATGGATTAAAAGAGCATGGCCTTTTCTGGGGTACATAACAATCCCAAATTACCACACTCTACCCTTTGAACCTCAATGTTTTTTCCATATGCAAAATATATTCATTCCATCACAATACCACAAAAGCTTAAATCATTCAGTAAAAATAAATAAGTACAAAGTCTTATCAAAATAAGTTACAGGCATGGGCTGTCCTAAGGCAAAATTCTCCTCTGGCTATGAACTTGTGAAACTTAGAACAAGTTATCTACTTTCAATATATAAAGGAGGGACAGTCATAGAATAAACATTCCAATTTCATAGAGGGAAATTAGAAGGAAAACAGGCGTCAAATTTCCCACAGTTTTAAAAACCTGTAGGGCAAACTCCATTAGTTTTCAATGTCTGAGAGTCATCTACAGAAAGATGTTTTAACCTCAGAACTTCAGATAGCAGCAGCCCCACCCTCTCCAAGGGCTTATGCAATGGCCTTGCTTTCCCCAAACACTGGAGTGAGTGTTCAATAGCTTGAAGCATTGAGAAAACCACCATTTCTCAGCCCCAACTTCCTCAAGCATTTGGGTGGCAGATGACTCTCTGTCATCTCTGGGGCACATGCTCAATCCCTTCAAAACAGTGGGGTGGTGGCCAGGCTGTCCCCAATTCCTGGGAATGTGTTCCACCCTCTCTGATGCCTGTGGTGGCAGCATTCTTCCTGAAAAATCCGGTGGACAAGCTCCCCTCAATTCCCCAGGCACTAGAGCCCTGGGTGGTAACACTTCCTAAACAATGGGGCAGAAGTCCCACCTTCTGAAAACTTCAGGGCAAATTCACCCTTTCCATATGCTCAGGTAAATCCACTCTCCTGGCCCAAGATTACCTTACTCCAGACCTGAGCTTCCATGGCCCTGGCCTTGCAGTCATTTTCCCTCAATCTATCCCTTTTCTGTAACTTTTAGACCATGCTAATAGTGAGATCATACAGATCTCATAAGAAACTTTTGCATATAGCACACAGGGGTCCAAACTGTCAGACAATAGGACCTTCCACAAATCTTTCCTGGATAACAGCATTTCCAATTGTGCTGACTATCCTGAAACGGCTGAGTGATTCCATGCTTGGTTAAATACTCACATGGGACACAATCCTCTCTGGACTCATTTTCCAAAGGCTCAGAATTTTCCAAACTATAAGTTTCTGGCTTCTTTGTACCCAAGAGTTCAGTTCTCAGCTTATCCCTTTCCTCTCACACTTTACTATAAGCTGCATGGAGAAATGAGGGGCATTTTGCACATTTGTTTGGAAATCTCCTCAGCTAGATAGCCAAGCTTGTCATTTTCAAATTTTGCCTTCCATCCAATACCAGTACTCAATTTTGCCAAATTTTCTTCCACTTAAAAAAAAAGATATATGGTTCAGTGGTAGAATGCCTTTCATGCAGGAGACCCAGGTTTGATTCTCAGACAGTGCACCCCCCCCCCAAAAAAAAAGTGTAGCCTTTCTTCTAATTGGCAATGACTCATTCATCATTTCTGTCTAAGGTCTTATTAGAAGAAACTTTAATGTCCATATGTATACCAACAGTCTCTTCAAAACAATCATGGCCTTTACTATAAAACTCCTCACAATTATTCCAGAATCTTCCCCTTAATCATTTATAAACCCGTTCCAGTAGTTTTGGTATTTGCAAATTGCAGCACCCCACTGTCAGTACCAAAATCTGTTTTGGTTTGCTAAAGCTGATGGAATACAATATACCAGGAATGAGTTGGCTTTTACAATAGGATTTATTAGCTTACAAATTTCTATTTTAAGCCCATGAAAGTGCCCAAATTAAGGCATCAAGAGGCAGATACCTTCTCTGAAGAAAGTCTGTTGGCATGAGGGTTTCTCTACCAAATGCGAAGGCACATGGCAATGTCTGCTTGTACTTTGTTCCTGGGATTTATTGCTTTCAGCTCCTGGGTTCAGTGTCCTTCTCTCTGAGATTTGTGGGTCTATTCTTAGGATCTCCAGGGCATTACTCTCTAAACTTTCTTTCTCTTGGTGTTTCTGTCTTTTATCCTTTCATAAAGGGCTGCAGTAAAGGATTGACATCCACCTTGAATTGGGTGGGTCACATATCAATTGAAACAACCTAACCAAAAGGTCCCACCCACAATAGGTCTGCACCCACAAGAATGGGATAAAAGAACATGGCCTATTCTGGGGTACATAACAAGCTCCCAACTACCACACTTGGGTTCTGTGGCTTGAATGCCAACTTTGTGGTTGCCACTTTGAGAGACTGGCTTGAGTTCCTTAGTCATCTTTCCCACAACAAAACTGCAGTGTAGGAGGTAGAATGTGACTTGCTACTTTTCAGGGGTTTGCCTAAACATGGTGTTGTCTAAGTAAATAAGATTTTATGCACAAATAAAACAAAGTTGTCACATGTTGACAAGTTTCCAGTGAGATTTTGCTGTATTTCAACTGAAGTAAACCTAATAGCTATTGTAGAAATGGGAGCCAATGTTGCTGTAATGGTTTAGAAGAGAGAATTTAATTTAGGCACTTCAACACAAAATGTGATCTCTTGGTTTTAAAAAGAAGATCATGCAAAGTCAGGAATAGGCATCTTATTTTATATAGGTCATTGATTGTTAGAAGATCTATTGAGGGTAACACAAAATTGATCAGAGATTTAAATTTGGGGGGTCTGTTAGAGGTAGAAAAAGTCAGGGAGGTAGAAACTAAGGGAAATGGATTCCATTGTTTTAGATGAGAGTTAAAGATCAACTTGCACTGTGTGCTTCAAAGTATTAGTACATTTTCTCTCTTTGACTTATACTCCATTTATTTCTTCTTTCATTTCTTCAATCATTCATTAAACATTTATTGAGCATGTACCTAGGATTATTGAGATGAGTAAGAAACTGTACCTGTTCTCAAGAAGCTCAATTCCTGCAAAGATGGGCATGCAAATCAGTGGCAACAGCACAGTGTGATGAATATATATTGGAGATATTCCCAGGGTAAAGAGGAGCCCCGAAGACAGATGCCAATCATCTAGCTGGGTAAGTGTGGTTCCAAAGGGAGAAACACTGGGCTGAGACTTAGAGAATGGATTGGAAGGCTAAGTCAGACAGAAAGGAGGGAGGAAGGCATTTTATTCAGAGGTAACAGCATATGTAAATGCATCACATCCCTAAAAGCAAGTGGTTGCCCAAGTCTTGCTCATAACTTTTCATCTGAAAGATGGGGTAGCCATAGTAGCCCATCCTGGTGGAGGCAATTCTTCAGATGGCATCAGTCAGAACAGAAACATTCTGTACCTCCAAAATCTAATGAAATCTCCTGGGTCAGGATGGGCCAAGCACTGGGAGTGGGGTAGGGTGGGGACTTCAAGGTCATGTTTAATTCCAGGGTTTCTCTTCCTGGCACAAAATAAGCATTAAAAATATACAGGCATTAAAAACAAATAGGCATTTGTTGAATTTGATTGAATTGATTTGATAGTTTTTTCCTTATGAACATATGAAGGTAATAAAACAAATAGAAAACAAGCATATCTTACTTGCTATGGGTGAATCTACTGCAATCACTTACCTGTGGTATTTCTCTTATAGAGCTGTAACTATCATTTTTCAGTTGTTATTATAGAGTCATCATCCTATGTCAACATGTTTTATATCTATAGAGCAAAGGAAATGACAATCTCACTGCACAACACACAAAATACACCCCCCCACCAGAATTTGTACCTAACAGTGACTCAACTGGTATCCCATCAGTAAGACATCTAATCTCAGTAAATGGACTCCCTAGATCACATTCTTTCCCAGGAGAGGAAATGAGCCTTAAGCCTTCGTATCTAAGGACTCACATCCATTAAACAAGTTTCATGCTGGGCTAGAGATGCTGTCTGTGACAGAATTGCTTATAAATATGATGGCAAAATACCTTCCACCCTCATGCTTACTCACTCTTGCAATGTGACTCTGCTACTCCTCCTAACAAGAGGTGGAATCTATTTCCAACCCCTTGAATCTGGACTGAGCTTGTCACTTGCTTGACCAATAAAATTCAACAGAAGTGATTTGCAACCTTCAACATTCAACTCAGTTACCATCTGGTGTCATTTCCCTTAAGTCAGAGTAACTTTTTTTTTTTTTTAGGTATTTCCTGTGGTAGAAGTTTGCTGACAATGAATTCTCTCTGTTTTTATCTGTATATTTTAGTTTTGACAATTTTAGAAGTTTCACTGAATATAAAACTTTGAATTGAAAGAATTTTCTTCTTTCTCCCCCAACACATTCAAGATGTCATTCTATTGTCTTTTGGTCACCAATGTTCTAGCATGCAGTTAATTTGGCTTAATACTTTTCCTGGGCTGCTTAGATGGGGTTTTCTTTACCTCACCCCTTGCCCTACTTTTTTTGTTCTTCAATTTGGAAAAATTCATACTGTTTTAAGGTTACTCATATATTTAACAGACATATATATATAACTTTGTATATTTTAACAAAATCTGAAGTGACTATCTCTAGCCTTTTCCTCATCAATGCTTAAACTTCCCCTTGAACTCCCACATAGCATGTGATTATTGTTTAATATTTAGCTTTACTCCTGTTTTTAACCTTATAATAGTTATTTTTTGAGCTAATACTTATTTGGAAAAACCAACTTGATTTATTCTTTTTTTTTTTTTTACCATTTTTCCCCTCACCTTGGCTTTTTTTAGCCTACTCATTTCCTTTTTGTTGATGTATATCTTTCTATTATGTCCTTGTCTTTATATGCCTGAAATTCTTTTATTCCATCTCAGTTATGGATAGTTAAGCTTGGCATAGAATTCTAGACTGACAAATATTTACTTTTGTCACTTTTAAGGTATGAATCCATTGTGTCTGGCATATATTGTTGGTGATGTGTAAGTACTCCGTCAATCTTATTGTTGCTGCTTTTTAGGTCACCTATCTTTTCTCTCCTGTAGTTCCCAGTATTTTTTTGTTTATCCTTGATGGTTCTAAGTTTTAATTTCAAATTGATAAAGGTATGCTTTTGTTTTTTTATCCAGATTTGTGCTTTTGCATCTGATAGCTCAGACATTTCTTCAAATCGAGGAAATTCTCCATTTTTTAAAAAACAAGATTATTTCAAACTTTACACTCTTGCACCAAGCAACAACTCCCTCTTCCCTTCTCTCCCCATACACTGGTAACCTTTAATCTATTTTCTATCTCTATGAAGAAATTCTCCACTGTTACCTCAAAGTTTCCTGTTCCCCATTCTCTTTAGTCTTTTATTCTAGAGCATGTATTAAACATATGCTAGAACATTTTTATCCTAGCTGCCATATATCTTTTTCATAGTTTCCATCTTTTTAGTATGCTGTGTTCTTGATTTCCTTTTATCCATATTCCAGTTTATGAATTATTCCTATTTCTTAGTCTGTAGTTTAATCCATTCATTGAATCTTTTCACTTTGACTATATACTCTATTAGAAGTTTTTACTTTATTTTCAAATCAGCCTGGAATTTATTTATTCTGTACCTTTAAAAAATTAGACTCTACATCTCTTTTTCTTTCTTTATAAATTTTAAAGTGCTCCTTTGAAAATCTATTTAACAATATTCATTATCTTTAGTTTTTCAATTGTGAATTCTCCTATTTTGAGGTATTTGGACTTTTTGCTTTCTGCTATGAATTTCTTCATGTGTTTCATAATTTATGCCTATGAGTTAATTTTTAAGAAGTGTTATCTTTAGAAGGAGTCCTTTCATGCCCTGAATTGTGGCAGCCTCTTAATGATTAAGGTTCAACACTGTCTTTGCCCAAGTCCTACTGAGTTCACTGCTTCCAAACCAACTTTTACACGAGGTTCTCAGCTCCAGACTCCTATGTTACATGAGTAATGAAAAGGTGGGTTTTACACTTGTGCATGGACAGGCTCAAGATTCAAACCTCTTAGAGTATGTGGGAGTAGCTGTTGAAATCTCTGTTTCTACCTGGCTTGAAAGAAAGCTCACTTTCTGCTGAAACCATGGGTCTGCTGAAGGAGATTTCCAGTTAATGCCTGTGCTGGTTTGAAACTCTTATGTACTGCAGAAAAACCATAGTCTTTTAATTCAATCTTGGGGGGCAGCCCTGTTATTGAGTGGGGCCTTTTGAGTAGATTGTTTTCATGGAGATGTGACCACACCTATTCAAGGTGGGTCTTAATCCACTTACTGGAGTCCTTTAAGAAGGAGACATTTTGGAGAAAGCATGAATGCTTAGAGATAGTAACACCCTGGGAGATGCTAGGCAAGGGCCTACAGAAACTGAAAGAGCCACAACCTGGAGAGAACGAAGAGAAGCTAATGAGATAAAAATCCAGAGTTTGCTACAGAGAAGCTAAGAGAGGACCCACAGATGCTTAGGGAGAGAAATACTCCAGAGATGCTAAGAAAAGACCCACAGGACACAGAAAGAAAGTCACTGGAATCAGAGGCTGAAAGCAACAGACTGGGAGCAAGGACCAGCAGACACCAGCCATGTGCCTTTCCAGCTGACAGAGATGTCCCAGATGCTGGTAGCCTTTCTTTGGAATCCAGGTATCATCCTTTTGATGCCTTTATTAAGACATTTTCATGGTTTTAGAACTGTAAATTTGTAACTTAATAAATTCCCTTTGAAAAAGCCAACCATTTTTGGTATATTGCATTACAGCAGCTTTAGCAAACTGAAACAATGTCATTGAGCTTTTCAGCACATTTTTTGGTATTAGTGCTAAGCAAGATGCCTCCTCCCTACTCCTTGATGTGCACAGGACTAGAGGCTTCAACTCCTTCCCAACTAAATATGAACACACTAACCCCTAAAATATATATGTGGTCCTGTATCTCCTAGGAACTGTGTGGTTTCAAATACTTCTTCCCTCCAGAGTTGTGGGTTCCCTCTTCATATCTGGCATGTGACAATGTTCATTTCTTTTGAGCTCAGCTGTGTCTTTAATGTGGAAGAATAAATATATATTTCTTTTGTATTTTAAAAGAGAGTGAAGATTCTGGCATCTAATAAGCAGCCATCTTGAAGGGTCACAGCAGAGTCTTCATTTCTATTTATTTTCTCTGAAATATCTTTCACTTCCTCTCCATATACCCATCCTGCATCCTCCAGGTCCTTCCTCCTTTCCATGTGATTTGAAGTCAAACCCAGCAGACTTTAAACTCCATAAGCTCAAGGGCATGTCTGTTATTACTCATCATATTATTCTCCACCAACACAATACCTGGCACATAGTAGGTGCTCAATAGATGTTGACTAAATGCCTAGACAAATGAATATTTTGCTTTTGTAATCAGAGGACATTTTAAATTAAAAAAGGATGCTAGTGTATCAGTGCTATTTGTCTATAATCACTAGGAAAATAAATTTTTCAAATGTCAAGGGCTAAGGTAAATGAACAAAACTCAATGGCAATAAATCTAGGCATGCATTTAGCATTTTTAAAATTTTTATATCTTTGAAAACTGTGAAAGAGCTATATGATGTTTGTGATATTGCATCAACATCATCATCATGTTTTTATAAGTAGATTTAATTGTAGTGTTTAGGAGAATTACATGTGATTCAAATATGACCTCCAGCTTCCCCACACCTGAAATTGAGGAGTGGCCCTTCAAGGTTGAAGTTAGGTGCCCTCTATGAATTGCAAAAGAGTGAAAGAAGAGGAATAAGTCCAAATGTAGCTTTACAAAATGAAATAATAAAAAGCCCAAGAACATATCTACTTTCATCCAAAACCTTTTTTTAAATTAAGCCACAGAGGCCTAGACAAACCACTGGTAGAGCTGATGCATTTGAAGGTAGATTCAGAGCAGCACGAAAGCATGAAAAGTTAAGTAATAGAAAGTTATTATAGCTTTGTAGTAAGAAAAGATGTTAAAACCTGCTTCCTGGGAAATGTTTGAACAGCCTAGTTAAGTACCTATTATTCCAATTAAGAAATTATCATTGATGTAATTGCATGGAATGTTCCCTCAGGATTGCCAATCCAGCTTTTTTCTGCTAAAGTCTCCTTCTCCTTGTTTGGTTGCAACTTCTTTCAAAGAGCATTCCCTAGCTACCGGGAGTAAGGCACCTACATAGCGCTAGAGAGGGAAAGGGGTTATCAGAGATCAGTTGCAGACTTCAAAGAGTTTTGAGGTAGTCTGGCAACAAGCTACAGGCATAAAATGAACTAAAAGATATACCATATTTAGATGACAAGTATAGGGAGGCAATAGAAGAGAAACTGCAAGGCCATTTGTGGTAAGAGTCAAATGAATGTTTTAGAGAGCATGCACAAGAAGTTATGGATTTTATCACCTAGTTAGTCACAAAGTTCTTGACCCTTGAGATAAGAAACCATTTTATTTTCTAGGTTATATAGCACTAAACTTATTAACCTTTCCAAATGGGATATATTTTTCATTCCTTTGAATTCTCTGCAGAGAGATGAAATGAGATAATATATGTAGGCTATTGCCAGAAGGCAATATACCAGAAATGGATTGGTTTTTATAAAGGGGATTTATTAAGTTACATGTTTAAAGTTCTAAGGCCTTAAAAATGTCCAAACTAAGGTATTCAGGTAAAGATGCCTTGACTCCAAAAAAATGCTAATGTCTGCCACATAGGAAGGCACATGGCTGGCATCTCCTGGCCTTTAGCTCTTGGGTTGCATTGCTTCCAGTTTCTGATTCCAGTAGCTTTCCTTGTTGGCTCTCCAAGCATCTCCAAATGTCTGTGTCTGAGCTTTTTCCAAAATGTTTCCCTGTGTTAGTGCTTTTATGGACTCCAGTAAACTAATTAAGACACATCTTAAATGGGCAGACCACACCTCCATGGAATAATCTAATCAAATGCCTCACTCTTAATTGGGTGTGACTCATCTCCATGGAAATAACCTAATCAAAGGTGCCACCCTAAACAATAGGTCTTCCCTCACAAGATTTGGTTAGGATTAAAACAACATGGCTTTAAAAAAAAACCAAACAATAGCTGTTCATTTAACAGGTTAGATCTAATTGCATTGAAATCTGAAATTCTAAAAAATAAAAATAAAAACAAAAAGAGCATGGCTTTTCTCGGGTAGATAACAGTTTCAAATCAGCACACCCAGAATGAGAAGTGGTGGGGCTGAAGGAAATGAGGGACCTCAGAAAACTCTGTGTGAATTTAGCATGCTAATAATCAAGTCAGTAAACTAATGCCAGTTAAAAAAAAAACAAAACAATAATGGCACAAGGACTGTGGCTTGGGTTAAGGGTAGTGGAGTAAATTAATGGGTAGATTACAGGGTGAAGTAGGGAGGTGTGTGATTGAGATTTGAATCAATTAAACAATAATATCTTCAAATAAGTCTGTTGACTGAATATGTAAGTTGGGTTTTAACACAGATAAATAATTTACTGGTATTTCAAAGTCATGCCTGTGGGCAAAAAGGTAATGTTGTTCTTTTAGTTTTTCATTTGATGTAAGTTCTTGAATTTTTAGATATTTGTAGTCATGCCAAAGTGGAGGTCTGTTGAGTGTCTCTGCACCTCTGGAGAGTTTCTTTCTTCCCTGACTTTTATTCTAAACTCAGACAAAAAAAAAACACAACATTTTTCAACATTTAATTTCTCAAATATTAGTGAAATAATCTAAGAACAAATGAATAAACACAGTAAAATACGGGTGTCAAGTGAGAAATTATAGACTGAGCTGCAAGGCAACTAAAGCATTTATCTGGGGACTTAGAATTGCAATTAGGAGAGCACAAATTCAGGTAGCAACCCAAGCTCTCTCCTGTTTTGGGTCTTCCAGGCAAGGATTTTCAAAGAAAATAATTATATAAGTTCTTTGTAAAAAATTATGATTGGTAGATATTTGGGGCTTTCCAAATGCCATTCAATTAAGACAGTTTACTGATTTCTTTATCTTATATTTGGTAAGGGGCATCCAGATGTCTTTAGAAACCTTGTGGATTTTAGTTCTGCATACCTTGGCTGTTTGCGATATCTGGCTGAAACAAACCTAAGAATAACTTCCTGAAATGGCCTCCTGACTCCACTTCAAATCTCTTAGCCATAGGAACTGCATTTTGTTTTATCTCTTTTCTCACTGGGGAACTGCAATGCTAAGCTACTTAGGGAAAGTTGCTTTGTATTTCTGGGCCTTGATTCAAACCCCAACAGAAAGTTGGGGTCGAATTACATGTTCCTTGTGGTTCTTCCAGCTTTAATCATCCACTTCAAAGAATATTTGCAGTTAATATGGTATTTTGAGCAAGAATATCTGTCATTCTTTAAGTGACAATCAGAAATTGCAGTGCTTTTGGAAACAATGTTGGAGGTTGGTCTCATCTGTACACATATCAGTGGAAGGATTTTCAAGAGCTTTGAGAACTCTTTCTACCAAAACTATCTTTCCTCCTCAACTGCTTTGCCGTCTGAAATTTCTACCATTGACCTTGCATTTACTGAAAGAAAAAGATAGAAAAACTCATATGCCTGCTAATTGCTGCTCACCTCCACTCAGTTGTTGTCATAAGGGAATATGAACTTACAGTTGCCAGACAATCTAAGTTTTTGAGTGGTGATAGATTTTTTTTATCTTCTTTGAAATTTCCTGTTTTTAAAATTCCTATTTTAAGTAATTTTTATTGTGGTAACATATATAAAACAAAGTATTCCATTTTAATCACTTTCATGTATTCAGTTCAATGATATTAATTCACTTCACAATGTTGTTCTACTATCACCGCCATCCATTAATAATCATCCCAAATAGAAATGCTGTACCCATTAAGCAATACTGCCACATTCATAACCCCTCCACCCCAACTCTTTGTATTTTTTTATGTCTCTCTGAATTTGCTTATTCAAGGTATTTCAGATATGTGAAATAATACAATAAATGTGCTTTTGTATTTGGCTTATTTCACTGAACATGATGTCTTCAAGGTGCATCCATGTTATAGCACATATTAGAATGCCACTCCTTTTTAAAAAAACATTTTTTTTATTAGAGAAGTTATGGGCTTACAGTGCATTCATACATAAAAAAAACAGGATTCCCATACATACAGCCCCTCACCACCAACACCTTGTACTGGTGTGCGTTTCAGTTTGTTAATGCTATTGGGATGGAATATACCAGAAATGGATTGGCTTTTAAAAAGGGGATTTATTAGGCTACAAATTTGCAGTTCTAAGGCCATGAAAATATCCAAATTAAGACATCAACAAGAAGATACCTTCATTCAAGAAAGGTCTATCATGTCTGGGGTTTCTCTGTCACAGGGGAAGGCACATGATGACAGCTGTTGTGTTGGTTTTAAAATGGCTCTCTCAGCTCCTGCAGATCCTTCTGGCCTCTCTTGGAGAATGTTCTTTTTCTGAGCATCTGTGGGTCCTCTCTTAGCTTCTCCAGGGAAAACTCTGGATTTCATTCCTTAGCTTAGCATCTTCAGGGGCATTTTCAGTTTCCAACCGTCTGGTCCTGGGCTTTTCTTTCTTGGGAAGTTTTTGATAACAGATTCAAGTTGCTTACTTTTAATTGGTCTGTTAAAGACTTCTGTTTCTTCTAGTCATTGTAAGCTGTTTATGTATTTCTAAGAATTTGTCTATTTCATCTAGGTTGTCTAATTGGTTAGCATACATTTAGTCGTAGTATCTTTTATAGTCCTTTTCATTTCTGTAGGGAGCAATAACAATATTCCCCCTCTAATTTCTGATTTTATTTGCATCTTCTGTCTTTTTTCTTTATCAGTCTGACAAACCCTTGAAAAAGGGTTTGTCAATTTTATTGCTATTGCAAACAGCCAATTTTTGGTTTGGTTAATTCTCTCAATTTCATCTCTAATCCTTGTTATTTTTTGCCTTCCCTTTACTTTGGGATTAGTTTGCTATTCTTTTTCTTGTTTTGCAATGTGTGCAGTTAGGCCTTTGATTTTAGCTTTTTCTTCTTTTTTAATATGACTGTTGAAGGCTATAAATTTCCCTCCCATCACTGCCCTTGCTGCATCCCATAACTTTTTTTTTATCCATCCCATAGCGTTTTTGTGGTGTGTTCCCATTTTCATTTATCTCCTGCTATTTACTGATTTCTCCTGCAATTTCTTCTTTGACCCACTGATTGATTAATAGTGTATTTAACTTTCATATAATTGTGGATTTTCCAGTTGTCTGCCTGATACTGATTTCTAGCTACATTTCATTATAGTCAGAGAAGATGCTTTCTATAATTTCAGTCTTTGTTGGTCTTCTGTCTAGATGTTTTATCTATTGATGAAAGTCATGTATTGAAGTTGTCAGCTATTATTGTGAAGATGTCTATTTCTCCCTTCTGTTCTGCCAGTGTTTGCCTTATATATTTTGGGACACCCTGGTTAGATGTGAATTTATGATTTTTATTTATTTTTGATGGGTTGCACTTTCTATTAATATTTAATGTCTCTTCTAATGACTTTTGACCTAATGTCTATTTTATGTGATATTAGCATGGCTACTCCAGCTCTTTTTTTGGTTGCTATTTGCATGGAATATCTTTTTCTAACCCTTCACTTTCAACCTATTTGTATATTTGAGTCTAAGGTGAGTCTTTTGTAAACAGCATATAGTTGGATCATAGTTTTTAAAAATCTATTTTGCCAATCTGTGTATTTTGATTGGAAGTTGAATCCATTAACATTCAATGTAATTACTTTAAAGGCAGTACTTACTTTAGCCATTTTCTCCTTTGACTTTTATATGTCATATCTTTATTGTGTCTCTTTTTTCCTTTTTTTCACAAATTGTATAGTTATCTTTTGAAATGTATATGACTAATCCCTTTCTCATTTACCTTTCTTCTATATTTTAAAAAGGCTTCCTTTGTAGTTACCCTGGGATTTATATTATACAACCTACACCTATAACCTACTAATTTGAAAGGTACCCAACCTAGCTCCAATGACATACATTCTCTTCTCTTATATCCTCTGTTACTCCTCTTTGTGATTTTTTAAAACTTTTTAAATTGTATAGTATAACATACATACAAAGCAAAAAATAAAAAAGCAAAAGTTTTCAAAGCACTCTTCAACAAGTGGTTACAGTACAGATCCCAGAGTTTGTCATGGTCTACCATATAATCCTCTCATATTTTTCCTTCTAGTTGTTCCAGAATATAGGAGGCTAGAGGGCTTAAATATTTTCTTATCATCCAATTGACATTTTTCCTTCTTTCTTTGTGAAAAATAATATATATATATATATAAAAGCTATAAATTTCAAAGCACAGCACCACAATTAGTTGTATAACATTGGACTTTGATGTGGGTTACAATTTCACAATTTTAGGTTTTTACTTCTAGCTGCTCTAAAATACTCAAGACTAAAAGAGATAGCAATTTAATGATTCAGCATTCATATTTATTTGTTAAATCCTCTATTCTATGTATAACTCCACCATCACCTTTGATCTTTCCATACCTCCCTTTAGGGTTGTTTGGGCTATGGCCATTATAAATTTTTGATTTTGGAAGGGTCTGTCACTAATGTGGTGTAGGGAGGTGGAACTATCTGATGTTCTGGAGAGGCTGAGCTAGGTTTCAGGACTTATCTGGACCAGGGACCCATTTGGAGGTTGTAGGTTTTTGGAAAGTTACTCTAGTGCATAGAACCTTTGTGGAATTTTATATATTGCCCTATATGTTCTTTAGGATTGACTGAGATGGCCCTGGTTGGGGATTGGCAGGTTATGATAGGTAGCAAGGTTATGATAGGTTGCATAAGAGCAGCCTCCAGAGTAGCCTCTCAACTTTATTTGAACTCTCTCTGCCACTGATACTTTATTAATTACACTTCTTTTCCCCCTTTTGGTCAGGATGAATTGTTGATCCCATGGTGCCAGGTCAGGATTCATCCCTGGAAGTAATCTCTCACGTCACCAGGGAGACTTTCACCCCTGGATGTCATGTCCCATGTAGGGGGGAGGGCAATGATTTCTCTTGAAGAATTGGGCTTAGAGAGACTAGGCCCCATCTGAGTAACAATAGAAGTCCTCCAGAAGTAACTCTTATGCATGCCTCTAGGTACCCTAAGCTTCTCCACTACTTACATAAATTTCACAGGAATAAGCCACCTGATCAAGGTCATGGCCTATTGATTTGGGTGTCCCTAAAGTTCGACACAGCATCAGAAGATTCCCTGATGGTAAGGTTTAATAGTCCCATATTCTTTCTCCCCTCCCTCAGAGGACTTTGCCTATACTTTTTGACTATTTGCTTAATATACTCTAGGATGTTTCCAGGCATTACAATAATCTATACAAGCTTAAAGGACTTTTTTCTTATTCTGGCCTCTCCGTGTTTCAATTGTTCAAATGAACTATACACATAGCTTGAATTAGGTTATGCATTACAGAAAATTTCAGTTTCAGATCAAATAAACCTTTCTTCCATTGGTCTCCAAGAGTATGTGTAATTCTAAAAGATAGATACTGTCATCCTTACCCCTATGTACTGAATTACTTTAACCCCAACCTCTTTGGCTTCGTTCTTCTGTCTAAATATCAGGTTATATACTTAAAACAGCCTCTCAAAATCCAGGAATATTAATCAACACTCCAGACTTAATGTGTCTGCTATAAAAGCTTACAATCTAGGCCCCTATTTTCTTATTAACATTTTCTGGAGGTGACCATACCATTCTTGTTCTTTTGTTTCTGGCTGATCTTGTCTCACCAAATGTCTCACATGTTCATTCACATCGTTGCGTGCCTCATGACTTTGTTCCTTTTTGTAGCAGCATAACCTTCATTCATAAGTATACACCACTGTTCATCAATCTACTTCTCCATCAGTGCATCCTTCAGCCGCCTGCATCAGGCATCATGTAGAGGACCCAAAGTCCACAGTTCATCACATTCTCAATTTTAGATAATTTAATTGTTCCCAAGAGAAAGAAAACCAATAAACACACACTCACCAAATAGGAAATCTAAACCTCCTCTTAACTCTTTTCCCTAACCCAAATATTTACCTCTGCTGTTGCTGTGGTAGTGCTGATGGTTTCCTTTTGAACATAGCTCATCATGTGCAAAAACAGTTTTCCCCCTGTACCCTGGACTTGAACACTCTTATACAAGAATCATATCTTTGAAGTAATTTTTATAAGAATGCATTAATACTTCTGGTGTGAATCAGTGGGACCCATAGGTCCATACAACCCCTTTTAATCTTGTTCATCTTCAATATGGTAATATTACTTCTAGACCCACTAGATAATCACATTTTCTCCTATCTATTTCCTTACATTGGAGTACAACCTCATTAGCTAACTGTTCACCCATCTCTAGAGTCTATGTATCTCTAAGTCCCCTGTGATCTGTATTGTAAGCCTCTGATTATACCTTTATGCTGGTCATAAAAGTGAAATCATATAGTATCTATCCTATTGTGTCTGGCTAATTTTGCTTAGTATTATGTCCTCAAGTCTCATCTATCTCATCCTGTGCTTCAGGACGTCATTTTGTCTTACTGCTGCATAATATTCCATCATATGTGTATACCACGTTTTATTGATCTACTCATCTGCTAATGGGCATTTGGTTTGTTTCCATCTTTTGGTGCTTGTGAATAATGCTGCTGTGAAAATCAGTGTGAAAATGTCTGTTTGTGTTGTTGCTTTCAGCTTTTCTGGGTACATGCCAAGTAGTGCTATTGCTGGGTTATAGGGCAACTCGATTTTTGGTTTTCTAAGGAACTGCCAAACAGTCTTCCATAGTGGTTGCACCAATATACATTCCCAGTGGCAATGCATAAGTGTCCCAGCTTCTTCACATCCTCTCCAATATTTATAGTTTCCTGTTTTCTTAATAGCAGCCATTCTTATAGGTCTTAGGTGGTATCTCATTGTAGTCTTGATCTGCATTTCTCTTATAACTAATGAAAAAGAACATCTGTTCATGTACCTTTGATCCATCTGTATTTGCTTTTCAGAAAAATGCCTTTTCATATCTTTAGCCCATTTTACAATTGGGTTGTTGGTTCTTTTGTTGTTGAGTTGTATGATTTCTTTGTATATACAGGAAATCAAACCTTTGTCCAGTATGTAATTTCCAAATATTTTCTTCCATTGAGTTGGCTGCCTCTTCACCTTTTTGACAAAGTCTTTTGAGGTGCAGAAGCATTTGATTTTGAGGAGTTCCCATTTATCTATTTTTTCTTTTGTTGCTTGTGCTTTGGGTGTAAAGCTTAGAAAGCTACCTCCTATTACTAGGTCTTGAAGATGTTCCCCTACATTTTCTTCTAGAAGCTTTATGGTGCTAGTACTTATATTTATGTGTCTGACCCACTTTGAGTTAATTTTTTTGTAGGGTGTAAGATAGGGATCCTCTTTCTTTCTCTTGGTTATTGATATCCAGTTCTTCCACGACTAATTATTAGAAAGCCTATTTTGTCCCAGTTCAGAGGATTTGGGGGCCTTGTCAAAAATCAGTTGACCATAGACTTGGTGGTCTATTTCTGTGCTCTCAATCTGATCCCATTGGTCAAAGCTTTAGATTTTCTTTTATTTCTTTTAGCAGTGTTATGTAGTTTTCTGTGTGCACATCCTTTACATCCCTAGTTAAGTTCATTCCTAAATATTTGATTCACTTAATTGCTGTTTTGAATGGATTTTTTTTCCTTGACTGACTCCTCAGCTATGTCATTGCTTGTGTATACACATGTTACTGATTTTTGCACATTAATTTTATGTCAAACCACCTTGCTGAACTTGTTTATTATCTCAAGTAATTTTGCTGTAGATTTCTTAAGATCTTCCAAGTATAGTATCATGTCATCTGCAAATAATGAGAGTTTTACTTCTTCCTTTCCAGTTTGGATGCCTTTTATTTCTTTGTCCTGCCTGATTGCTCTAGTTGGTACTTCTAGCACAATGCTGAAGAATAGTGATGACAGTAGGCATCCTTGTCTTGTACCTGATCTTAGGGGAGGTGTTCAGTCTCTCTTCATTGAGTACGATGCTGGCTATCAGTTTTTCATATATTCCCTTTATCATATTGAGGAAATTACCTTTGATTCTGATCTTTTGAAGTGTTTTTATCAGAAAAGTATGCTGAATTTTATCAAATGCTTTTTCAGCATGAATCGGGATGATCATGTGATTTTTCCCTTTTGATTTGTTGATATGCTGTATTACATTAATTGATTTTCTTATTGAACCATCCTTGCATTCCTGGTATAAGCCTTACTTGATCATGGTGTATAATTCTTTTAATGTGCTGTTGGATTTTATTTGCTAATATTTTATTGAGAATTTTTGCCTCTATATTCATTAGGGAGATTGGCCTGTAGTTTTCTTTTCTTATAGCATCTTTACCCAGTTTTGGTATTAAAGTGATATTAACTTCATAAAGTGAGTTAGATAGAGTTCCTTTTTCCTCAATTTTTGGGAAAGTTTGAGCAGGATTGGTGTTAGTTCTTTTGGAATGTTTGATGAAATTCTCCTGTGAAGCCATCTGGCCCTGGGCTTTTCTTTGTAGGAAGATTTTTGGTGACTGTTTGAATTTCTTTACTCATGGTTGGTTTGTTGAGATTTTCTATTTCTTCCTGAGTCAGTGTAGCTTGTTTGTTTATGTGTCTCCAGGAATTTTTCCATTTCATTTAAGTGGTCTAGTTTGTTGGCATATAGTCGTTCAGAGTTCCTCTTATGATTTCTTTTATTTCTTCAGGGTCTGTGGTAATGCACCCCTTCTCATTTCTGATTTTGTTCATTTGCATCCTCTCTCTTTTTTTTCTTTGTCAGTCTTGCTAGTGGCCCATCAATTTTATTGATTTTTTCAAAGAACCAGCTTTGCTTTTTATTGATTCTTTCTATTGTTCTTTTGTTCTCCCATTCATTCATCTCCGCTTTAATCTTTGTTATTTCTCTTCTCCTATTTGCTCTGGGGCTAGTTTGCTGTTCTTTCTCAAGTACCTCCAGGTTTGCTGTTAAGTCTTTGAGTTTTGTTCTTTCTTTTTTTTTTAAATATAGGCATTTAAGGCAATTAATTTCCCTCTCAGCACAGCCTTTGCCACATCCCATAAGTTTTGACAAGTTGTATACTCACTTTCATTCTTCTCCAGATAGCTACCAATTTCTCTAGCAGTTTCTTTTTTGACCCACTGACTGTTTAAGTGTGTGTTATTTGACCTCCATATATTTATGAATGTTCTCATTCTTTGGTGGTTATTGAGATTCAGCTTCATTCCATTGTGATCAGAGAAAGTGCTTAGAATGGTTTCAATGTTTTAAACTTATATAGACCTGTTTTGTGCCCCAGCATATGATCTATCCTGGAGAATCTTCCATGAGCATTAGAGAAGAATGTATATCCTTGTGTTTTGGGGTGCAATGACCTATATATGTCTGTTAGGTTTAATTCATTCATCAAGTTATTTAATTTCTCTGTTTCCATGTTGACCTTCTGTTTGGTTGTTCTATCTATAGAGGAGAGTAGTATACTGAAGTTTCCTACTATTATTGTTGAAACATCTATCACTCCTTTCAGTTTTTCCAGTGTCTGTCTCATGTACTTTGGAGCTCCTTGACTGGGAGCATAAACATTTATGATTGTTATATGTTCTTGGTGAATTGACCCTTTAATTAGTATATAGTGTCCTTTTTGTCTCTTATGATGTCTTTACATTTAAATCCTATTTTGCCTGATATTAGTATAGCTACACCAATGATATTAGTATAGCTACACCAATGATTTTTATATTTGTGTACTTTGTTTTGTCAATCATTTTCCTAAGTTCCCATTCAGTTTTTTCCATCTTTTTTGCCATTTGCTGTTTTGGGTCTTTAAAGTCAGTTATTCTGTTCTCTATCTCATTTATTCTTTCTTCTATCTCTTCAAATATGGTGTCATGTGCCTCTAGTATATATTTTTATTTGGTCAACAGAGTCTTTAATCTCTGTGGTTTCTGCCATTTTTCTATTTATTCTTTCAAATTCCTCTTTATGCTCTTCTACTGTCTTCTTGATTTCTGTTCTAGTTTTCTAGTTGCCAGAATGCAATATACCATAAATGGAATGGCTTTTAAAAAGGGGAATTTAATAGGTTGCTAGTTTACAGTTCTAAGGCTGAGAAAATGTCCCAATTAAAACAAGTCTATAGAAATGTCCAATTTCTTTTGGTTATAACTTGTATGGAAAATCTTTTTCCATCCTTTCAGTTTCAATCTGTTTGTATCCTTGTGTCTAAGATGAGTCTCTTTTAAGCAGCATATAGCTGGATCATGTTTCTTAATCCATTCTGTCAATCCATATCTTTTAACTGGTAAGTTTAGTCTATTAACATTCAAAGTTATTACTGAAAAGGCATTTCTTGAATCACCATCTTATCTTTTTTATTTTATTTGTCAGATCTATGTATTTTTTTCCCTCTTTTCTCTTTGTATTCTTTAATTTACCCTTAGTGGTACTCTTCAATTCTGTGCCCTCTTCCAGACCTCATTCTCTTATCTTTTTTTTTTTCAGCTGGCAGAACTTTGTTGTAGGACCAGTCTGTTGTTGACAAATTCTTTCAGGACTTCTTTGTCTGAGAAAGCATTTATCTCTCCCTCAGTTTTGAAGGACAATTTGGCTTGGTATAGAATTCTTGGCTGGAAGTCTTTGTCTTTCAGGATCTTGAATATATCATACCACTGCCTTCTCACCTCTAAGGTGCTAGTTGAGCAGTTTGAACACGGTCTTATTTGGCTTCCCTTGTACATAGTAGATTGTTTTTCTCTTTTCACTTTCAGGATTTTCTGCTTCACTTCAACATTTGACAGACTGATTAGTATGTGTCTTGGGGAAGGCCTATTTGGATTTATTCTGTTTGGGGTTTTTTTTTTTTTTGGCTTCTTAGACTTGTATATTTATGTCCTTTATGAGAGTTTAGAAGTTTTCCCCAATTATATCCTCAACTACTCTTCCTAGTCCTTCACTCTTCTCTTCTCCTTCTGGGACACCAATGATTTTTATATTTGTGTACTTTGTTTTGTCAATCATTTTCCTAAGTTCCCATTCAGTTTTTTCCATCTTTTTTGCCATTTGCTGTTTTGGGTCTTTAAAGTCAGTTATTCTGTTCTCTATCTCATTTATTCTTTCTTCTGTCTCTTCAAATATGGTGTCATGTGCCTCTAGTATATATTTTTATTTGGTCAACAGAGTCTTTAATCTCTGTGGTTTCTGCCATTTTTCTATTTATTCTTTCAAATTCCTCTTTATGCTCTTCTACTGTCTTCTTGATTTCTGTTCTAGTTTTCTAGTTGCCAGAATGCAATATACCATAAATGGAATGGCTTTTAAAAAGGGGAATTTAATAGGTTGCTAGTTTACAGTTCTAAGGCTGAGAAAATGTCCCAATTAAAACAAGTCTATAGAAATGTCCAATTTAAGGCATCCAGGGAAGGATGCCTTGGTTCAAGGAAGCTGAAGAAGTTCAGTGTTTCTCTCTCAGTTGGAAGGGCACATGGTGAAGAACATGATGGTGCCTGCTGGCTTTCTCATAGTTCTACAAAAGGGACTCTCTCCAAAATGTTTCCTTTTAAAGGATTCCATTACGCAACTCCACCTTCAATGGGTGGAGAAACACTTCCATGGAAATCATCTAATCAAAAATTACGACCCACAATGAGTAGGTCACATATCCATGGCAACAATCAAAATGCTCCCACCCAGCAACATTGAATGAGGATTAAAGGACATGGCTTTTCTGGGGTCCACCATAGATTCAAGCCATCACAATCTCCTTTATGCCATTTGCTATCCCACTTATTTTATTAAGTAGAGTTGTATGAACATCTTTGATTAGTTGTTCCAATATTGGTGTCTCCTCTGATGTTTCAATTTGGTCATTAGACAGGGCTATATCTGTCTGCATTGTGATATGCTTAGGGATCTCCTGCTGTCTTTGTGTCATGTAAATATCTTTGTTGATTTACTTTGGGAGTCAATTTCTTTCAGTAGTCTAAGGCCTTGCATTTGCAGGATGGTTGTACATCAGGGAGCAGGGCACAGGGTGGACACTGAGTACAGTGATTTATTTCAGGGCAGGTATAGATGCAGGTTGGGGATGTTATGCTGATGCTTGTGAATGTGGGTACCCAATGGCCAGGGAGGATGTAGCTGTGCAGGTGCATGCATCTGGGGATCATAACTCTGGTGTGCGCTGATCTAAGTCATGAGGTCCTTTGTGCCCATGTGTAGAGCTGTGGCAGCAGGTTGGCATTATGCCTTCATGGATTGGGGGCAGATGTGACCCACCTGCACAGGTCAGCACTTTCTCAGAGCTGGGAAGTGTGGCTGAGGGCCGTGTGCATGTGCGGTTCTAGGACTGCCATAAAGTGTGAGTTCCAGAGCTGAATGATGTGATCGTGAGCACATGCATATGCATGAGCCTGGGAGTGCCATAAACGATGTGCAGAGCTCAGGTGGGTGGAATGAGGCTGGGCAGCACTATGCTGGGCCACTGGGGGGGAGGAAGGAGTAGCCTAGGTATTGAGGTTGATGCCAGTGCCCTTTATGCGCTGGCCACAGCCTGCAGGGAACAGGAAGGGGGAGGTAGTGCTCAGGAGGGGTGCAGGAGTGGTGGGTTGTGCTGTAGTTGGGGTGGGGGTGGGGGCCAGGTATATGCACTGGGGGCTGGTGGGGTAGAGGTGCCTGGAGCACAGGGAATGGGAATGGGTGATGGGGTTCAGGTGCGTGGGGTGTGGGGGCTGCCCTGGTGACTGCAGTGGGCCCAAAGAGCACAGCCTGGCTTACTTCCTACTCCTGGGCTCCTGACTGTGTACTCCCACAGCTCTGCTCCTCTACGCTAGGCTCCAGCTCTCTACTTCTCAGTTCCTCGGCCTCTGCAACCAGGGCTACCACATTGGTGCAGAAGACTCTCCCAGGTCAGCCACATTCTTGAATCACCACCTCAGTTGCCCTCCTGTCCCTTTTCTAACTTTTCCATGGAACATGGCTAAGCTCAAGCTAGTCTATTCAGACATCTTTCCTCTAGGTTCTCTTTGTGCTGTTTTTGTGCTGCTTTACCTCTTTATGTTTTTCATGTCCATTATCAGGAAATATGTCTTTTTATTGTTCAATTATATTTTGACTCTTACAAGAATTAAAGTAGAGTTGTATATTGGATTTTGCATTTACCATTTCATCCTTGAGTTACCCTTACTGATAATTCTTATTTCCTCATACTACTCCAAGTCACTCTTTCCTGTATTTTCCTTTCAATCTGCAGAACTCCCTTAAGTAATGCTCTTTTTTCATAGCAATAGTTTCTTTTTTATTTAAATATATTTTAAGAAACGATAAACAAAGCTGAGCTTTCCCACCATTTGCCGATAGCCACAGGAAGCACCCATTACACATAGTTCACATTTTGTGATGGTTCAAATTAGTGCTGGACTTGAACAGTTAGCTACAGTGCAAGCATCCTTTAAAATGAAATGTCATAATAGCAAGACAGGTAAACTAGGGCTTATGCAGTGATGGCCACTTGGGGTGTGACTTAATTATTCTTATTGAATTTCATATTTCATTAAATATCTTACACGTAATTTCCTGTTAGTAAGCTTTAAACAAAAGCTCCCATAAGAAATTACTTCAATTAAGTATAAATATTCAAGATGAGTAGTTCTGATAAATAATCCCCAAGTAGTTCAAATTCTAATATGCACTGACTGAAGGAAAAATAGCAATTTTTGCTAATTTTAACATGTTTATTACAACAGACACAATTCACATCTGACTAGCTTTGTTTACTCTTTCCCCTCTCACAAACATATTCATTGGGTTTTTCCCCTGAAATTGGAGCAATCAATGTACTTTCATTACATATGCCCAATAGTGCTTTTAAGTCCATTCTTACAGGGTGCAAATGGGTTTCAGTAATTTATTCAAACTAGTGGATTATATTTAATCACTGCAATATTAAGCTACTGTATGCAAGAATGAACAGGTAATAGAAAAGATCTGTAGCAGCAATGTCTTAAGAAAGGAGGAAAAGAGGAGACTTAAAAATGGATAAGATAAACTTGAGAATTTCAGAGGGAAATGGAACACATGGAAAATGAAAAGAATTTCTCTGCAAAGCAAACAGAGAAGGATTGCTCTTGACCAGGTACAAGAGTGGGAACAGTTGGTTCATGATATTTTGTATACTGACCCTTGGTTCAAAACTATGTTCTTAGGATACCAAACAGCTGTTGTTTGTATTGAATTTTTGAAAATGCAAGATTTATGAATTATATATTAACTCCCCCAATTTTTTTTAGAAAAGCTAATTTTGCAGACAGGTTTACATGCAAAAGGCTAGGTATTTACTCACTTCAGTAATGATTAACTTTAGATATCTAGGCTTGTTACATAGTACTTCCTGTGGCTTCAACCTAAAAAGCATACCTACCGTATGAAGAATACATCTACAAGAAATCAACACTTTAAGGGATTTAAAAATCAATCCTGCAGCTTTCCCCTGAATTGATTCTTACGTACCCCATCCCCTTACATTTCCTTTTCCCAGCTACATGGTCCAAAGTCTACTTAGATGCAGCTCAAAAATTGAGCTGGGCAATAATTAAGATTGGGCAATAGATTTATTAGTTCCTGTACTCTAAACCATGTGCAATTATTCATACCATGAAGGAATTCTAATTTTCTACTTTTTCAAGTTCTTTATTCTGTTATCTTGGAACTAGTATCCTTTGGTCTTGCAGAGTTGCTTGAATTTTATATACCTGAACTAAAGATCTTAAATTTTTAAATTCAGTTCAAATTTCTGATATGCGAATGCTTCTCATGTTATGGGCTTCTTGACACAATCGTGATGTTGCATGATCTCTGGGCCATCCTTGATGTTTTATGAGATTTTCACTGAAGTGTGCTGCCAGTGTCGGGCAGATTCTATGGAACAACTGTTGCATTTGATGTGTTACTTCTAGAGGTATGATTTAGATACAGTGATGGACTGTTTTGGCTACTTGAGCACTGAAGACTTTGGGAGACAGTTTCATGACCTTGCTGCTTGTCAGCAGTTACAGGCTGCTGAGTGGGTGGATTGTGAAACTGTTCCTTACTTAATGATTGGAGTACTAACCTCTGGCTATGATGAAACAAAGAGGAGTACTAATCAAAGGTTTGATAGGAACTGTATTAGCGTGAGGTGTGCTTATTCTTGGAGCTACATAAGATCTTGGGGATGCTGTAACAGATGTTAAAGACACTGGAGACTGATTAGATGGCTGGGCTTGTGTAGAAAGTTGAGCAGTTTGCAGAATCAGAGAAGTTATGTTGAAAGCTGAGGGTCTAGCAGTTCAGAAATTTATGAATTATAAACTGTAGTCAGGCTTGTGTCACAGCTGCTATAAGAACTTCATTTATTTTGGATATATACAGATTAGAATTATTAAACTGCAGTGTGACTTGTAAAGCAAGAAGCAACTGTATAAAAAGATTTGGGTCCTGAAGTAAGGGAGATATTGGTGACTATGTGACATGCAAAACAGAGACCATGGGATCAGATGTTAGAGGTGCAGATGTGAGATTCAGTCTAGTCTAGAGGCAGATGACATGGAAGGAGTTGTGCAGGTATGTGATATCAATTTGTCTCCTGCTGTAGATTGTTTTCTTTCTGTTTTCTGTGCAGGGATACAAGATATGGGTGTAGGCAGATTTGATAAAGTAGATGATTCAGTAGTATTAAATGATTACTTTGGCTGGTGATTAGGGCTAGAAGAAACAGTGCTTGGGGTAGCAGTCGGATGAACTGCTGAACTGGTTTGATGGAGTGCTGAACTGGCATAGAACTACTGTGAGTCTGCTCTTAGCAGTCTGTAGTCTCTGTCATTGTATCTGCTTGTTTGAGACAAAATATTCTGTGGGAGCAAACTACTGGCATCACTGGAATGTTTGTTTTTTATTCTACTGGCAAATCCATTGATGGCTGTTGCTTGCATCACCTCTTTGGTAATCCCTATTGTTTGGGAAGCTATTATTTGCCATCTTGCTTGCTTCTTTTTGTCTCTATTCTCTTTCAAGCCACTGTTTGGGTTTTTCCCATTGTGAAACTTCTGTTTGACAATTGTAGTAGTCCTTTTTTCCTGAAGAGCTAATATGCTCAGACCAGTCATCTACTGAACCATAAGGTGCACCTGGAGTTTTGCTGAATTATTGCTTGGATTAGAAGAATGTGAATGTGAACTGTGAAGAGCACTGTGGATGTGTGACTTTTCTTGTTGAGAGTAAATGTCCCACCATCCCTCTCTCTAATTGTTTGAGTATGCATGTTTTTGGCCTTACTGTGACATGTGTTGTCACTGTATTTGTTTTCAGAACTATCAGATCTCCACAGCATTTTATTTGGTGGTGAAGGATCTGTGGCATCTCGTATCCTTTCATGTCTGTGATCACCACTGCTGGGAGCCTATTCAATGAATGCTTAACTGCCTGGTAAGGCTCTGCATCCCTCCTCTGGTTGTGACAGCCATCACTGAGTCTCTGCTTTTTTCTTGCATTCGTTACTATCAATGGGCGGCCTGTGAGTGTGTGCTGGGGAGGGGGGCAGAGCAACTGTGAGAGGTGGGTGGCAGGGCACCCACACCAGGTCCTGGCACGTCCTTGATGAGTCTTAGCACCTCTCCGTTTCTGGCATAGGCACTCTGGGCCATCTTCCTCTATGGACACCCCCCTCACTCTTGGCCTGGCCAGCAGCACCAGCTGCATCGTGGCAGGGCAAAGCCAGGACTGGGGGGTACCCAGATCTATGTGGCTCAGCCCAGTAGACAGCAACTGTCTACTCTGCCTTTCCTTCCTTCTTCTCTGCCTCCTCCTCTCCTCTTCCCCATGCTACTACCTCCACTGCTGGTGCCCCCACTGCTGCTCCCTCTTTAGTAATTCTTGTAGGAAAGGTCTCTTGTTGAGGGACTGTCTCAGTTTCTGTTTATCTGTGAATATTTAAAACTGCCTCATTTTTTTAAAAACTTTTTTTATTAATTAAAAAAAATTAACAAACAGAACATTAAGATATCATTCCATTCTACATATACAATCAGTAATTCTTAATATCATCACATAGCTGCATATTCATCATTTCTTAGAACATTTGCATCAATTTAGAAAAAGAAATAAAAAGACAACAGAAAAAGAAATAAAATGATAATAGAGAAAAAAAAGATTATACATACCATACCCCTTACCCCTCGCTTTCATTTACCACTAGCATTTCAAACTAAATTTATTTTAACATTTGTTCACCCCTATTATTTATTTTTATTCCATATGTTCTACTCTTCTGTTGATATAGTAGCTAAAAGGAGCATCAGACACAAGGTTTTCACATTCACAGAGTCTCATTGTGAAAGCCATATCATTGTTCAATCATCATCAAGAAACATGTCTGCCTCATTTTTGAAGGACAGTTTTGCTGGATAAATAATTTTTGGCTGGTATGTTTTTTTCTCTCAGTACCTTAAATATGGTGTACCTCTGACTTCTGACCTCCTTGATTTCTGATGAGAAATCAACACAGTCTTATTGAGGATCACTTGTATGTAATGAATCGCTTTTCTCTTGCATCTTCAGAATTCTCCATCTTTGGCATTTGATATTCTCATTAGTATGTATCTCAAAGTAGGTCTATTAGGATTTATTCTCTTGGAGTATGTTGGGCTTCTCGGACATGTATATTTATGTCTTTGATAAAAGTTGGGAAATTTTCAGCCATTATTTCCTTAAATATTCTTTCCACCCCTTTTCCCTTCTCTTCTCCTTCTTAGGACATCCATAATGCATATGTCTATGTGCTTTGTGTTATCATTCAAATCCCTGAGACACTACTCAATTTTTCCCATTCTTTTCTCCATCTGTTCTTTTGACTATATGATTTCAATTGTCCCATTTTCTAGTTCAGTGATTTTTTTCTTCTGTCTGTACAAATTTGCTGCTGTATGCCTCTAGTGCATTTTTAATCTCTATTATTGTGCCTTTCGTAATTTCATTATGTTTCTTTTTATACTTTCAAATTTTTCTTTTTGCTCACACACTGTCTTCTTAATATCCTTTATCTCTTTATGCATATATTTTTTTATCTCCTTGAATTGACTTAGGAGATCTGTTTAAACTTCTTTGATTTTGTTCCAAATTCTGTATCTCCTCTGAAGTTTTAATTTGTTCCCTTGACATAGACTTATCTTTCTGTTTTTTAGTATGGCATGTAATTTTTGCTGATGCCTAGGCATCTGATTATCTTGATAAAGTAACTTTGAAAGTCAGTTTCTCCTTCTTGTCTTGGGTTTCATTGTTGTTTGACTTGGTGTTAAGTTTTTCTTTGATGGTCGGTCTAACTTATTCTAGACTTCTATAACAGCCTGTGTTTGATCATATTTTCTCAGCCCTTCTTTATCTGATTCTTTCCGTGAATGTGCTATAATTTTTAAGATTGCACCTTTTGTATAATTGTTTCACCTCCAGGAGAAAACTTCCTTTCTTCTTTTCCTTCTCTGGGTATCTTACTCTGCTCAGTTTGATTATGTGAAAAATTTTCTCTTCAGCTCCAGTGATCTGTTTAAATCCTCTTCCTCACTCAGTGACCTGTTTTCCTTACTCTTTTCCCTTCTGGGACCCTCCTGTTCTGTAGCAGTTCAGTTTAATCCACTCCTCTCTCTGTCTCTTCTTTTTTTCTCTGTTAGGCTTTTCTGCCTCTGGTATCTTCCCCAAAGGGTGTTGCACTTTGGAGCCAGAAAATCCAAAAAAGTGTGTTTTGTGTTTAGATGGCTCAGTCAACAGAAAATGGATTGAGTAAGTTCAGCACTTTCCGACCTCAGTTGTACCACAATCTTTATCTCTGTCTATGCTATTATGACCATTGGTGAACAAATATCTGCTTGAATTCCTGTTTTCAATTCTTTGGGTGACTACCTAGAAGTTGAACTGCCAGGTCACATGGTAAATCTATGTTTAACTTTCTGAGGAATGATCAAACTGTTTTCTACAGTGGCTGTACCATTTTACACCCCCGACAACAATGTGTGAGGGTTCCTATTTCTCTGCCTTCTTGCCAACACTTTTTTTCTGTTTTTAAAATAATAGCCATCCTAGTGAGATTGAAGAGATATTTCACTGTGGTTTTGATTTTCATTTCCCTGATGGCTAATGATGCTGAGCTTCTTGTCATGTGCTTTGAAGCCATTCGAAATCTCAAAATTTTAAAATATTGAATCAATATTATTTGGGCCAAATCTGTTTTTCATCATAGTTGCTTCATTGTCCATCAGTTTAAGAACTCTATTTAGAAACAATGAGCTAAGATACTCAAACCCTTGAGAGAGACCCCATCTTAATGTTGTTATACCTATATAACAACAGTGTTATGAGAGGATCTCCCTAGGATATCTCAGTCCAGGTGGATCCCTGGGAGAGTGGATGGGATTTGGATGAGAGTAAAGGGGGGAAGCAGTGAGTGGAAGGTCATTAGAACCTGGAAACCTGGTGGTGGGAGGGCTAGTGGTAGGGAGCCTTAGAGCAGTTTCTCTGCTTATTATATTTTTTTCATCATATTGACACTTTCAAAGAGCCCAGACTAGTGGTTTACAGAATATCCCTCAGTATGGATGTTTGTTTCTTCATAACCATATTTTGACAACTCTGATATTTAGGAAGTTCTTCCTTCTATTAAACTAAAATTTTGTTGCCATTTCTACCCATTGTTGCTAGTTTTAACTTTTAGAAGAGAATAAACATTCTGCATAGTAATTTTTTGTTGAAAAGTCAAACGAATGAATGAATGAATGAATGACTATTAACGGGCTGCCAGTAAAAATATTGAGGTATTGAGTAATCAACTCTTGGTGTCTGAGAGTTCAGGGACAGGATCCTCATCTGAGCCAAAGGCCTTAAGGCCTTGTGTTGGGTGCTACAAGCCCTGTTGTAAGAAGTTAGCAATTGTATTCATAATGGGAAAAGAAAACCAGCAACAACAAAAAACCCTTAAGTAACGAAGAATGTTGAAGCATTTGGCATCTGTTGTGCTTCCTATTTTGATTGTGGCACACCTCCCTCTGCTTAAAAGAAAAGGGAAAAGATGTATGTGTACTAAAGAAGCCAAGCTGGAAAATAGCCTTAGGTATATCTGGTGAACAAATTTATAATTCTAACAGCTACTTCATATTGTGACGACTTAAAAAAGAAAAAGCTGTCTTGGCCCTAATCACCTTTGTGTTTAAAGAGAAAGCCATGCTACTTATGTTTAATCTTATTAGAATCAAATATTCTGCATCCAAATTTACATTTCAAGTTTACATAACTGGCAAACAAGCAGCTTAGTGATTTGTACTGATAGGAAGATATCTGAGGATTTGGAATTCTGAGTAGACACTCTTGATAAGAACAAATGCTTTGTGGGCTTGGTAACGTCCCTCAGGAACTGGGAATAAAATCAAGTTTGTACACAATTACTGAACACTCCAAGCAAAACTTTCAGAGAAGTTAATCTTCAAGTTGAAAATAAGGCAAAACCACCCTGGGATAAAATGAAAACAAAAGACTCAAACAGCTGTTTGTTGAAAGGGTGTCGCAAAGCAGAATGTGAGTTATTTTCAAATAAATTCTAAAGACCATATTGTTAGAAGATTGTTAGAATCTTGGACTCTCAAGACCATGCTGTTAGAAGATTCAAAGGAGAGAGCAGTGATGAAGAAGTCCAGCTCTTCCTTTAGCTCTGAGGCACTGTATTTAATCCCTTTCCACATTTATTAAAACAAGAGTATTGGAGTTAATAACTTTAACATTCTTGTCAGTGTTAACATTATTAAATTCTGTGAGTCTGCAAGAAGATTTTTTGAAGAAGGCATTTGGTGTGGGTAAGATTTTACTGGGAATGGGGAGACTTGCAACAGGTTGTCAACTGTTACCAGCAGTTCTTCATTCCATTTAAATAAATGACATCACCACCACTTACACCACCATCATTTCATCACTTATCAATTGCTTAGGAGGTGTCTGTCTTGGGGATAAGAAGAGATGTCTTAATTTATGTACCATCATACCACAGGAAAAAATTGATTTAAGTTGACATCAGTGTTTTCCATTCTGCTTTGCAGTGGGAGGTAGCATGATTCATTGCATCAATATTTTAGTTTGTACAGACCTTGTCTTCATGAATCATAAACTGGATCTCTGATGTGGTTCTTACCCAAAGCTCTTTGCTATCAATAATCCTTTCTGGATTAGCTGAAATCCCATACCCCAAACCTTTGTTAGTTCAACATTTAATAACTAGTTCTTACACATCTAACAAAGGGCTCCAAAAAACTTATCAGCATTCATGTGATTCCCCCTTTTAAGTTATCTAAGCTGCCAAAAATATTGACTCCCTTTATTAATATTTTAGGTATTGTGGTTCACCAACTGCCTTCTCACCACCACCAAAGTTTCATTCTCACCCTTTTTGTGTTATGAACCCCTTTGAAAAAATCCTCAAAAACTCCAGAATCTCATTACAGAAAAAAATATATACATATGTCCTTATTACAGATATATATATAAAATTTCAGAGGCCTTTTATTATAAACCCTTACTGTAAATTGCACACGAAATTATTTTTGTTGTTAAACCAATGTCAAAAAAGAATGAAGTTTCAATGATATATGGTTTATTTCACTAATTTCACCACACCTTCATAATGGGATGGTCTTAGGGATGTGACTGTCTAATTGGAATTTCTGCCTCGCTGAAGCTCCAGGTTCTCCCTTAAGAAATACACATTCAAAACCCTTTTTGAAAAATCAAATGCAGGGATATATGACACATGTTATCTGAAACAGGAACTATTCTGTGCACTATCATCTTTTGGTCCCATGCTTTTCTAGTTTCCCTGGAATGTCTGCAATTGCTACTTTCATTTGTCATAGCTTTATTTGTAAGGTACTTTCTCATAATAGGGTAGGGCTGTCTTTGTGCCTCCTTATGGAGGGAAGGCCACCTTCAGCCACCATCCCTTGGATGTGGCTATATCAAATCCACATATCAGTCACAAACATTATTTTGTTGGTCTTTTTTTTTTTTTGAGACAGCAAGAACCTCCTACCTGAGATTTAGACTCTTACATAATTCTACAGCCACTATGTATAGCTTTTGCTTTTTTGCTGATGAAACACAAGGGAATTTTACATAATGGAATCTATGTCAATATTATTTTTCTTAGCTTCTATCTTACAATTGCTAGCTACCCTTTTCTCATTTAACCCAGTAGCACTGAAGCTAGCCCTCTCACTTTTCTTCCAGTTAAGCCAATAGGAGTGCCTGAACTTGGTTGCCCTTCTTCCAATGGCAGGGAGAATCTGTCCTCTGGTATTCTTTGAACCTAAGGAGCTGAATCTATTTCAAATCTTGGGAGTTTTGAATTTCCTGAGTCGAGAGAATGTTTTGTTTGAGTGGATGTTTTGGGAAGGGATTTCCCTCCTTTCTGTTTTTGTCTAAGCTGCCATCATTTTTTGATCTATGCGTGCAGATTCTTTAAGGCTTGGCTATATTCAATGCCATCCTCTTCAATAGTTTTTTTTTTTTTTTTTTTTTTTTTTTTTTTTTAAAGGAAAGACAGAGAGAAGGAAGGAAGGAAGGAAGAAAGGGAAACATCTTTCAAACATTTTCTTGTATTCTGTTTCTCCGTTTTTGTTACACGGGCTGGGGCCGGGAATCGAACCGAGGTCCTCCGGCATAGCAGGCAAGCACTTTGCCCGCTGAGCCACCGCGGCCCGCCCTTCAATAGTTTTTTTTAACAGCTTCCAGCCATTGAAAATATGGAGCTAAATTCTTTGACACTTCATATGGGAATCCATTCTTATCTGTCAATAACAATTTTACACTTAAAATTTGGGTGTTTGGTTAAAATGTGGAATGGACTTTTCTCAAAGAAATCAGTCCCAGCAATGGAGAACGTATGGATTCCAATGTTTCTATGTTACAGATAAAGAATTTGAAACCTAAGGTTGTTAAGGTAACATAAGTAAGATTTGAAAATGGAAAGTAGGGTCCAAAAATGCTATCCTTTTGGTTTATATTCTTTTTAGCTCAAAATTTAAAAATCATGTGCAATGTGGAAAACCATTCACATTCAATAGTTGTTTTCCAGGAAATAGTACTCTGTCCAGGAATTAAAAAACCCTAAAATGTATTTACTATGACATTAAGTATCAAATGGAAACTCCCTCCAAAATTATCCAGAAGTTGCTAAATGATTTATGATGGTTTGCAGGGACATCCCTTGGTTCCCCAAGCTCGAGCCTGGAGAAGAGCAATCACGAAAGGAGTAATGATCACAGAGGCACTAGAAATTCCTTCCTCTCTAAAC
Organism: Tamandua tetradactyla; assembly: GCF_023851605.1. Classification (NCBI taxonomy): domain Eukaryota; kingdom Metazoa; phylum Chordata; class Mammalia; order Pilosa; family Myrmecophagidae; genus Tamandua; species Tamandua tetradactyla. The sequence goes on along the minus strand of NC_135331.1, from coordinate 142,217,744 downwards.
TCTAGCCCAAGGGAATCAATAGGGTCACATGCAATTTCTGGTCCTCTGGCAGGCTAGGCTCTACTCTGGGCAGCTGTACTGTTTTTCTGTTGTCTTTTAATTAACACAGTCTAACACTCTAACCCAAACAGGCTGTTGCTTTTTCTGCTTGTGCTTCAGCACTCAGCATTTCATTTATAAATGCAAAAATTGCCCTAGTTTTTTAATGGATCCCTATATAGGTTTGTTGACACTTCATCTTTTAGCTTTCTCCCTGAGGACTTTAATGAAGTCAGAGTATGTTTAAATGGCACCAATTAGTGTGAACTCAAAATAATGTCTCCCCACCAGCAATCAGCAGTATCCAGGTTCCTCACACCAGGATATTTGTTCTTTGATGTAAATGACTCATTCAGTGTCTTTCTTCTAACTTGCCCATTCACAACCCTCCATCCTGATGGAGGGTATGCCCATGAACTGGGCACACAGGCCCTCAGTGGTTTGTTTTCTACATGTCTTTCTTCATAGTCTAAAGGAATTGCACGTACTAGTACCTACCTTTTGCACCAGCTATGTGAAATGATTTGCAATTCCTTAAACATGCCAAGTAGTAACTTGTATCTGTGCCTGAAGGTATTTCATTTCATCTGTTTGGCAAGTTTTAATCCAGTTTCTCAATCTGCCAAGCCCTTTTCATCTTTTAAGAAGTAATTCATTTACTGCATTGCCCCTTAGCTTAAAATGTGCTTCATCCACAATTCTTGTGAATATTCGCATAAGTTATTTTCACATGAAGTTGAAGGAAAAATTTCAAGAGGAGGTAAAAAAATCAAGTGCAGTTAGAGCTAATGTGGAAGGGAGGGCAATCCTACTGCTTTATTTTGGCAATGAGACAGGTTCCCCCCAGAAGGAGAGAGGCAGTTTGACAAGGTAGACTTCTTTTCTTCTTTTTTCTCCTTGGATAAATTCCCATACACTCCCATAACTTTCTTGTCTCTTCTGGGGATGGCCCTAGTTTAGAGGCATTTGAGTAGTTTAGGATGGAAAACACTTGAGAACAAAACATTACAAATAACATATAGAAAAGTGAATAGCAACAAATAACCCACTGAAAGTTGCCACAGGAAAAGAGATAGAGAACCTATTTTGGTTTTCTCATGCTGCTGGAAATGCAATATACCAGATGGGTTGGATTTTATTAAAGGAATTAATTAAGTTACAAGTTTACAGTTTTAAGGCCACAAAAATGTCCAAATTAAGGCATCCACAGAAAGATACCTTGACTCAAGAAAGGCTGATGGTGTCCAAACACTGCTATCTGATTCATTATTATTGAGTGAGATCTGTTTTATTAAGTTGTTTCCATGGAGATGTGACTCACCCAACTGTAGATGGGAACTTTTGATCAGGTGGTTTCCATGGAGATATGTGTCCACCCATTCAAGGTGGGTCACTTTCTGGAGAACTTTAAGAAGGAAACATTTTGGGAAAAAGCTTCAAAGCCCACACAGATAGGATATTTGGAGATATATATTCCACCTTGTGAGAGAGGTGGAACTGACCACAGTATGGTCCACCTTGTTAAACCCCAAAAGACATGTTCTTTCTATATAAAAAATATATTCATTCTATAATAATATCACAAAGCCTTAAACCATATCAGTAACAATACAAATATAATACAAAGTCAAAAACAGTACAAAATCTCCTCAAAGTCAGTTATAGGCATGGTGCGTGCTAAGGCAAAATAATCCTCTGATGTAATTGCTATAAAACTCAGAACAAGTTATCTGTTGCCAGTATATAAAGGAAGAACAGTCATAGGATAAATGATCCCATTGCCACAGAGGGAGATTGGAAGGAAAAGAGGGGTCACCAGACCCAAACAGGTCCTAAAACCTTTAGGGCAAACTCCATTAGAGAGTCACTCAACTTTGGGGCTTTAGAGAGTGGCAGTCCCACCCTTTCCAAGGGCCTATGCAGCAGCCCTATTCTCTGGGGTGAGGCTTGCAACTTTGGGGTACACTGGAGAGACCACCTTTTTCTCAATTCCATTCTCTCCAAGCATCAGAGAAGCACCCGGCCCTTCTGCCATCTCTGGGGCACATGCTCAACCCCCTCAGAACAGTGGAGTGACAGAAAGGCTTTCCCCAGTCCCCAAGGAATGTGCTTCATCCTCTCCAAGTCTATGGCACTGAAACTCTTCCTGAAAATCAAGGCAGAAGACCTACCTTCTGCCTTCAGGGCAAACTCACCCTCTCCAAGTACGTAGGTGGGCTAGCTCTCCTGGCCCAAGATTTCTTGGCTTCAGACATTATCTTCCATGGTTCTGCCTTTGAAGTTATTTTCCCCTTAACTTGTCCTTTTTCTGTCCTTTTTAGTCCAGACTGGCAGTGGTTCCATTTATACAGTCTCATAAGAAACTTGTCAGTTTTCCATGCAATATACAGGGATCACACCCATCAGATAATAGAACCTTCCATAGGATTCCATAAATCCTTTCTGGATAACTCCATTTGCAGATTCTGGCTTTTCTTGAAATGCTGACTGGTTCCATGTTTGGCTAAATCCTCTCATGGGGCACTCTTCTCTGGAGTCTCTCTTTCTGGAAGACCAGAATTTTCTAGACCATCAATTTTTGGTTTCTTTGTACCCAAAAATTCAGTTCTCAGCTTATGCATTTGCTGTCATGTTTTACTATAAGCTACAAGGAGAAACCAGGCTGCATTTTCCACATTTAATTTGGAAATCTCTTCAGCTAAGTATCCCAGCTCATGGCTTTTAAATTCTGCCTTCCATCCAAAACCAGTAGTCAATTTTGCCAAATTGTCTGCCACGTTAAAACAAGGATTTCATTCTTTCCAGTTTGCAGAAACATGTTCATAATTTCTTTCTAAAGCCTCATTGGCAGTATCTTTAGAGTCCACATATCTACTAATAGTCTCTTCAAAGCATTCTAGGCCTTCTCTATCAAGATCCTCATAACTCTCCCAGAATCTTTCCCATATTAATTTAAAAAGCCATTCCAACATGTTTGGTGTTTGTAACCTTCAACACCCCACTTCTCCAGTACTAAAATCTCTTTTAATTTACTATTGCTGCAAGAAATGCAATATATCAGAAATGGGTTGGCTTTTATAAAGGGAACTTATTAAGTTACAAGCTTACAGTTCTAAGGCCATAAAAGTGTCCAAACTAAGGTATCCAGAGAAAGATACCCTGACTCAAGAAAGTTTGATGGTGTCCAATACCTTTGTCATCTGGGAAATCATCTGCTGATTCTTTGGCTTCTGGTATCCGATAGTTTATGGTTTCCCCAAGGATGTTTTCTTTCTGCATCCTCAAACATCTCTGTCTATGTGGGCTCTGAAGCTTTTTGCCAAAATGGTTCCCTCTGAAAGGACTCCAGTAAGTGACCTACCTTGAATGGGTAGTAACACATCTCCATAGAAACCACCTAATCAAAAGGTTCTACCCACAAATGGGTGGGTCACACCTCCATGGAAACAACTTAGTAAAACAGAGCCCACCCAACAATATTGAATCAGGATTGCAGAACATGGCTATTCTGGGATGCACAACAGTTTCAACAGAATCTTGAAAGTACAGACATTATTGGGCTTCACAGGGAGAGACCTTGTGTCTCATCCTCTTGCCTGAGTTCCACAATTCAAGGAAACACTCAGTTTGAGCTGTAGGATTCAATTAAATGGTTTGAAGTTGGTGTACCCCTATCTACTTTTCCTACTGTAGCCTGTGGAGATGGTAAGACTTCAGAGTTGAAATTACCACATTGCCTGTTGAGACTGAAGGAGCCTTAGCAGTCTCACAGAGTCACTTGACCCACACTATGATGAGGGAATTATAGAACAACATAACTTCAATGATGAAGTTGCTGAGTAAGCCACACATTGCCTCGGAAGGGTCCACAGGTAGAGGATGAGGGATGTGTCTACAATAAGCAGGTGCATTGATGACTTTCATAATTGATGCTGGTATGTAAAGATACTGCCAATGGCCAGACTATTCCCCTCCCTTGAAGGGTGCCTTCTCCTCAAGACTCAGAGACAGTCTTAAAGAATTGCAAATTCACTGAGACAAAGTTTCTGCCACTCCAGCAGAATGGAGTTTTTAAATAGAAACATCAAAAACTCAAATGTTTCTTACATATCTGAGTTACTAAGATTTGCATTGATTAGAAAATTTAAAAATAATCATCCAGAAGAATGCCCTGGCCCTACCCTGATCAAGATGCAGAGTGAGACATTTCAGGGCTCTCTCCCTCCCTATACAAATTTTGAAAAAACACCTAGAGCTGACATCTTTCTTATGACTCCAGAAAGTAGTTAAAGGACTGCAGTGAAAGGGCAAGTGCCAAATAAAAAAAAAAGACTTCTTAAAATCAACAGAACCCTCTGGTGCCCTTGTTGCACCCCCTCCCACCCCCAACTCAGTATGAAGCTAGGCTGTGCTGCCAGTATGGATCCCTGATCCCTGTTCCAGAGGGTACAACAGAATGGCCTTCATACATATACTGGGAGCATATATGTCTGCCCCAATCTATCTGGTGGTGGACTGAGGGGCTCACTGTCCCAGAACTTGTCCTGTGTGTAGAAGGCAGCTCAGAGAGAATGTTGCGGGAGAGGGGTCAAGTTGTACTGCCTGGGGTGAGTGATTTCTGGCTGTAGGACATATAGTGCAGTGGCTAGGACCATGAGGAAATTGTTTCCTAGGGAAGAGGGGATAGTGGTAAGGAATTCTAGAGTCACATGTGCATACCACAGATAAGACCCATGCAGAGACGGGATCAGGAAGACCTTTATACTTTAGCCTGGATCTATTCTCATACAACCTATTGTATGGAAAAGCCCTGAAGGTGAGCACTTGTACAGGTCAGTCTGCAAAGACTGGAAAAGATATTTGCTTTTTCTCCTTTGTTTCATTAACTTCTATAATTCAAGAAAAACTAGTCATAACATGTAAAGAAACATGAAACAATGGCCCAGATAAAGAAGAAGATTAAAATATTAGAAACTATCAATTAGAACAGACCTAGCACATATTGGACAAAGTCTTTAAAAATCACTGTAAATATGTTGAAAGAGCTAAAAGAAAATATTAACAAAGGATTAAAGGAAATCAGGAAAATGATAAATGGATATTTTCTATAAATAGATAGGTGGACATTAATCAGAGTACAGGGGTAATGAGGACATAGTATTTTAGAACTTCACCAACCCAATGAGACCAAGGGAAGAAGGTTTATTTTGTCCAAAACCTAAATTTTCTGTAGCACGTATTCTAACTCAGACCTGTCTGGATAGATCATTTAAACAATCCAAACACATGGAGCCCAGAATTGGAATGAGGGTTTGTAATTTTGTATAGCTTAATGTAATACCCAGATATATCCCAGAGTATGTCAAGTAGGTAATTAAAAAGTATTGGATAAACTTATGAAGCATGTAATAACATGGATGGACCTAGAGAACATTATGCTGAGTGAGTCTAGCCAAAAACTAAAGGACAAATACTGTATGGTCCCACTGATGTGAACAGACATTCGAGAATAAATTTGGAATATGTCCTTGATAACAGAGTCCAGCAGGAGGTAGAAACAGGGTAAGATAATGGCCAATTGGAGTTGAAGGGATACAGACGGTGTAACAGGACTAGATACAAAAACTCAAAAATGGACAGCACAATAATACCTAATTGTAAAGTAATCATGTTAAAACACTGAATGAAGCTGCATCTGAGCTATTGGTTTTTGTTTTGTTTTGTTTTGTTTTGTTTTGATTTTACTATTATTACTTTTATTTTTTTCTCTATATTAACATTCTATATCTTTTTCGGTTATGTTGCTAGTTCTTCTAAACCAATGCAAATGTACTAAGAAATGATGATCATGCATCTATGTGATGATGTTAAGAATTAATGATTGCATATGTAGAATGGTATGATCTCTAAATGTTGGGTTAATTTCTTTTTTTCCGTTAATTAAAAAAAAAAAAAAGAGAAGGGATAATTGGAGCTGAAGGGATACAGACTGTACAACGGGACTGGATATAAAAACTCAGAAATGGACAGCACAATACTACCCAATTGTAATGCAATTATGTTAAAACACTGAATGAAGCTGCATGTGAGGTATAGGTTTGTTGTTTTTGTTTTTGTTTTTTCTTTCTATTATTGTTTTAATTCTTATTCTGTTGTCTTTTTATTTCTTTTTCTAAATCGATGCAAATGTACTAAGAAATGATGAATATGCAACTATGTGATGTTATTAAGAATTACTGATTGTACATGTAGATTGGAATGATTTCTAATTGTTTTGTTAATTCTTTTTTTAATTAAAAAAAAAAGTATTGGCAAAGTACCTTGAGGGATAGGAGAAAAAACATGGAACTTTTAAACTTTACTACTGGGAAAACCTCTAATACTACCTCAAGCATTACAGACTCCCAAGTTAATAGGCCAAGTCCTTGATTTTGAGGCTTGCTCTTGTGAAACTTATTTATGTAGCAGAAAAGCTAAGCCTATCTATAGTTATACCTAAGAGTTACTTCCAGAAGACTTCTTTTGTTGCTCAGATATGGCCTTTCTCTTTCTAAACCCAATTCTGCAAGTAAAATCATTACCCCACCCCCATTTTGGGACATGACATGCAGGGGTGAAAGTTTCCCTGGCAATGTGGGATATGAGTCCCAGGGATGAGCCTGGTCCTGTCACCATGGGATTAGCAATGCCTACCTGACTAAATGGGGGGAAAGAATTGTTAAAAATAAGGTATCAGTGGCTGAGAGAGTTCAAATAGAGTCAAGAGGCTATTCTGGAGGCTACTCTTATGCAAGCTTCAACTAGATATTGCTATTTACCATGATTTGTCAATCCTAACTGAAATCATTCCTGCTAGCCCTAAAGAATACCAGAGCTCTATCTGTGATTCTACAAAGGTTCTATGTCCTATGGTTGCTTTTCAGAAATCTACAACCTCTAGATGGGTTCCTAGGCCAGATAAGTCCTCAAACCCTGTGGGGTGAGCCTCTCCAGAACATCAACGAGTTCCATCCCCCTATCCCATATTATTGACACCCCTTTCCAACATGAAAAAGTTAGAAAGGGCATAGTCCAAATACCCTTAAAGATTGGGAGAAAGACCAAAGGAGAAGGAGGAGCTAAAACAGAGAAGATAGGATTTAACAAATGAGTATATATGCTATATTTCACAGTAAAAAAAGGAGCAAACAAAGCTGAATCCATAGTAAAGAAAATTAAAAATTCCTTAGAGGGGTTCAACAACAGATTGGAATTGGCAGAAGAAAGATTCAGTGGAATTGAAGATAAGGCAATAGAAAAAGTTTAGTCTGAGGAACAGAAAGAAGAAAGAATGGAGGGAAGTGAACACTGTGAGGAACCTGTGGGATACAAACATACCAATATGCACATTCTAGGAGTCCCAGGAGGAAAAAAAGAGAAGAAGGGGTGGATATTCAAGGAAATAGTACCTGAAAAACCTCCTAAATTTAATGAATATATACATCCAAGATGCTCAAAAAGCTGCCAACAGGATAAACCCAAATAGACTGGTGCTGCAGCATATTATAATCAAGCTAAATGCCTAAAATAAAGAGAGAATTCTAAAAGCCACAAGAGAAACTACATGTCACCAGCAAAAGAGCCTCAATGATTTTAAGTGCTATCTTTTACCAGAAACAGTGAAAGCAAGAAGGCATAGGGATGGTGTATTCAAGTGCTGAAAGCAAAAAAATTGCCAACCAAGATTACTATACCCAGCAAAACTGTCTTTCAAAATTGAGGGAGAGATTAAGATATTCCCAGATAAACAAAGCTGAAGGAGTTTGTCACCACTGGGCCTGCCCTAAAAGAGATGCTAAAGGGATTTCTGCAGGTTGAAAGGGAAGGACAATAGACAACGGGTCAAAACCACATGAAGAAATAAAGATCTGCAGTGAGGGTATGAAAGAGGTAAATATAAATGCCAGTTCTATTGTTTTATTGGTTTGTCATTCCACTTTTTTCTTTTTACAGTAAAAGGTAAATGCATAAAGAGTAATGACAAAGCAATGTCTTCAGATTCATAATGTATAGACACTTAATCTGTGACAAGAACTACATAAAGTTGGGGACAAAGGGATATAGGAACATTGTGTATACTATTTAAATGGGTTTCAAAGCAAAAAAGATCATTATAGATTTAAGATGTTAAATCTAAGCTCCATGGTAACTACAAATAAAATATCAGAAAACCTCACAGAAGCAGAAGTTAGAGTACAGGTTACCAGGGTGGGGAGCACTGGGAATGGGTGATTAAAGTATGATCGGTGTAGGGGCTCTGTTTGGGGAGTTGGAAAAGTTTTAGGAATGGAGAGTGTTGAGGTGAATGTGATTAATCCCATTGAATGGTGTGCTTGGGAGTGGTTGAAATGGGAAAGTTTATATTGCATATATATTCCACAATTTAAAAAAAAGTTCAACTAAAAAGACAGTGACAATTAAACACAATGCATGATCCTAGATGGAATCTAACAAAGAAGGAGAAAAAGCTCAAAGGGATATTTGGAAAAATGGAAATGGAGGCTGTAAGCTTTGTATCAATGTCAAGTTGCTTCATGACTTCACTTAAGGTGGTTACAGAAGTGAGTATCTTTGTTCTTAGGAAATGTACATGGTAGTATTTAGTGTTTAAGGACCATGATGTATACGACCTTCACTAAAGTGTTCAGAAAATGGGCTGACAGATAGACTAGGAAGGGAGGGAAGGAGGGAGGGAAGGAGGAAGAAAGGGGGGGAGGGCGAGAGGAAATAAGGGCAAATGTAGTGAAAAGTTAAAATTGGTATAACTGGGTATTTGGGAGCTGGATGGGGTCTGTTTTTCTCTGTATGGTGCTTGTATTGTTTTTATAACTGTTCTATTGGTTTGTATGTATTTCAAAATTAAAAATTAAAAAGAAATCATCCAGTCAAACTGCGTTTGCATTAATTTATTAAATGCTGCTGGAATATAATGTACCAGAAATGGAATGGCTTGTAAAAATGGAATTTATTAAGTTGTAAGTTTACAGTTCTGAAACCTTAAAAATGTCTAAACTAAGGCATGCAGGGAAAGATACCTTGACTCAAGAAAAGCCGATGTGTGTCACCTGGGAAGGCACATGGCTGGCATCCGCTGGTTCTTGTTCCTGGTTCTTTTGCTTCCAGCTGCTGATGCCAGTGATTTTCTCTCAAGCATCTGTAGGCCTTCACTATCTTCTCTGTACACAAGTTTGGATTCCGACTTGCTTAGCATCTCATGGGAAGGCACATGATGATGTCTGCTGGGCTCTGCATCTCCAAATGTCCATGTCTAGATGTCTGCTCTCTCTAATGGCACTCCAAGCATTTCCAAATTTCTGTGTCTCTGTCAGCTCTGAAGCAACTTTTCTCCAAGTGTGTACATCTGAGGTTTCTCCAAAATGTTTCTCCTTTTAAAAGACTCTGGTAAACTGATCAAGACCCACCTTGAATGGGTGGAATCACATCTTCATCTAATGAAAAGGTCCCACCACCAACTGGTGTCATATCTCCATGAAAACAATCCAGTCAAAGTTTCCATCCCACAATTTTGAATCAGGATTAAGAGAAACACGTCTGCCCCCACAGGATTGGACCCAGAAACGGACATGGCTTTTCTGGAGGTACATAGCAGCTTCAAACTGGCACAGTATTTATAGATATCTAGTAAACATCCTATTAAACCAGGAAGTGTTGGAAGTGTTTACAGTTTAAATATGCTGAGACCCAAGTAAAAATGTAAATTTGTAGCTTATTTGACATAATTCTTTATATAATTTCATAAAACCTTCAATTCATATTTTTACGCAGTCTGTGTTCTGGGTCAGCCTGCCCAGCCTCCTTTTTTGCCCTTTTTCAACACCTGCCCAATATCAGACATCCAATAGGTAATCAAAAGATGTTTCTTAAATTAAAGAATGTTTAGATACAAAGAACACAGACCTGTTCTTGAAATCCTAGAAAACTAATTTCAGGGGACAAAGTTGGAACCTAAGATAGACTATAGCAGGCAGATGTGGTTAGTTATCTACCCAGTATCCATTCCCTCCCTCATGGGGCAGTGTGCCCAACCCCAGGGTGAAAGTCATTCTTGGTCTAAGCCTATCAGGACCACCTTATTCTCTGCTTTCTCAGCCTGGTTTACAGCTCTGTTGGTCACTTGATCTGGTGCTGGTCAATGAGGTGAGGGTTTGTATTTGTAGGGCCTTCTGAGAAAGCTTTCACTTCCTGATAAAAGGGACAGATGTATTTGGTACACCACCCATTTCCATTTCTTTCTGCCTTAAAGGTGGCAGCAACTTTTTTGCTCCCAAGAGAGAAAGTCCAAGTATAGAGACACAGACGCTGACCCTGCTGAATCACTGACCCAATGCCACACGTCTAATTTCCAGATGTGTGGTTATATGAGGAAAATAAACCCTGATTTGTTTAGGCCACTGTCAGGTATTCTATTACCTGTAGTCAAAAGCCTCATATTATTCTGCTTCGTTCCGAAATCACACAATAATACAGATTAAAAGATACAAATGTAAGACAAAGAAATGAAGTATAACTTTATAGCATAGATAGTGCTTTCTCTATTTTCTCTCGAAAAAGCTTTTTGGTTATAGTCTTTCTGAAGGGATTGTTGAGTTGTAGGGAAGTATTAGAAAGGAAAGGTTAGTATATTCTGAAGTCGCAGAGTAAGCCCAACATTTAGTAGCTGAACACAACAGAGCAGGAGTTAGGTAACATCTTCCTCAGAGACCAAATGTGGCCCACAGCTTTCTTTGTAAAGAACACAAAACACTGTGGAAAGCTAAGAGATTGGCTGAATGTCATTAGACTTCTGGTTATTAGTTCCTCAAAGCTGCAGACCACGTGTGGCTATTTAAATTTAAATAGAATTAATTAAAATGAAATACAATTAAAATTAGTTTCTCAGTTGCTGTCCAATACAGGACTTGCTAGCCACGTGGCTGCTGTATTGGGCAACCTAGCTGTGGATAGAAGATGTCTGTCATTGCAGGAAATTTTATTGGACAGCATTGCTTCAATGGAAGAGTCAGCAAACTTTTTCTGTAAAAGGCCAGGTAAAAATATTTTAAGTTTTGCAGGCCAAGAAGCAAAATTGAGGATCTTGTGTGTCTCTGTGGCAACTGCTCAACTCTGCTGTTATGGCTCAAAAGCTGGCATAGATGATATATAAACAAATGGGTGTTGCTGTGTTTCAATAAAGTTTTATTTACAAAACAGGGCGTCTTAGCTTGCTAACCCCTGCTTTTAGTATTAAGCTACTGAGATGTTGGGCTGTCTTTGTGACTTTAGCATAAACCGTCTCCTCCTGACTAATATTTTCATCCCAACTGGGCATTATGTGAGAAATTAATAGAATGTGCCAGTGAAATAATTTTAAAATTTCATAGAAACAATATCAACATAAACTTAGGATAGATGTAAAGAATGAATGTTTAACATTTCTCAGTTAAAAATACTCTTGTTCAGCATGATTTTAAAATTTTTATTTTTCTATCTCTGGTTATTTCCTCAACCCTAACATCATCTTGATGATGGCTGAAGTCTCTGAGCATGCTGAAGGCTTGAAAACTGGTACAAGAGATCATAAGAAATTTAATAAAACCCATAAATATTATGTATGATTTGTTTTAGACCACACTGATTTCTTAGGCCTGCTGAATTTTTGCAAGGCCAACAGACTTCCCAGAGCACTGGGCCAGAACATAGAAAAAGTCTATGTCAAAAAAGCTTTGTGACCTCGGGCAAATAATTCACATTACCAAGATTGTGTTTTCTAATTTTACCATCTAATACTTACAAATTATGTTAGAGATCTACAGTCAAACAATTATCCAAAGAAGTAAGCCTGACCTGTGCAGCCTTTTTATTAGGTGCTATTGCCTTCTGCTGGATGCCTGCTGTATCTGCACCATAATATCTCTGTTTTGCTTTATGTACTGTAGAATGGTCACTGGCTCAATGGACTCTTCTGTACAGCATGTCATGAGCTGCAGTATTTCATATAATGATCAATGAGGTACAAGTGTAGAGAGGAGGTTTTAAAAAAAGCCCTTCGCTTCTGTTATTCTATTTTTAAAAATCCAAACCATGCCATAGAATTATAGCGTTAAAAGGATTTTAGACATCATGCTAAAAATTTCAAACACATGCCATATACTGTTTTCAAATACATATTACATTTCAAGAACATGAAAACACAGGCAACAATAATATATACCAACTTCAGGATAGAGGCTGATCCTGGGAAGAGGGGACTTTATATCTACAACATTTCATTTATTTCTTTTTTTAAAAAATTTATTTATTAATTAAAAAATAAAGAAATAAAATAAAACAACATACATAATCAGTAATTCACAATATCATCACTTAGTTGCATATTCATCATTTCTTAGAACATTTGCATTAATTCAGAAAAAGAAATAAAAAGACAATAGAAAAAGATATAAAATGAACGCAGGAAAGAAAAAAAAAAGATTATACCTACCATAACCCTTACCCCTTACTTTCATTGATCACTAGCATTTAAACTAAATTTATTTTAGCATTTGTTCCCCCTATTATTTATCTTTATTCCGTATGCTCTACTCCTTTGTTGACAAGGTAGATAAAAGGAGCATCAGATGCAAGGTTTTCACAATCACACGGTCACATTGTGACAGCTGTATCATTATTCAATCATCCTCAAGAAACATGGCTACTGAAACACAGCTCTACATTTTCAGGCAGTTCCCTTCAGCCTTTCCATTACATCTTGAATAACAAGATGATATCTGCTTGATGCATAAGAATAACCTCCAGGATAACCTCTTGACTCTGTTTGGAATCTCTCAGCCATTGATACTTTGTCTCATTTCCCTCTTCCCCTTTTTGGTCGAGAAGGTTTTCTCAATCTCTTGATGCTAAGTCTCAGTTCATTCTAGGGTTTTTCTCAATACCTTGATGCTGAGTCTCCATTCATTCCAAGATCTCTGTCCCACGTTGCCAGGAAGGTCCACACCCCTGGGAGTCATGTCCCACGTAGAGAGGGGTAGGGTGGTGAGACTGCTCGTTGTGTTGGCTGGAGAGAGGGGCCACATCTGAGCAACAAAAGAAGCTCTCTTGGGGGTGACTCTTAGGCCTAAATTTTAAGTAGACTTGACCCATCCTTTGTGGAGTTAAGTTTCATTTGAACAAACCCCAAGACTGAGGGTTCTGCCTATAGCTTTGGTTGTCCACACTGCTTGTGAGAATATCAAGAATTCAACTTGGGGAAGTTGAATTTCTCCCCATTCTCACCACTCCCCGAAGGGGGCCTTGCAGATACTTTTCCACTCACTGATCGAATCACTCTGGGATTCATCGGGGCATCACTCTGGACAAACCAGCAAAATCTCATGTCCTACCTGAGATTCCAAGTGCTTACGGCGTTCAATCAAACTATCTACCTAAGTTATATTAGGAAATGCACTAGTCAAAATATAAATTTTGTAACTAATAAACATTTTTTGCTTTAGTCTCACACAGAAGGTGACATTTTAAAATATTAATTATCATCTATTTTCAGTATCCTGCAATAATGACATTCCTTTGTTCTTCCTCATGCAAAACATTTTTAAAATTGTACCTTGTACATTTCACTATTATTATACACTCTAGGCATTCCTAGATTATACCATCTCATATCTTTACCATCTATCTTTCTTTCTGATTTCATTTATGTCCCCAGCCCTCCTCCCTCAATTATTCTCACATGCAGCTTCATTCAGTGTTTTAACATAATTATATTACAGTTAGGTAGTATTGTGCTTCCCATTTCTGAGTTTTTGTATCCATTTATTTCTTTTTTAAAGATTCTGAGGCCAATATGGAAAAATATTTATGTAACAGCTGGACTTGGTGAGGAAGATATGACAAAATACTTTTATTTTCTCACATCAATTTTTGTTCATCCTTCTCTACTGCTAGATTATATTTTGGGCAGATCCCATAGGTTTTCCTGGCATTCTTAAGTATTAATTCAGTCTCCTTTAAATTCCTTTAAAAGTACAGTCTTATCTAAATAAAGCCATTAATGTGTCCTTCAACTTGCAGCATCGTCCACATTTCCCAGCTTGGACATTACAGCCTCAAAAACTCTTCCTTGCTTTGTGCTGTCTCTTGATCTTCAGGGTGTTGTGGGGAAAGGAAGGAAAGGTCAGGGCAGAAAAATCTTACTTGACTAGCTCAGTCTACAGTTTGAGTTGCTGCCTTCTTGCCATGATCAGAAGTGAGGGCATCTCTTTGGCTATTTGTAGACTTCTTCCCCAGGAGGAAATGTCCCACTGTCTGTTTCTCAGGCTGTTCTCAGCTTCTGCTTCAGGTGATGCACCCCACTCAAACCCTTCTGCCACCAGTCATGACAGACCCCCATGGGGTGGAGTTTTCTCCTAATGACTTAAGTCCTGCTATCTCATATGGCTATTCTGGTCAAGGGAAACCCACCTATCTATTTCAGAGCCAGGGCAGCCTGCTGTCATTGAGGTTCCATGAGTTCAGCCAGCCTCTTGCCTTTACCAGTTTCCATGTCCTCCAGACCCCTGAGGCTTGTGTCAAGCCATCTGTAGGGTTCTCCTGAAGCTGCCCTTACTGGGAGTGAGTGGGGGGCCTACCACCCCCCCACTCCCCCTGGTGAGTGGGGGAGCTTCAGCCCTCTGACAATTTTCCCCAAAGAGATCTCTACCAATCTTAAGGAATCTTTAGCCCTTTCTTTCATAGTCTGGAATGAATGGGCTTCAAGTAGCAGAACCTATTTGTAGCAAGTGCTGCCTTGATGATTTTGGCTTTGTCTCTCTTTTTTAGAATGGGTGGGTACATAAATCCTTTACTCTTAGCTGAAATCCAGAGTGCATATCGAGCATTCTGTTAGCCATCTCCTGGATATCTGCAAGCTTGCAAAAACCTAACTCCAGAAGGGCAATTTCTGTTCAGAATCATACATCTGTAATTGCCAGCACAGGAATGTGTGTGTTTTCTTTCGAGGCCTGGCATCACCCTGGGCCTCCTTATATAGTCTAGTTCTTTTTGCATGAGGTCAGGTCACAAGACTACCAATATATTATAAAACCCTGGGGTTTGGTACATGATATTTGCTTTATTACTTTTCATTGTTTTTATATAGAAATATTACTTAATATAATTTAAGAAACTGTTCTAATCCACCGCATTATATTCTACTATTGAAGAGATTGCCATCCAGAGAGTCTAAGCCATCTGGCCCAAATCACTCACCCAGAGTTAGAACCCATACCCCTGGATTCCCAGCCCTGGCTGTATTGCCTCAAAATCTTGTATGGTTCAAAGCACAGAGAATGTAGTCTCAGTGTCTTTTTTAATTACATTAGTGTGAAGTAAAAAATATTCCCAGCTTAATTAATAGCAAAAAGGACCAGCTAGGAACATATTCTTAAAGACTACTAATTTATAGGTAAGTATCTGAAATTTACCAAGATCTTAATTATCTTTAAGTTCCAAAGAAAAGCAATATACTTGTGAATAGATGCATGATATAACAATACTCTTACAAAAAGATTCGCATTGTACCTTCACAGCATAGCCAATGACTTGCTGAAACTGAAGATTTATTATTCCATTTAGCAATGATTTTGGTAATTAATTGTTACTCCTAATTTTATAAAAAGTGAACTTACGTAAGATCCAATGCAGAGCTTATTAACCCCTTTAGTTTTTTACATCATTGAAAGTTTATGTTCCTTCTGTCCTTCTAGGATTGTTTTATTAAGATCCTCCATCCATTTGTTTATTCATTCAACCAACAAGCATTTATGTAGTGCCTAGTATATGTCCAACCTTGGCAATCTTTCTTTCTGAAACATGTCCAATGCAGGTACCAACTTACTTGGTCAAACTATCCACTTATGATTAGTCTTTTTCTTGTATTACTCTGTCAAAAGGGGATAGCTTCAAGGCTTATGTTCAGTGATGAGAATGGGTCTAAATTGTGATAAGGGAGAAAACCCTTTGGAAATTTAAAGGTGTATCCAAATGTAATGGGTTTTTATTAAATAGCATGTGCGTGTGGGGAGGGGATTGATTATGTTTCACTCCTGCCCTCATTCCTAATGCATTGTTCTAACTACCTGGTTTCACTTCTGACATTGTGCCTTCCTGCTTTTAAACAGGTGTGCCTTAAAGGGAGCACAGAATAAGAAAGAGGTCCTTTAATCCTTTATAGATTATTGTAATGCCTAGATACATCCTAGGGTATATTAAGTAGACAATCAAAAAGTATTGGCAAAGTCCCCTAAGGGAAGGGAGAAAAATATGGAACCTAATCATCACAGAAACCCCTGATACTGTGTCAAACTTTAGAGACAACCAAATCAAAAAGCCATGCCCTTGATCAAGAGGCTTACCCTTGTGAAGTTTATGTACATAGCAGAGAAGCTTAGACTACCTATAGGCATGCATAAGAGTTATTTCTGGTGGACCTCTGTTGTTGCTCAGATTGGCCTTAGTCTCTCTAAGCCCAATTCTGCAAGTGAAATCACTTCCTTTCCCCTTAAGTGGGACATGACACCCAGGGGTGAAAGTCTCCCTGGTGACATGGGAGATGACTCCCAGGGATGAATCCAGACCTGGCATCATGGGATCAACAATTCCATCTTGACCAAAAGGGGGAAAAGAAGTATAATTAATAAAGTATCAGTGGCAGAGAGAGTTCAAATAGAGTTGAGAAGCTACTCTGGGGGTTGCTCTTATGCAAGCTTCAGTTAGACCTTGCTACCTATCATAACCTTCAATTCCAGTCAATCCTAAAGAACACCTAGGGCAGTATACAGGATTCCACAAGGGTTCTATGCACTAGAGTAACTTTCCAGAAACCTACAACCTCCAGATGGGTCCCTGGTCCAGATAAATCCTGAAATCTAGCCCAGCCTCTCCAGAACATCAAATGGTTCCATCTCCCTACCCCGTATTAGTGACAGACCCTTCCATTATGAGAAATTTAGAATTGTCATAGCCCTACACCCCTAAAGAGAGGGATGGAAAGATCAAAGATGATGGTGGAGTTATACAGAGAAGACAGGATTTAACAAATGAATATGAATGCTGAATCATTAAATTGATACCTCTTTTAGTCTCCGGTATTTTAGAGCAGCTAGAAGTAAAAACCTAAAATTGTGAAATTGTAACCCATGTCAAAGTCTGAAATATGTTCTACAACTAATTGTGGTGCTGTGCTTTGAAATTTATAGCTTTTTTGCATATATGTTATTTTTCACAAAATAATAAAGAAGAAAAAAGTTGATTGTGATGATAAAAAAATATTTAAACCCCCTTGCCTCCTATATTCTGGAGCAGCTACAGGAAAAAATCTGAGAGGATCATATGGTATCCCATGACAAACTGTGGGATCTGTCCTGTAACAACTTGTTGAAGAGTATATTGAAATTTTTTTCTTTTTTATACAATAAAAAATGTTAAAACAAAAACCAAAAAAAAGTATGCTGTGGCACTGGAGGGGTGGATGATGTGTGTGAAAGAAGACTGGAGTTCAAACTTTTAATTGGTGTACGTTTAAAAATTCCTTTTTCCTTCAGTGACTCTTCAAAGATTTGGAAGTTTAGAATGCTTCAGGTCAAGCGTACATTTACATACATCATTTTTAGGATTTGTCAGTTATTTTAAGGAGTTCATTGTGTGATTTGAAGTATATATACCCTGATATTTAATTATATATTAGGATGAATAATATTCTCTTAGGAAAATGGCTGTTTCCTTCAGTTCACTGATGGAGAGAGACTGAACACTTTGAAATCTGCAATCTCTCCTTAATAGCTTGGAAGTATGTGGAATACACATTTTGCAGGAATGGAGAACTGCAGGAAGAGGGTAGCATTTGGAGTGGGAGTGGGAAGAAGTGGATTTGACTACTTAGGACAGCCTGACAGAAAACACTGACCTGTGGTAAACTCTCCATGGGCAAGAACAGGTCCTAAGCTTTACCTCCTCATGAATGCAATTTTGTAAGTGTTGAGTTCAAAACTCATGTGTGTGGTGTGCACATGGCACCCATTAATATACCATAAGGTTAGTTTCCCATGAAAATCAGTTTGAGAAATTCTAGTTTAGGTAACTAACAATGGTTGTAATCAGAATATTCTCTTCCTTGAATGATACAAAAAATCACCATGAGGATTGCAGAATCTCACTCCTTTAATCTCATTGAACATCACTGTTTTTCTGGGAAACAACCATAAATGATATAAATAATTGGACAACACATTTCTATGCAGCTTACATTTTTATTTCCTCCCTGCAATTTAGAAAATATTCATCTCCCAAGATGAGATGTGGGAAACATCTCATTTTCATTGGTAATAGTGATTACTCATCTAGGTGATTCATATCACTCATTTTATATTTACATTCATTGGCTTCACATTTGGAGAATATGTATCTTTTCTCCCCAGAATCTTCTCTAGCACATAACTCATTGACTATATTCAAAACAGATGCTCTTCTGTTGGTGAAAAAGGCTGTATTCCAAAATTTATTTGGAGTGCAATATGCATTTTCAATATTATCAGTAAAAATTTGGTGGCTGTATTCTTAAAACAGTCATACATTCATTTTTTGTTCCTTTAAAATACATAGACACATGTAGCTTTTGTGGCTCACAAAGTTTGTTCATCAAGAAATAGTTTTATAAGGGCTTATTTAAACCATAAAATAGAGCATCTCACAGTAGCTGTCCAAATTCTAGCTTCGAGCTCTTCCATGCAGGGCTGTTTTAGTTTGCTAAAGCTTCTGGAATGTAATATACCAGAAATGATCCAGCCTTTACAAAGGGGATTTATTAAGGTACAAGTTTACAGTTCTAAGGCCATAAAAATGTCCAAACTAAGGCATCCAGAGAAAGATATCATGACTCAGAAGAAAGGCTGATGTCTGTCACATGGGAAGGCATGTGGCTGGTGTTTGCTGGTCCTTGTTCCTGGTTCTGTTGTTTCCAACTTCTGATTCTAGTGGCTTCTCTTAGAGTCTGTGGGCTCTTACTTATCTGCTCTGGGGCAAAACTCTGGGTTTCATCTCTTAGCTTAGTATCTCCCAGGGCCGGAGATTTCTTCCCTTCAAGCTTCTGCGTCCTGGTTTCATTCAGCTTCTCTAAGCATCTCTGTCGGCATTCTAAGCATCTCCAAATGTCTGTGTCTATGTCAGTTCTTTTGCAGACTCCTGTAAAATGAGTAAGACCCACCTTGAATGGGCAAGGCCTCATCTCTATCTAATCTAAAGGTCACACCCACAATTGGCGTGTCATAGCTCCATGGAAACAACCCAATCCGGAGGTCCTACCCTACAATACTGGATCAAGGTTAAAAGAACATGACTTTTCTGGGGGTACACAAGCGTTTCAAATCAGCAAAAGGGCAGAGGAAAAGAAAGGAAGCTAGTTTTCCTTTCAGGTACACAGAAATAGGCCTATATTTTATTTTGAAATAGTGGTTTTATTTAACATCTCCTATCTTCTCTCTTCTTCTCCTTAGCCCCCTTGGTACACAAATTCCTCATCTGCCTCAATCCTGTCCTTAACCCTGCCCCATTCCAGAAAGTACTGTACCTATGCTGTAAAATGTTTACTATCACCACATCCTCCAAAACTTCACTCCTGGTGCAGTTTATCTCTTCTAGAATTTGGCTTAATTAGATTAATTCCAATTTTTAGTATTAGGTAAATGATTGACTTTCTCAAATCCAGGAATATTGGCATTTTAGGAGAATACTTCTGCATTTGTTACCTGCCTTTCTTTGAAAGGTTGAAATGACCGTTAATGCTTCATATTCAAAGGCAGAATAGTTTCATCAGTATGCTGCCATATGTTTGATGTGCTTGGTTTGGTCTGTTTGGGGACCCAGGATTGCACTAGCCATGGGAGGGGGTGTATGAGTGAGTGACCCAAGAGCTTCATCGGGGAAGCCCAAGGTAGAGGAGAGCCAGGTCTAATTTCAAGGACTGCAGACAAGTGGAGGAGAATGGGACAGGTCCACTAGTACTGACTGGGAGGTGAAGCTCATGGTCAGAGAGTTGGAGGGGCTCAGAATGCAGGCAAAGAGAGAAGATTTGGTTTAGTCTCTCAACATCCATTGTACTATGGTTGTCTAGACTGATGTTTAGACCTCAAAAACAAGGGAAACACTTTAAATCTATATAAAGAAAAAGTGAAATAATTAACTCATCCTCTCCTTTCTCATCTCCTTATGGTAATTGACAAATCAACAGCTAGTGTGTTTCTTTTCATACCTCATAAGAACATGCATACACACTTTTTTTTACTGTTGATCTTTTTTTGGTTTGTTTTTACAGAAGTGGATCATATATAAATTTGCTTTGGCTCACTCAAAAACATATTGTTGACTTCTCTTGGGGCATCATGGATATGGATCTCATTCCTTCTCTTTAGTAACCATGTCATACTCCATGTGTGGACCTAATAAACTTTATTCAATTATTTCCTTATTAATAGACTTTTACTTTTTTCTTCTAGATTTTTGACACTAAAAATGTCCTTGTACATGTATCCACACATATTAGTGCCCTGTCTTTGTAACATAAGATTCCCCATAGTGGGATTCCTGGGTAAAATGATATGTTTGAAATTTCCAGCTTACTTTCCAAAATTACTGTTCCATTTACACACCTTTTCACAATTTGAGAATGCCTGTTCCTGACAGTCTTGTCCACACTGAATATTACCATTCTTTTTAATTTTTGCCAACTGGATGGATGAGGGATGTTTTCTCATGGCTTATTTTACTTGTTTTTCTCATGTGTAGGCCTAAAGAAGAACTTTCCTGGATGTTGGAAAAGGAATCTCTGGGGATCTAGTCAAAAGCACAGCCTTTGGAAATTGGTAGACCTGTTTAAAAGCCTGGCTCTGCCAATTCCTAGCTGTGCGGCCTTGGGAAAGTTAACTTTTCTATTTCTCAGTTTTGCCATCTATAAAATTGTTGCAAATATTAAATAAGATAATGCATGTAAAGCTTTAATAGTTACAAGAATGTAATAAATGGCAGTTATCACTACTGTTATAATTAACACATGCTATAAAGACCTGGAAATAGAATTGCAAACTTGCCATTACATCATTGTTTTTGATCATCAATGTGGATGCTTCAATTTAAGAACTAAGTTTAAAATGAATTACATCTAAACCATATTATTTGATTTTAACTTGTAGAGATATTTTATTTTATTCATTAATTTATTGTTGTAATTAGTCTTTCCTTTTAAAGAATTTTTATTTCAATTAATTGCTATATTTTTAACATCAGGGATTTATCAGCCAAGACATGTTAAGCTAAGCTGTGGAAGTCAACAATTCTAAAATTTTGGTGACATAACACCACAAAGGATTATTTCCTGCCCTCAATATATGTTCATTTTCGGATCACAGGCAGTTTCCACTGAGTCATCTAGTTCTTACTTGGACAGAGGGAAGAGTACATGGCAAATGCACACTGATTCTTAAAGTTTCCACCTTGAAATTTCATGTCATTTCTGCTCACGTTTCATTGACCAAAGAAATTTATAATGGAGCAGCATACTACGGACCAAAAGTAAGAGAGTTAGATTATTTGTGAAGTGTCCTGGTGAAAACCACAGAAGATAAAGATGGAAAAGACTCTGAAGGAACTCCAGTTGGGAGGGGAGCATGGCATTCAAATAATATTAGATGCAAGGGGGCCTCAGAGGAAGAAAGGCCTCATTCTACCTCATGCTGGGAAGTGGGGGGAAGTTTTCAGAGAGACATTGAGGCTTGAGTTGCTTTTTTTTTGAGTGTATAGTTCAGGAATCGAATCTGGGGTCTCCCATGTGAAAGATGAGCATTTTACCACTGAACCAACCACCTGTGAACCCTTGAGTTGCTTTTTAAAAATTGTTTTAAATATAATTTTACTGAAGTATATTCACATACCATATAATTATCCAAAGTATACAATCAATGGTTCACAGTATCATTAAATAGTTGTGTATGCATCATCACAATAGATTTTTGAATATTTTCATTATTTCATAAACAATAAAAATAACAATACAAATAAAAGTAAAAAAAGAATATCCCAAACATCCCATACTCCTTATCCCCTTTATTATTTGTTTGTTTTTTGTCTTTATTTTCTTTCTCATCTGTCCATACACTACATAAAGGGAATGTCAGTCACAAGGTTTCACAATTACACTGACACACCATAAAAACTAAATAGTTATAGTCATCTTCAAGAATCAAAGCTAATGGATTACAGTTCAACAGTTTCAGGTATTTCCCTTTAGCTACACAAATACACCAAAAACTGAAAAGGGATATCTATATACTGCATAAAGATAACCACCAGAATGACCTCTTGACTCTGTTTGAAATCTCTCAGCCACTGAAACCTTATTTTGTATAATTTCTTTTTCCACTTTTGGTCAAGAAGGCTTTCTCAATCTCATAATGCCAGAGCCAGCCTCATCTCTGGGAGTCATGTCCCACATTGCCAGGGAGATTTACATCCTTGGGAGTTATGTCCCATGTAGAGGTGGAGAGGAGTGACTTTACCTGTGGAGTTAACTTACAGAGGCAGGTCACATCTGAGCAACAAAAGAGGTTCTCTGGGGTGACTCTTAGGCATAATTATAAGTTGGCTTAGCTTCTCCTTTGCAGGAATAAGTTTCATAAGGACAAATCCCAAGATCAAAGGCTTGGCCTATTAAATTGTAGTCCTCAGTGCTTGTCTTGGGGACTACAAGACAAGAATATGAGGTCTTTTCCAGGTGGGGAAGTTTAAACTTCCACATTTTCCCCCAGTTCCTCAAGGGGACTATGAATATACTATTTTTTATCTTCAGCCCAAATTATTCTAGGATGTATTGGGGCATCATGCCAACTTGTACACACCAACAAGATCTCACTTCTTATTCAAGGTTTTATGTAATTATGGTGTTTAAATAAACTGGCCATACAAGTTAAAATAGATAGTTTGCTACAGAAAATATAAATTTTGCACCACAGAAACATCTCTTCCTTTGTTCTCACATAGAAGTTGAAGTTTAAAATACAGTGTACTGGTTTGAAAGGATGTAGGATGTATGTCCCCTAGAAAAACCATATTTTAATCTAAATCCCATTTCGTAAAGGCAGAATAATCCGTATTCAATACTGTATCTTTGAATCTGTAATTAGATCATCTCCCTGGAGATGTGACCCAATGAAGAGTGGTTGTTAAACTGGATTAGGTGACAACGTGTCTCCACCCATGTAGGTGGGTCTTGATTAGTTTTTGGAGTCCTATAAAAGAGGAAACAGTTTGCAGAAAGAAAGATTCGGAAAGAGCAGAGAATGCTACAGCACCATGATGCAGAAAGTTCACGAGCCAGTGATCTTTGGAGATGAAGAAGAAAAATACCTCCTGGGGAGCTTCATGAAACCAGAAGCCAGTAGAGAAAGCTAGCAGATGATTCTGGGTTTGCCATGTGCCCTTTCAGCCGAGAGAGAAGCCCTGACTGCATTCACCATGTGCCTTCTCACTTGAGAGAGAAACCCTGAACTTCATCAGCCTTCTTGGACCAAGGTATCTTCCTTGGATGGATGCCTTTGATTGGACATTTCTCAGCCATAGAACTGTAAACCAGCAACTTATTAAATTCCCCCTTTTAAAAGCCATTCTGTTTCAGGTACATTGCATTCCAACAGCTAGCAAACTAGAACATACAGTCAATGTCATCCTTTACTCTTTAGTCTGACTTACCTTAGTCCTAACTAGATCAGCTACATTCATATCTCTAACTGAAGTCTGAGCTCCTTTTCAGCTTTTTAAACAGTTGCTGTTTGGGTTAATGTTGACTTTCATAGCTGCAATATTGTTGCTCTGAGTTACCGGTGTTACACAGATACCCAAACTTCCAGGAAATAACTAGGTTATACCCAAAGAGCTTAGTATCTCAGAATTGAGAAATAACTACAATTCAGGAATACATGTGACTGCTGTAAGAGCTTACAATCTAGGAACCTTTACAATAAGCCTTCCCTTGCTACCCTATGCTCTCAAATTCAATTTTCAGAGTTTACACATTGAAATTAGTCCATATTAGTAAGGCATTGTAATATCTATGTTTTCATTCCTGGCTAATTTCACTCAACATACTGTCCTCAAGTTCCATTCATCTATTTGCATGCCTCACAACTTCACTCCTTTTTGCAGCCACTAAATATTCCATAGTATATACGCACCACAGTTCACCCTTCCATTCGTCAGCTGATGAACCTTTAGGCCATCTCCATCCGTTGCAAATTGTGAATAATGCAACACCAGTGTGCAAATGTCCATTTGTGTTCATGCTTTCAGTTCTTTCAAGCATATACCTAATAACTGGATTGCAGGATCATATGGCAATCCTATACTTTGCCTCTTGTGGAACCACTACACTGCCCTCCAGAGGGACTGCAACATTCTACTTACATATCAGCAGTGAATAGGTATCTCTTTCTCTCCACATTTTCTCCAGCACTTGTATCTTTCTGTTTATTTTTAAACAGTTTTATTCACACAGCATACAATCCATCCTAAGTAAACAATCAATGGTACCCCATATAATCACATAGCTATACATTCACAATAACAATCTATATGAGAGCATTTCCATTTCTTCCACAGAGAAAGAAGAAGAGAGATAAAAAGAATTACAAATAATAATATTAAAATAAAAAGGAGAAATAACAAATCACTGAGAATCCCATACCCCTCTTATTTACATTTAGCCTTGGTATATTACCTTTGTTACACCTAATGGGAGTATATTACAATATTACTCTGAACTATAAACATTAGTTTGCATTGATTGTATTTTTTCTGTAGTACCTTGTGATGTTGACATTCATTTGCTCTTCATGAAAAAACATTCCTATATTTGTACATTTAATCATCATCATTGTCCACTCTAGGCATTGATAAGTTATACCAACCAGTCCTTATCCTCTGTCTTTTCTTCTGGTGTCATACATGCCCCAGCCCTCCTCCCTGAACTGTACTCACATTCAGCTTTGTTCAGTGTACTTATAATATTGTGCTACCATCAGATAGTATTGTGCTATCCATTTCTGGATCTTTGCATTCAGCCCTGTTTAACATTCTGTACTCCTTCAGCATCAAAGCCCCAATCTCTACCCTCTTTCCATCTCTTGATAACCTGTGTTCTGAGCTTTAACTCTCAATGTTCATGCATTAATGTTAGTTAATATTAATGAGACCATGCAGTTTTTTCCTTTTGTTGCTGGCTAATGTACTCGACATAATGCTCTCAAGGTTCATCTATGTTGTTGCATGCATCATGACTTTATTCTGATATGTCATATCTTATTATTTTTCTCTCTCTTTTTTTCCTTACCAATAGACTTCATTTCTTCACTCTTCTCCAGACCTTTCTCTCCTATCTTTTCCAATCTACCTAAATGCTCCCTTTAGTATTTTGTGTAGAGCAAGTTTTGTGTTCACAAACTCTTTCAATTTTGTCTGACAATATTTTTAAATCGCCCTAATTTTTGAAGGACAATTTTTCCAGATATAGAATTACTGGTTGCAAGTTTTTCTCTTTCAGTGTCTTAAATATAATGTCTCCATGGTTTCTGCTGAGAAATCTGCACAAAGTCTTATTGAGCTTCCTTTGTATGTGATGGATCACTTTTCTCTTGCTGTTTTCAGAATTATCTCTTTGACATTTGACAATCTGATTAGTAAGTGTCTTGGAGTAGGTATATTTGGACCTATTCTGCTTGGGGTATACTGTGCTTCTTGGAGCTGTAATTTTATACCTTTCATAAAAGATAGGGACTCTTCAGTGATTATTTACTCCATTATTCTTTCTGCCCCCTTTCCCTTCTCATCGTTTTCTGGGACACTCACAACACACATATCCATGTGTCTCATATTGTCATTCAATTCCCTAAGCCCCTATTCATATTTTTCCATTCTTTTCCTTATCTGTTTTTTTGTGTGTAAGATTTCAGATGTCCTGTCCTCTAGTTCATGACTCCTTTCTTCTGCCTCTTCAAATCTGCTGTTCTAAATTCTCCATTGTGTTTTTCATCTCTTGTATTGTACCCTTCATTCCCACAAGTTCTGCTATTTGTTTTTCCAAGCTTTTGAGTTCTTTTATGGTCACCCAATGTCGTCTTTATATCCATCATGTCTTTTGCCATATCTTCCCTCACTTATTGATTTAATTTTTGAATTGATTTAGTATCTTGTTTGAACATCTCTAATTACTTGTTTCAACTCCTATATCTCATTTAAAGTATCAGTCTGACAGGACGATACCTTCGGTTTTCCTAGTATGACTCATAACTTTTTGCTGGTGCCTAGGCATCTGATTTCATTGGTTAGTTTATGCTGGAGGTTATTTTCACTTTTACCTAGGGTTTTCTTGTTGGTTGAATTTGTTCTTTGTCTGTTCTTTTGGCATTCACTTCAACTTATTTTAGCCCTCTAGCATAGCTTTTGTTTAACTTATCAAATCTTTCAGCTCTTGTTTTACTTGTAGCTCTTGCACTGTCTATATGCAATCATTTTTGGAGGAGGGTCTCCCCAGATATGATCAAACCCAAAGAGATTTTCCAGGCAAGGCAGACCCCAATCTCAAGAGAAGGGTATAATTAGTATCAAGTTTCCCTGAGGATGAGGCTCAGCAAGTTCTTTGACTTTTCTGTGGAGCTTCTAGACTCTGTGCTTCTCCTATCCTACTCAATAGGTGGCATTAGTCAGCCTACAGCTCCTCACCAGCATAAAATGGTATGGAACCTTTAATGTTCAGCCTGTTATGGATGTGGTTGAGACAAAGGCTGAGGTGGAAAGGAAGCTTAAGCTGTTTCTGATTCCCAGCCCCTGAGACCTGAATTTTTTTAAGGAGGGCCACCACTTGAGCTGGGCCCCATCCCCTTTTCTTGAGGACGATATGTTCTTTAGGCAATTATCTCCTTCACTTGGTTTGCTATGTTGTCTCCCAGACCTATCTTAACACTGCCCTTGCCTGGATCAGCACTGACAATTGAAACTGCCTGAGGCTTTCTCTGATGAGCTACTCAGAATACTTGAAAAAAAAAAAAAAAGAGAGAGAGAGAGAGAGAAATAAATAAATACATAAATAAATAAAATCCTCTTTCAGAGCCAGTCTCCCCAGCTGCCAAGTTTCATCATTAAGAACCAGAGTTGGTAATGGGTCTATGTGCCCTTTTTCTAGGGGCTCAAACCCCTACCCAGTATTCTGAGGTCAACCTACTCCAGAAACGTCTCTGTTTGGTTTCTTCTTTGTCAGCTCCATCTCCTCTCTGTCAGGAGTCAACTAAGAGTTACTTTCCTGTTTTCTCTGGGTTTATAGGTGCTCAGAGCTTGTGTTCAGCAGTCCAAATTTGATAATTAAAACTGCAATTGGAGCTTGATTGAGCTACATTCCCTTGCTCCTAGTAGAGGGGGCTTGTGTTTCCCACTGGCAAGATACTTCCAATTAGCCTGTCATGTCAGTGTGGGAGGTTCACCAGCCTTCACTGTTTGGAAGTTCTTTGCAGTGATCTTGGTCCTTCCAGCCATTCCAGACTGGTGGATGATGTGTGTCCAGCTGCAGATGTTCCCCAAACAGTTGTTCCACACAGTTCCACACAGTTCCACACTGTTCAGTTCTGTTCCACACAGGCTGAACAGAAGCTATTTACTAGCTTCTCTAGAGGACTAACTAAATTCCACAAATACTTGAGTTTTAATGGATAAGAAGCTTACAGGAAGACCAGTTGGGAAGGATAGGATAAACAGGGAAAAGTTGGCTCTAAGCCTGGGGAACCGAGAAGGTAATGAAGATTGGGGAGCAGTGGACAGTGTGCTCTGGTTGGAAGATGGGAGTGGTAGAGGGGATTTTGTTGGAGAAGTGGGGCCAGATGTTGGAGTCAGAGCCTTCCAAGCCTGCCCAGGAGCTTGGCTTTGACTCTGCAGCCATCAGGCAATGGTCTTAATGCCAATGTAAGCCTGTCGGCTGAACATATGCTCTGGAAAGTCCACGGAGAGTCTTGCCAAAACAGCTTAAATGATTTTTCCTTAATCAGCCCATTTCAAATAATTTAAAAGTACCTAGTATATTGTTGAGACTCAATAAATTACTTAATAATGGTAATTTTGTTAGAAGAAAATAGGAGAGAAAATTCCTGTGATCTCTCAAAGCTCTGAGTTTCTTTAATGTGGCCACAGACTTCCTGTGTCCTTTTCCAGTTAAATAAAATGCAATATCATGCAGCTGTTGTCACAAATAGCCAAATTGCTTTTCTTTAAGTGATTACTTTTATACCCTTTTTTTGCTGCCAGACGGAACTTTAATAGCATTCAGTTCACTCAAACAGAAGACAAAAGTAAATAAAAATTTCCAATAACTGTTAACTTCAGACATTTAGCATGTAACAGCCCCATGCCAGTTCCTTTCACCAAGAGGTTCTCAGGGACTCATATCAGAGAAAAAAGTTATTAAAATCTTTATAAAGGTAAAAAATGTGCCGTGGAAATCTAAATGTGCCAGTTCTATATTAAGAACCAAATAATTTGTGTTAACCGTATGTATTCAAGGTGCTTGTAAAACCACTTACTGGAGAGAGGGAAATGTAGCTGTGTTTCCAGAGACTGGTTTATTAGAAATGACACAGCATTCTTTTTTGGTCTTCTACAAGTCAAGCATTTCTTCGATTGACCAAAGCCTTCCCTTTCTAGCATTTGCATTTCTCTAAAACAGATTTGGGAGAAAGGAAGGTGGATGATCCTCTATTTCAGGTGAAATTACAGAGAAGAGTTTTTACCACAAATAACTGAACCAAATGAATGCAGCAGATTTATATCTGAGGGAGGCTGGAGAAAATCATATTCTCTTTTCCCCAAACTTCTCAATACTTTAGCATACTGGTGCTCGTGTTGTGTTTCTGTATGTTTTTCTCTTCAGTACAAGGAAGAACACCATTTGTTTTTCTCAGCTAATGTGACATTGTTTGGGAAGAAAATTTGGCTCTTTTGGTCAGAACCCTTGCAGTAAGCCTACAAGGGCAGTTGACTGAAAGATTAGGATCCTTTATCTTTAAAACTGAATGTTACCTTTGTTGTCTATTTTGAGGATGGTGGTGGTAGAGAACGGGGATATGTGACTCTTACCAATTGGTACAGATATACTGGCACTTCAGGTGCTCAACCTTGTGATTCTATCAAATGCTAATATGTGAGAAATAAAGTCGTCATTGTGTTTTAGGTTGTTTGTTTGTTAATAGCATATATTAAGCATGAAGTTGTCCAGGATTTCTAAGCCCCAATCTGCATTGAGTTGGATGTGGCTCAGGAGATCTGAACTCCAGCCATAACTCTACTGCTGACTTCTGTGACCAGGATCTGTTCTCACATCTGTAAAATGGGAATAATGATGCCTGTCAGGCTTAGAGTGATTGTGCATGTGAAATATGTGTTAATTATTTAGTCCTATGCAAATATAAGAGATTTGTTAAGATGCATTATTATTGCTGTTATTTTCCATAAAAATGAAAGTATAGGCTTGGGATAAATGTGCTGGGAGGAAAGAAGAGCGTGTAGATAGACAACCTGTGTACCATTAAGAAGAAGTGAGGGGGTCTCTGAGATGCCCATTTCTTAAATTGGAGTGGAACCTATCTCTTGTTCTTTAAACCAAGGTGGCTCACCCAACTTTATGAATTAAGGTATGCCCCAGAATTCTTTGAGGTGACTGCCTGGGCCTCTCTCTGCTTAGTAATCAGCTTCTCTTGCCTTAGTCTTCTCTTTGACAAACTTGAGCTCCTGGTTGTTTACCCCTGCCCTGATTGCATTGGGACCTATTGTTTGTATTGGTTTGCCATGAGGCTTGATTCTCCACTCTCCCTAGTTGCATTTAGCTTAGATTAACCCTGGGCATTGCAGCAGCCTTCTTGGCTGACAACTAGTCTAGTTCAGCAACTGAGTGGAGAATTGGACAGTTTGAGTATCAAATTCTGGAACCAGCTTTCTTGGGATAGAACAATAGACATAGATTGGTCTTATAGGTTAATATGACTATAAACCTTGATTTTCTCCATTTCAACAATCCCCAATTCCCTCGTGTGTATGCTCAACCTTGGTTGAACTTGTGTACTCCTTATGCGGAGTAGATGCACCTGGCAACAATCTGGCCTAAAGCTGTAGCCTGGTATGCCAGACAAGGAAAAGCAAGTTTCATATTACAGACCAACATTCTATAGTTTTAGCTGCAAATTTCTCCTTAATTATGAGTGTTTGTGTAGTCTTCCCTAGTTCTTGGTCTCTGTTTTTCTTGCCATTCATGTGATTGCTTCATTTTCCTGCCTGTGACTTAAAACTCCATTTCATTTTAATGCCGTTTACTTGGCACTTACATTTCCCCTCTGCCAGGCACTTTTCAGAGTTGAGTGACTCCTTGTAGTGGCTAGTGGGTGACTAAGAATGTCCAGTGGACATTTCCTTTCTTATAGTGATGTGTTCTTTAGTTCTGTAAAATTGGTCAGCCATTCACTGGGTGTGAAGACTTCAGTGTAAAGAGTCAGTATATGATTGGGTGGTGAGAGGCCCAGACCTCATTGTGAGCAGGATTTGGGAGATGTAATTTCATTTTGTTTGGTACTCATGTACCTGTCCTGGGTCAGGACATAGAGAAAGAAGAAACAAGATGGCAGCAGGAAGGGATGGGTTTCGGAAAGAGGGATACCTCAGGTAAACAACAGCTTGTTATTTTTATTGTTTACAAAGTCCTCTCATATATATATTCTGCCACTTTATCATTTCCTTGTGAAGTGGTTACTAGTCCCTTCTTACAGAGTAGGAAATTAAGAATTCAAAAAGGCTAAGTGCTTTACTTTAGTTATTTTAACTAGACTACATCGGCTGCTTTGGCTAACACTTCCATGCTCACTGTGTTGCAGCTGCAGTGACTTCTGGCTGCCTGCCAGGCCAGACTGATAGGCTCCTGCTTTCATGCCTTTGTCCTTGCTATTTCTTCTTCCTGGAATGCTGTTCACCCATGGCCCTCTCCTATACTTCTTGACTACCCTGTTTAAAATTGCTATTTCCCCCAAAACACATTATATCCAGTCTTACATTGTCCATAGCATCTGTCATCATCTAACACAATATTTTATTTATTTATTTATTTATTTATTTATTTATTTATTTATTTATTTATTTATTTATTGTCCTTCTCCTTCCCCTTGGATGTAAGCACTGAAAAGACTGGGATTTTTGTCTACTTTATTTACTGTTGTGTCCCCACAGTGCTTAGAACTGTTCCTGTCATGGAGAAGATCCTCAATAGATATTTGTTGAATGAATACATGAAGGTAAAGATTCAAGCGCCAAACCCTTATCCACCTGACATCAAGTCTGGCCTTGTTTCACAGACTACAAGGCCATTAGATTCTGAACTGATATACAAATTGATACAGAAGTAAGTTGGCATTACTGGTGGAGGTAGGAACTTACAATCTTTCACAATAGGGTGAATTATTTAAGATGTTTACTTTAGAATTCAGTATTCATATGTGGTGGTTTGGAACTGTATACCTCCAGAAAATTGTATCCTTAAAGCTAAACTATTACTGTGAATGTAAATTTATTGTAAGTAGGACCATCTGATGAGGTTACTTCAGTTAAAGTATGGCCCAGGGTGGGTCTTAATCCTATTACTGGAGTCCTTTATAAGAGAATGAAATTCTGACAATGAGAGAGAAAGCCATGGAAGCAAGAGGCTGACAGCAATGAATCCCAGAAGAAAAGGGAGAGACCAGCAGACTCTGCTATGTGCCTTGCCATGTGGCAGAGGAGTCAAGGATCTCCAACAGTTGGGAAGAAAGCATTACTTTGTTGATGCCTTGATTTGGACATTTTTTCTCATCCTCAAAGCTGTAAGCTAATAAATTCCCATTGTTTAAAGCTAACCTACCTCATGGTATCTGCTTTCATCAGCCTAGGAAACTAAAACAGATTTTGGTACCAGGAGAATGGGGTGTTGCTGTTGCAAATACCAAAAGTGTGAAAACAGCTTTGGAATTGGTAATGGTAGAGGCTGAAAGAATTGTGAGCTGTTTGATAGAAAAGGCACAGATTGCTTAGAACAGACTGTTGGTAGCAATAGGGATGCTAACAGCACTTCCTATGAAGCCTTAAACAGAAATGATTAATGTGTTATTGCAAATTGGAAGAAAGGCCATCCTTGTTTTAAAGTGTCAGAGAACTTGGCAAGAGTGGGTTCTGATGTTGGATGGAAGGTATAATTTCAAAGTGACAAGCTTGGCTATTAAGCTGAGGAAATTTCCAGACTGAATGTGGAAAGTGCAGCCTGGTTTCTCCTTGCAGCTAATAGTATAATACCAGAGGAAAGAGATAAACTGAGAACCAAACTCTTGGGCACAGAGAAATCATAAATTGATAGTTTGTAAAATGCTGAGCTTCTGGAAAGCAAGTCACCAGAGACTAGTGCACCATGTGAGGGTTTAACTGAAAATGGAGTCAGTTAGGCATTTCAGTGCAAGTCAGGATTGGAAATGCAGTTATCCAAAAAGGATTTGTGGAAAGTTCTTTTGTCTGGGGTTTGGAACCCTGTGTACTGCATGCAAAACTGATGAATTTTTGTGTGTGTGTGTGTGAGATTCATGTGAACAGAACCACTGATGGCCAGGATTAAAAAGGACAGAAAAGGGACAAATTGAAGGAAAGATCACTTTGAGGGCAGAACCATGGAAGTTGAGGTTGGGACTGAAGACATTTTCTCATGCCAGAAGAGCAACACCCACGTGTGTTGAAAAGATGAGTATTCCCTGGCATTTGGAGAGGATGGGCCTTCTGCCTCATTTTTCAAGAATAATGCTGCCAACTCAGTCTTTAGGGAGGGTGGAGATATTCCCTAGGAATTGTGGCGAGCCTTGTCACCACCCAGGTTTTTCAGAGGGAGGAGCCTTCACTGTAGTGTTTAGGGAGGGCATGGCTATTACACAAGCACTTGGAAATGGTGGGGCTGCCACTCCATAAGACTCAGAGGACAAAACACAGTTCCACAGAATACTTTCAGACCTTGAAATCTAATGGAGTATGCCCTGCAGGGTTTCAGAATTTGTGGGACCTCTATTTTCCTTCTAATTTCTCTCTATGGAAATGGGAATATTTCTCCTATGTCTGTACCTCCTTTGTTTATTGTAAGCAAATAACTTGTTCTTCAGATTTCAAAGGTCCACAGCTGGGAGGGAATTGTGCCCCCAACCACACCTATAGCTGATTTTGATGAGACTTAGTACCTAGTATTCTTTCTGAAATGATTTAGGCTTTTGTCATATTCTGATGGAATGAATGTATTTTGAAAATATATTTTCACGTTTTTGGGGAGTCTAGAGGGTGGAGTTTGGTGGTTTATAACTGTTTATGCCCCAGAAAATCATGATCTTAAAGCTAATCCATTACTGTGGCTGTAAACCAATTATAAATAGGACTATCTGATGAGGTTACTTCAGTTAAGGTGTGGCCCAAATCCTATTACTGGAGTCCTTTATAAGAGAACGAAATTCAGACAAAGAGAAATCCTTGGAAGCAAGAAGCTGAAACCAATGAAACACAGAAGAAAAAGGAGAGACCAGCAGATTCTACCATGTGCCTTGCCATGTGGCAGAGACACCAAGGATGTCTGGCAGCCAATCTTTAGGAAGAAAACATTACCTTGATGAGGTCTTGATTTGGACATTTTTCTCATCCTCAAATCTGTAAGTTAATAAATTCCCATTGTTTAAAGCCAACCCAATTCATGGTCTCT
The DNA here is from genome assembly GCF_023851605.1 of Tamandua tetradactyla. Classification (NCBI taxonomy): domain Eukaryota; kingdom Metazoa; phylum Chordata; class Mammalia; order Pilosa; family Myrmecophagidae; genus Tamandua; species Tamandua tetradactyla. Next base: position 142,183,822 of record NC_135331.1, on the reverse strand, counting down.
GCTTTCAACAGCCTAGGAAATGAAAACATCATTTAACTTGACATCCAGAGCTATAATAACTTTATACACCGTCTTTGTATAAGTTAGAAAAAGAAGGCTTTTACTCATGGCAAACCTAGCCCCACACAAGGGCTTATGACTTGGCGAGCACCTCTTCTTCCTTCTCCACCTCTCCTTGGATAGGAGCCTCTAGTGGGTTGAATCATGTACCCCAAGAAGGCATGTTCAAGTCCTCACTTCTGTACTTACAAATGTGACCGTATTTGGAAAAAACAGTCTTTATGGATGTAATCAATATAGGATGAGATCAATACTGGATTAGAATGGGGCCTAAATCCAATGACTGGCATCTTTATAGGAGAAAGGAGAGGGAAATTTACACTCAGTGACACAGAGATGACACATGGGAAAGAAGACCACATGAAAGCAGAGGCTGAAATTGGAGCTATGCTGATCCAAGCCAGAGAATGCCAAGGATTGCCCACAGCCACCAGAAGCCAGGGGAGAAGCTTGAAATGAATTCTCCCTCAGAGCCTCCAGAAGGACCCAACACTGCTGACACCTTGATTATAGATTTCTAGCCTCTCAAGCTGTTGGAGAATTCAGTTCTGTTGTTTTCAGCCACCACATTTATGGTAATTTGTTACAGAAATCCCAGCCTAAGACAGAGCCCTTGTGCAAGGCGCAATCTGCACAACTGCAACTGAAGGACCTATGGAGATTCCAGCAAGGAGAAGGCATCCAGGGCTGATTGGGCCTCAGGACTCTATGGGCTGCATTAGCCGGTAGGAGTCACCTGGTTTCTCTCCTTGCAATGTGCTCATTCTGGTCACTAGGGCTTCCAGGTATGGTCAGTGATTGAGAAAGGGAGAAAGGAGCATATTATGGAGAGAGAGAAGATAGCACTGAGTTCTTCTGCCTTAGAATGTGCAGATATGAGGCACCTGCAGAGCAGCATCTGGGGGAAACATATGCATTTCCTGAGGGGTTCTAATGTGGATGTGATACATTCTTTCCTGGCCTCACCTAACCCTGCTCTTTGTTCCAAAGGAAGTTAGAGAAGTAGCTTTCTGAGGAAGAGCAGCAGATGCAGTAGTAATCCATAATTAATCTTGGACCACAGGGGTGAGTGTTCAAAACCACATGGCTCAACACATAAATATGGTTGGGAGCCGGTGAGTTGGGATGTGTTTCTAGCCCAGTGATCTATGGAAAAGGGTGCCAGGGCCAGGGGTATTTGCTGTGGGGGGAATATGTGACCTCCTATGTTCTCTGGCAACCCCCTTTAACAAATTCTTTCTTTCCTCATTTGAAATTGATTTACTTATTGCAAACAAGTTGCTAAAACATTGGTCAAGTAGCCACCACTGGACTCTAGAGGTAGGTCTTTTCCAGAGTTGGAGATTTAGGAGAGATTAGATCTTAGAAAAGGAACAGTGAATGCCCGGTAGACCAGAGTCACTGAAGGGACCCATCCCATATAAAGAATGCTTATCGGCATCTCTGAGGATCTATTTTAGTCTTGGCTCTCTTAAGTCTTTTCCTGTCTCCCTTCTTACTCCTCTTCAGAATGTAGGCATTCAGGATATTTTGTAGACCAACATATTTTAAAAATTTACTTTTTATGTTAGTATAAACATATACATATGGATATCTTACATCCTTCCTAGAATGAAGTAAGGCACAAAAGCATTAAGTAGCATATATTTGTAAAAATAATAACATAATTATATTACTATCATTGTGTATTTAAGTATCCAAGATGGGTATTGTGTTAGTTTGCCAGGGCTGCTATGACAAATACCATACACTGGTTGGCTTAAACAACAGGTCTGTATTATCTCATAGTTTTGGAGGCTACAAGTCCAATATCAAGATATTGCCAGGCCATGATTTCTCTTGGAATCTGTAATGTTTTAGTGCTGGCTTGCCAGAAATCCTGTGTTCTTTGGCTTGTAGATGTATCTCAGCCTCTGATACATGGTGATCTCTTGTTTTCTAACTTCTTCTCTTTGACCATATGCAAATTTCATCTGTTTGTAAGGACAATCAGTCTTATTGGATTAAGGCCCATCCTGGTTCAAAAGGATCTTTTAAGGTCCTTTTTACAAATAAGTTCCCACCTACAGGACTTGGGGTTATGACTTGAACACATCTTTGTGGGGCACTGATTCAATCGATTAGGCATATATATTAAAGAAGTCTAATTCCACAAGGAACATCTGAAAATTAGTTTCATTATTTGTAACTACACTCCATATAAGACAAGAATTCTGGATTTGTACCATGAAATCTATTTGCCTTCAAATGCCTAAATTATGCCATGCAGGCACCACAGTATTTTTACCTCTGTATTTTTATGAATGCTTGAAGGTATTTATTTCATGATTAAAATTATGAGTTGGCTATCCTCCCATAGTCTCAAGATGAATTTGTATGTTACATCTTCCTTCAGCAACTTTATTTCTTCTTCCATTTTTGGTCTCTATTTATAAGTTAAGTTTGGCATTTGTCAAATTGGAAAGAGTACTTTGGGTTGGTTTCAGTTTAGACTCTCCTTTAAATTATTGTGAAAATTGTTGCCATCCTTTATACCTGGGCACCTTGCCTTATCACACCTCTTGGGTCAGTTCATCTTAATTATGCAAACTGATTAAATACATCTATGGAAACAGGAGAGAAGGAGGACCTTCAAAAACGGTGGGTAACCTTAAGGAGAGAGACATTTTCTAGTTACAAAGTTAAGTGATTCAACAACTATAGCAAAAATCAATCCAAAACCTTGTTATTGACAAATAACTTCATTAGGGTAAGGGTATTTGACTCTGAAGTGAATGACAAATTCAGGAGCTAAAATTTTGGACACTGTGATGTTTAGTTTTGCTTCAAAGATCTCTAGATGTAGGGCCAGATGAACAACTTTAGGCAGTTAATAGTTTGGAAAACTCGTTTTCTTTTGAGATCAAATAAGTAGAATCTCAATTGAGAGGTTGATGTCCAAATTAAATTCAAATGTGAGAAGCCTATAAATCACAAAGCCAGTTCCCAAGACCCAGGGGATCATCGATTGTGACTGTGGACTTCAAGCCAATGCCAGGATTGTGGACTGAACACTGGAAATAAGACCAGAAAAACCAATGGGTGCAGGCATTCCTGCTGGAGGTGCAGTAGGTGTGAGACAGTTAAAGAGCCAGGACCAGCAGGCAGCCAGGACTCTGGCCAGAGCAGAACAGAGGTGGGATCAGCACCTTGGAAAACCAGAAGTAGATTTGCTCCAACAGTCTTTAGGCTCTGTCCCTCCTCTGTGACATGGAAGACCAAGAGGATGGTGAGTGGGCTCAGGCAGCCCAAGGAAGCCAACGTCGGCTCTCTCCTAGTCTAGAGCACCAAGAGCGAGTAGGAGAGCAGAAAATTCTGAAATATCCTTTTCTGAAGTATGCCAAATTAGGACTTTCTTCATCAATAGCCCTTTGATATGAATGTACCTGGATTATAGGATATTGGAACTAAACTAGATAAGGACAAAGTCTCACTTCACTTTAGCTACCTTGAAATACTTATTAATGGTGGGAAAAGGAGTAGAGGGGCTTTTCATTCAGCAAACAATTATTAAGTGTCTTTTATGAGCCCAGCATTGTACAAGATGGTCAGCGTATAAAGGTGAACAAGGTTCAGTTTCTACTGTCAAAGAACTCACAGTCTAGAAAGGCAGAGAGACAGAAGACAAATAATTACAGTGCAGCAGGATGTGCAAGCTAGAGGTGTGAGCAGCTGGGGCTTAAAAATACGAGAGGGGCTTAAGGTAGCAATGTCATTAGAGATGGTGGCTGTAGGAGGACTTGCCTTGAAGCTGTGTTAGTGTAGCAAGAATCTATTTTTTGATGCTTATTTGGTATGGTTTGGCACCACTAAGGCTGCAACTAAGGTGAAGAGAGTGATGCACTAGCTTCAGGTGCAAAATTGAAGGAAGCACACATGCACAAATCAGTAATTGAGATAAATATTTTATTGCACTATTTTTAAAAATTAAAAAAACATTAATGCCAAAATCCCTGATGAACAAAATGTCAAAATTTTAAATAAAAACAGAAATGGTATTACTGATTTTTCCTTCTGCTTTAGGTACTAAAATAGTTCTTGGCTTTATTTAAAATTTTGATATTTTGTTCAGCATGGGTTCTGCATTAAATTTATTGTTAAAAATAGAATGTTAAGGTATCACTTATCTTGGTTATGTGTTTTCTGGTACCCTTCTAAAATTTGCCCCTGAGGTGAGTGCCTCACTTGCCTCACCCTAGTTCCTGTCCTGGACACCACCACTTTATACACAAGGTTAGAGGCAGTACAAAGAAAAAAAAAAAACTCACTGGGGCGGGAGGTGGGGGAGAGAGGGAAAATGCAGGGTGTCAGGGGAGACTCGCTAAAGGAAATGTTACAAGATTTGAAATAAGTCCTTGTACCACAGGTAAGGGTGGGAAGGGAAGACATTTCTGGGACAAAACCAGCCTGCAGAAAGCATGAAAGCATGAAAGAGTTTGGACACCCCAAAGGAAAGGCAGAGCTGGGGAGGAGCAAGTTTGAGCTGGTGGTGGAGGGGGGAGTATATTCTGGAAATGAGAACTCAAAGGTAAACTAGGACCTGCTCATGGAAGACCTGGTGTGAGTGGTTAATATCAATCTGGAGGGAGTGGTGGGACAGGGAAGGCTATACATAGGCACAAGTCTTGTTTTCTAGAGCTCCTTGGCATGGTGTGGGGTGCAGATGAGAAGTGGAGAACCAGAGCCGCGAGCACAGTTAGATGGAGATGGCGAAGTGGTCAGACCGGAGGTGATGGGGCTGGGCGGCGCAGACTCTAGGGGAGGGGAAGGGGAAGGCTCTGAGACAGTTCGATGCGAGAATTGACAGGATTCTGCCTTTCTGGGGTGTGGACTTTACAACTAGATTAAAAAGGGCCGTTGGTTGAATGACTCTAATTTTGCATGGAGCAGTAGTTTCCACTTGGTTTCTGATGGACCAGGTTCAACTTATGGCTCTGCCACTTACTGGCTAAGTGACCTTAGGAGAGTTTCTTTTCTGCTTGTTGCCTCAGTTTCTTCATTTGTAAAATGGGCAAAATATTAAGATTATCATGAGGATTAAGTGAGTTATTATTTGTAAAGCACTTAGAACTTGCCTGGCATGTGGTAAATTCTGAATGAGTATTTGTTAAAATAATAAAAATAAATCAATAAAATAATGTCACAGATCACTTTTCTGGGCTATGGTCCAGGAAAAGCAGGGATTTTTAGTGTAGAGCTATTATTAAGTAAAGAAGAATTCCTGGTGTTGGCAGGCTGGGAGATCTAAGTAAGTCATGTTGTCCATAGAGGGTGAAACTCTGGCATTAAAGAAATGGTGCACTATGCTAAAAATATGAAAATAAAAAGCAAAGAGCTCAATGGATCTACAATGCCCAGCAGGTTTTTCCAATTTAAAATCGGAAGAATGTCTGGCTTGGACTGGCTTGAAGCTGACAACCTTGTTTGCTACAGAGAAACTGTCAGTTGCTGGGAAGGTTTATTTGATTTATATATATTTATTTGCATTCAGTTTCATAGAAATAATGTCATAAAGACATTATGGCTATCCATGGTACGTTGACATCCATGACTTGATCTCTGCCTGGCCTTACGTGCCTTTCATACACTCTGCTCTGCCTGGAATGCTCTTTTCCTCCTCCTATGTCCCGTTCCCCTCACTGCATAGCTCCAATTCATCCTTCTGATCCCAATTTAGTTCCTCAAGGAAACTTTATCTGCTCCCCTAGACTATCTATGCCCCCATGGCACTGTGCATCTTTCCTTTATGTTATTTGCCATAATTTATAGTCCATTCAATTTAAGATTATTTTATATTGTTTGTTTTCTCCCTTAGACAACAAGCTCCACTGAGGCCAGGTGTTATTTTTTTGTTCACTGATATATCTCTGTTGCCTACACAGTGTCAGGAGAGTGCAAGCGTTTGCTAAATATTTGTTGACTACTGAGATAGACCAAATTATGTACCCAGGAAACACATGTTCTTCATCTTAACCTGTGTTCCTGTGGGTGCAAACTCCTTGTAAGCAGCCTTCTAGAAGATGTTATTTTTAGTTCAAGTGTGGCCCAACTGAATGAGGGCGGGTCTTTACCCAAATGACTGGAGGCCTTATAAAGAGGACCTGGAGGTCCAGGAGCAAGAAAGGCTCACCCTCACGTGCCATGAGACAGAAATACAGGCAAAGGAACCCTGAAGATTGCCAAAACCAGAATGCTAGTTTTAAGGGAGAAAGCAAAGCCTTGATGACACCTTGATTTTGGACCCCTTAGAAGGTCCAATATTGGCTCAAAACCATGAGCCAATAAATTCTTGTTCTTGAAGCCCAACCCGGTATCTGTAATAGCAGCTTGGCAAAACTAAGATAGACATGATGAAATTTTTGTTGACTTTATGAATGAAAGCCTTGATACCATGCTATACTTCCCAGCCACCCAAAGGGTTTCTTGTTTTTCTGAATCCGCAGGAATCGCTTTAGTAGTAAAAGATTGAAGTGGTTGAGCTTAACAGCTGCTCTCAGTCCAGGATTGAAAATCTGTAATACGTCTGGATGGGCATGGGATTTATTAACACAGATTCAAGTTCTTAGTCGGTCTCCATAGCAGAAGCCAAAGGGCATGGAATCCAAGACCTGTTCTCTGAAGTGGATTTGTCCTTGTTTTTGAGGGAACATCTCAAAGATGCCAGTGGTGTTAGTCTGTTTTCTGGGAGTGGGAATATTAAACATACTGGAAATAATTGGTCCCCACCCCCACCCCCCCATAGTTTTGTCTCACACCATTAGTAATAGGGAACAACGCCATTGAGATGTCATCAGTTCTTATGTGGTTGACTATATTAAATGCTAGAAATAATAGTGGAAGAAACATGAGACTCTCTTTGCTGCAGTGTGCCTTGCTGAGGAAATGAAGAACTTCACGTTCAAATCTTCATTTCCCTTCTTAACTGCAAGGGATTTCAGCTTCAAAGGGCTTCGTACCCAGATTTCTGCCATGTAAAATCGCCGCCTGCAAAGTGAACCAGCAGAGGGCGCTGTGACACTTCGTAAGACCCGTTTGGTTCTCACCTAAGGACAGAGACATCTGGATTATGAACCGAAGATGATCAAGGCTGATATTTATGACACTCTGGTTACAAACCTGAAAAGAGAGAGGTTTATGATGGTGTGATTTATACGCTGTCTTTAAAAGTCACATGAAGCTAGTTTGTTTAAGCAATCTGCTTGCCATGTAAAATCACTTCATTTAGTCTGGGAAAAACACCTTGTGAAAGAAAGGCTGACCTGAACTTTGGGAACTGTTTTAACGTGATCCAAATTCACACGTCCGTGTATGGCCATTGAGCTATTTGTTGTCGTGGAGCTCGGATGTGTTCTCAGTGGATGCACAAACAAGGAAGGGGTTGAAAGTGGATTATAATAAATGAATGGCAAGGGGTGGGCTTTTTTTTTTTTTTAATATGGAACGCTTCCCGAATTTGTGTGTCATCCTTGCGCAGGGGCTATGCTAATCTTCTCTGTATCGTTCCAATTTTAGTATATGTGCTGCAAGCACAGGGCGGGACTTTTTTAAACTATCACTCTCACAGTTAAAATCTGATTTTAGCTTGAGCAAGGCAGTCAGAAAAGGAGAGAATACAACAGGAAGAAGTTAAAGGCTAACGAGTGGCCTTATTTGCAGGGATGTAGCTGGTTTCTCTAACTCCCTGGGATATAATCCTGGATTTGAGGGACCTGGAGTTTTGGAAATCTGCCCCCACCTGAGGAGAGTTTGATCCGGAAGGCCTCTCCATCTCCAGCTGCGTCTTGGGTTTCTCTCAGTATTATCCTAGGCCCTCTCTCTTTATGCATCTCAAAGCCTCTCTGCTTCTGTTGCTGAAATGGAGGCTGACATCAAATCAGGACCCAGCCTCTCACAGTGGGTGATGGCTCTTCTTCCATCTCCAGGATGGTGTCTGCTGAGGGCTGGAGGTGTTATCAGTATGACTGACAACCCACTGTCTGTTTTTCAGGCCATCTGGTGGCTAAGATGGGGGACTAGTTAAAGCTGCCAGCGGAGGGGCCACTTTGCTACGGAATAATATGAGTGGCAGGAAAACGGACATTTCCCTCCTGCCCTTACTGAGTGTCCCTCATTCCTGATTCAAGTTTATAACCACAGTCATTTCCCGGGAAACATTCTTAGTACCTGTCTCTTTAGTCCCGAAGCCATTTCTAGCACCTGCAATACTTTCATTTTAATGAAGAGAAACCTTTTATTCCCTCAGCTATTTCAAGACCGTAGAATAGGAATTTCATTAGAAGTTAGATTTTCAAACTTTGAGGTCTGATTGGGAGTTTGATTGGTTATCAGGTCACCATTTCAAAAAAATAGGCAAATATTTCATACCAAGTGTCACATGCAGCTTCCCTGATAGAAGATCTATGAATTTTTTTTTTCTTTGCAAAGAACAAAATACTCTACAGCTTCCAAGTTTTTATGGATTTGCATCCGCTCAACCTAACCTCTCAGAATGGATGGGCTGCCAGTGGTTCCGTGGGGGATGATGGGAGGACTGGGTCTCTTTAGATCCACACCTGTACCTTGGCCCCATCAGAGAGTAGGACAGGTCTCTGCTGGCTTGGAGGCTGCACACACAAGCTGCAGGCAGATGTTGGAAGATGTAACACATGGAGATGAGAAACCTAGAGTGGGATTGATTAATGGAGGTGGGGCCCATGCAAATTCTACAAGCCAAATAGGCTGCTGGCAGGAGAGCTAGTTTTTGAACACTTTTCGTAGTACTTCGTGGAGGTCTTTTGAAAAAGAGTAAGTCCCCAAGTGTCTGGGATGGTTTAGTGGGAGGTCTTCCCATGGGCTTGGGTGTGGATTTGATGAGCCCTAGAATTCTTTCAACTTTCTGATTCTGTGGTCAAGATTAGACAGATCCATGTGGCTTCAACCGAAATAAAATAGGGGTCTAATAGAAAGTTTTATGTTCTGTATCTTTAGTTCCTGCCTATTTCCAAATGGGAGATAATCTGTTGTTACCAGATTGATCCTGTCCTTTCTCTATTTCAAAGCTGAATAGAATTGATTCTCTTCATTCTGGCCTTACCATTCTACTTGAAGGTAAAAACATTTACGCTAAATCCCTCTTACAAACCCAAAGCACAGGGCCTGAGAAAATGTACCATTCCATGCTATCACACAGGTATTTATTTGAATCCATTCACTTAACCCCCCACCCCCAATACTACCAAGTATTTGAATGTATAATTTGGTTTTACTGTTAACATTTGAAGTTCCCCCCAAAGGAAATAACAACCATCCAAAACAAATAAAAAATCCAAGAAGTGTCTTACAGAAACTGTCTTATCTTTGTAGGTGCTTCTTACTTGAAACAAGAGGATCTTGTGGTTTGATAAAGTATGTTTTGATTGCCCAAGGAGGGCCTCCTTTTGAAGGCTTATACACTGCAGCCTCTCTCAAGATCTGCGTTTACTTAGAGAAGAAAGGTGAACTGCATTTGTTCCAAGTAAAATATACATCTGTATTATTCACCATCGCACCCCTATTCCATTACAAACAAATAGTGATCTTATTCTTCTGATGTAAAGCCAGAGGGGGTGTGAAATATAGCAAGAGGAACAGCCTGATGGAGAAATATGAATGTCCCTAGCAGCAGAAACACAATATTTAAAAGGAGTAGGGAGGAGTCCCAGGCTGGTCTTTCTAATTCCTACTCTGCTGCTGACCTTGGAGAAAGTAACTCAATAGTTGCCAGTTATCATCAGTTGCTTTGGGAAAATTGCCTATATTATTACAGATTACTAATTGAAAGTGCCCCCCCACCCCTGTCCCCGCTGAATCTCTTTCTTGGAATTCCCTCTGTTTCTTTCTTTTGGCTTTAAGAACTTCTCTTGAGAACTTTTCTTTTGGGTGAACTTTTGACCCAAATACCAGAAACCAGTTTTCATTTGGATGCTGAGCAGGTTCCCTCCTTTCAAGTGGTGCTAGGGAGCTGTTCCCATATTGGTGATTTCTCCCAGCATGACATCCTAGGAAAAGGCTTTTGAATGGTGGGCTAACACTACATTAGAGGAAACACAGGGAGCACAGGTTGGGAGAGGATGCTCAAGATGTTAGATTTTGATGTCGAATGAAAACCACACCAAGTATTCTCTTTTGAAAAATGGAGATAAAATGAGGATTCGATGAGGTAATACAACTGTCTCTCCTATGATGAAATATATGTGTTCTAAAAATCAAGGTCTTATAGAATTTCATGCAGTAAAAATGACAGGGCTTAAGGGAAAAATAGAATGGGTAGAGCACCCAAAATCTGCATGGGCTAGTAAGGAAGAATACTCTTCTAAAACCTAATAAAAATTTTAAACATCTTAAATCCCTAATAAATAAAAAACCCACACACAATGGTACATAGAGCACTTTGTCTTAAAGAAAGCATCAGGTCTGCTTGGTTTAGTCATACAATAAGATATGAGGGCTTTTGAGTTAAGGGGAAGATGGGGAAGGAAGGAAATAGTAGGACAAACAATTTTTTATAGTGGCACCAGAGGTGCTGTGACCGGATTTTTTGTTCTGTTTACCTTCTTTTGCACTAATTAAAAATGAAAGTCCAGCATTTGTTGTTTTGCCGTTTCCTCCTTTCTTAAGGAAGCTGCGTATTTGGCTCCAAGTGGAATGAGAGGCCATGAGATACTGGTTGTACTGTTTGTTATTGGGGTCTTTGCCCCCAATCCCTACAGGTGTCTGTCAGCCTGGCTCCAGCAGACCGTGGCTGCTGTGTGTTCAGTTCTGGTAGAAGCCACTGACCACCATCATTGTATTAGCCAGGGTTCTGCAGGGGAACAGAACCAATGGTGTATATTTCTATCATCCATATATCTATCTATATGTATATGTGTATATATATATATATAAATATTAAGGGATTTATTATAGGAATTGGCTCATAGGAATGACCAGGGAGATTGACAAGTCCAAACTTTTTAGGAAAGGCTGCAAGTTGGAAACTTGATGGAAGGTGAATTGAATTCCCCTGGAGAAGCTACAAATTGGGAACTCTGCTGATGGTGATGATGAATTCCCCAAGAGAAGCTGGCTACCTGAAGTATAGATAGAAACTCTTCTTTTTGACTGCTGAAATCTTCCATTCTTCCTTTAAGCCATCCAATTCACTGGATGAAGAGACTCCCCTCATTGTTGAAGGCACTCTCCTTTGAGATGGTAGATGCAATCAGCCGTAGACGCAACCACTGATTAAATATTTTTATTGACAAATCCTCACACCCATACAGCTCATACGTGGTGTACAATTGACAGTTCACAATATTGTCATAGTTGTGTATTCATCACCACGATCATTTTTAGAACATTTGCATCACTCTAGAAAAAGAAATAAAAAGAAAAAAGAAAAAACTCATTCATTCCAGACCTCCTATCCCTTCCTCTCATTTCTCACTAGTATTTCAATCTACCAATTTAATTTATGCCCTGTCCCTCTTATTATTTATTTATTTATTATCCATGTTTTTTTTACTCATCTGACTCATCTGTCCATACCCTGGATAAAAGAAGTATCAGACACAAAGTTTTCACAATCCCACAGTCACATTGCAAAAGTTATAGCATTATACAATCATCTTCAAGAATCAAGACTACTGGAACACAGCTCCGCAGTTTCAGGTCCTTCCTTCCAGCTACTCCAATATACCATATAATGCATAAGAATAACCTCCAGGATAACCTCTTGACTCTGTTTGAAATCTCCCAGCCATTGAAACTTTATTTTGTCTCATTTCTCTTTTCCTCCTTTTGGTCAAGAAGACTTTCTCATTCCCATGATGCTGGGTCCTGGCAAATCTTGGGGGTTCTGTTCCATACTGACAGGGAGATTTACACCTCTGGGAGTCATGTCCCATGTGACAGGGGTGGGGGTTAGGGCCGTGAGATTACCTGTCAAGTTGGCTTAGAGAGGCCACATCTGAGCATGAAAAGAGGGTCTCTGGGGTGACTCTTAGGCATAATTTTAAGTAGGCTTAGCCTATCTTTTTGACTGTTTTAAAGCTGTCTATGAAATGTACTCAGAGTAAAATTCAGACCAGTGCTTTCTTGACAAAACAGCTGGACACCATAGCCTAGCCAAGTTGACATGTGAATTTAACAATCACAATCATTAAGGTCTATGCCATCATCATTTTCTCTTGCAATCTCCCCAGGCTGTTCTAAGAGATTTTGAGGCCCTCACTGTTCTTTCTCCTAAACAGGCTTTAAAATTTTACTTCATTGTCACTGATGATGCATAATGTGAACTCCCTTAGTCGTGCTGCTCTTGAGAAATGCAAGGTCTCTGGTTTGTTTTCAAATGTTTTATTGTTTTAAATGTCTCCTCAAGATTTCAGCCTTTCCCTTTACATTTGCTACTTGAATTCATTTATCCAATTGGCTTATTGGGATGTTGTAGTAAATATTGTTAGCAAGAAAATTATTCAAATTTGGGAGAGTATACTACATACACTCATAGGGAAAAGTGTGGGGGGTCAAGTGTGGTGAGAGAGAAATGAGGTGTGTGTGTGTATGTCTTTTCTCCATCATATTTACTTAAATTAACTGTGGTAAATGCAGATTCATTGTCAGAAGTAACAGTGTTGGGACATCTGTGTCACAAATAAATCACGTGCATCAGTCAGGATTGCTATAAAGCCTGAGATAAAATATGTGTTGGTTACACATGGGTTCTGGCCTTAGGCACATCCAGCACTCTGGCCTCTACATTCTGGGGTTAAGAGCAGGCTATCCCAGAGCCTTGGTTGAAAGGGAATTCTTGGTCATAGCAAAATCTGGCTCAGCAAATTTTCAGCAACCAAGATTTTCAGCCCTTGAACTTTCTCACTTTCTTCTGCTCAGCAAAGCAAATGATACTTTTTTCAATATGGCAAGTCAGAGCAGATGAAGGGAAATTCGCACTTCTTTGCCTTCTATTGTCCAAGCAAGAGTCGAAAAGGAAGCTTTATGCATAAAAGATTTGTTTCTCAAATCTTTTTGTTCTGGAATCTACCAACTTTGGACTTGAGTTGCTTGATGTTCCAAATCTTTATCCTTTTTTCCCCACTGTTACTCAGTCCTGCCTTTTGGCTTTCATGTACCAGCTCTGGTATTTTGCTGAATATTATCATTCATATCATTCAGTATGCCTTTTAGTTTTCTTTGTCTAGGTTATGCATGTAAACAATTTGCAATTAATAAAAAGCCTAAATTAAATAATAAAGGAGATGCCATTATGAGATGAAACAGTTCTTGGACTATTCCCAGGACCATGGCGACCTTAAGCTTTGTGAGGTTTCGGCGAGGTGCTGAAGCACTGCAGGTCTGCAAGTGGATTAGGCAAATCAAGAAGTTCAAAATGAAGAATGGAAAATCTGCTCTCATGACCACGTTAATTTAGTATAAAACTATGACTGATAGTGAAAGTAGGAAATTGTAAAACCACCAGTGAAACCACTCCTCTATCATTAGTAGCTTCCTTGCTTCAGAATTACAATGGAAGAGGGTGTTGGTACTGCATAGAAGTCCGCTGAGATGGTGTAGAGTTTGGGGCTGCACAGATGTTTGTGTGGCCTCCTTAAACCAGCTGCAATAATATTATCTGTGAACTAATTAGATAAAGTGATTTTCTTCCAAAAAAAAATAATAAAAGAGCAATTCTAGGGCCGGAATTGTCAGGTGGAACATTTACAGGGGAGTAAGTAAGAAATTCAACTATCCTGAGACTGCCATGCTATGAGGAAGTCCGCAGAGGCCATGTGAGCTGCTCTGGTCAACAGCTGTAGCTAAGCTCTGGATTTGAGTCATCCCAGGCCAGGTGCCAGATGTATGAATGAAGAAATTTGAGACAGTTCTTGCCCCCAACTGTTGAGACATCTCCAGCCTATGAGTATTCTTAGCTGATAATAATATTCCACAGATATCATGGAAAAAGATAAGCATCCCTGCTGTGCCTGGTTTGAGTTTATGACACACAGAACCTGCAAGCATAATTATAATTCAAGAATTGTTTTACATTTCTAAGTTTTGGTGTGGTTTGTTATATAGCAATATTAACCAGAGTAGTTGGCAATCACACATGTCCACCTCAGAAAAGTACTGCCCCATCTTCTGAGCATTTTACCTCACTACATAAAACAGACAGATTTAAAGTGATATATACATAAAAATACATACATATGTACATCTCTAATTATACGCAATTTTCAAAATGTCTGTTAAATCATGTTTTAAGGAACTGTGCACTTATTCCTAAATCTATGTGCAAATGAAAATCTGGGACAGCTATTTAAAAATAAAGTTTCCAGTGCCCCATCCCAGACCTTCCTCTTCAGGTGTGGGAATCAGCATGTCAATGTTTAAAAACTCTCCAGGGCACTAAGAGTCATACCCCTAGCTAAGAAATGGGTTAGAAATTCTAGAAAAGCCATAAATAACAACACGCAGCTGGTGTCAGACTGATAAATTGTTGATGCAAATGCAAAATGTGAAAATGTGTGAATATTAAATGTTCATTAAAACTTGACGTTGGCTTTGAGCTTATGTCTTTCAAAGCATATTCCAGATACATTAACAATTTGCCAATTCGGCATGATGAATTGAGGTGGGAAGTTCAAACTGTGGCATAATTTGGATATACTTATTTTTCCACTGTACTCATTCTTCCTAATGAAATAACTAATTGAGATTGTTATGCATTGAAGGGTAATGGGCCCACAACCACTATTATGAATGAATTAGGAACTCCCCCCCCCCCAAGTCACAAAATATAATTTTGGAATTGTATTGAACACAAAATTATCAACGTACCACTTGGAATCTTTCTGAGGCCCTTGGTCTCCTCAAACACACTGTGTTACTACTTGGGCTCGCCTTCTGAGAGACCTAATGGCTCCATCTCAAGCATTTCCTCTCCATTTGGCAAGCTTGATTGGTCACATGGAGGCCATTCGCAACCACACATGGTCCTCATTAGCACTTCATTGCTCCACATCACAAAGTCTAATACTTGGTTGATTAATTGGATGCTATCAGCAGCCTTGGAGTAGACTTACTGAGAAGGTGAGACCACTAAATGAAGGCGGAAGGTGCTGTGGGTGCAGCTAAAGTTTCTGTTTAGGAAACTTCTGTTTTATGATGACTAGAGTTGAATGTGAGGACTTTTCTCCAGGGTGGTAGGTGCCTGTTTAATGATTGCCTCTGCTTAATATAATTGGGAAACACATTCTCCTTTTAAAAATTAACATTTTGAGGATTTTTAGAGCCCATGGCAAAAAAACAGAAAGGGTTGACATTATTTTCTTTGAGTGGTGAGTGGGGAGCTGAAAAAACTTGTGTGAACTCCCATTTTTCCCACAATCACCATTGATTTGACAGTTGGTATAGATTATGAAAAATACAGCATTTGGAAATTGGAATTTTTAAGACCTTTATATGAAGGGACACTTTAGAGAGATTATGTTGTTTAAAAAATATGTCTGGTGAAAAGGGAAATTTGATTTTCCAATTCATGGAAGGAAAAAAGTAATCATATTCCAATGATCACAGCAAAAATAAAAGTTGATATCATTTGAAAATATGTGAATGCTTGTATGATGGTTTGGAGGCTTAATGGATTCTGAAGATCACGTTTTTGAAGCTAATCCATTCCTGTGGGTGTAGACCTATTGTGGGTGGGACATTTTACTAGGTTATTTGAGGCATGCCCCACGTGGGTCTTAATCCTCTTACTGGAGTCCTTTACAAGAGGATGAAATTCAGAGACAGAACACAAGAAAGACACAGAAGCTAAGAGAGAAAGTCTAGAGAAAGAGAGTAAGCCATTGAAGGCAGAAACTGGAAGCAACAAAACCTGGAAGAGAAGGGAGAGACCAGCAGACACTTCCATGTGCCTTGCCATATGACAGAGACGTCCCAGATTGCCAGCAGCCTGTCTCAGGAAGAAGGTATTGTTCCAATGATGCCTAGAAAATGAAGACATTTTCATGCCTTCAGAACTGTAAGCTTGTAAACTAATAAATCTCCATTGTAAAAGCCAGTCCATTGGGTACATGGATGGTTCAGTGGTAGAATGCTTGCCTGCTGTGCCAGAGACCCAAGTTTGATTCCTGGACCATGTATCGCTACCCCGCCCCCCAAAAAAGCCAATCCATTTTATGGAATCTGCATTTCAGCAGTTTTACCAAACTAAACCAGGCAGCAACCATTCTGTTTTGAGGATGTAAAAACCCTAAGCCATGTTGTTTGAGAATACCCATGGATACCATTTTGCCTGTGTGAATGAGGCAGGTTTTAGACACTTGAGGGTATATGTGCTACTGGCTCCAGTGGAAGATAAACTGGCCCTCAGATGAGCTAAAAGCTTGTGGTATGAGGTCCTGGGATGCACATGCTTTGATGGGAAGAGGAGTTTAAATCTTGTGGCTCTTGATGGGGGTAATATCTCCATAAAAAATATTGGGGGTGGTGGTGAAAGAATCTTCCTTTTTTTAATGTATGAAGAGTACGTGTATATATAATATATAAGCAAATATACAATGTATCTGTGGCATCAAAATTTCATTGGAAAGTTATGGGGGATGGAATTCAAAATGGCCCCTTAGCAGGGATGATAATGAAAAAAAAATTGAGAAACATAGGACTAAGTGGAAGGGAAAAATTATCTCTTGACACCACCATCTGAACAAATAGATGATTTCCATTGTTTAGAACACTCTTTCCAAGTTCACATCCAAAGAGGCAGAGACCAGGGAAAGAAGCGTTATCAGACTCTTATGAACAACTCTGCTAGTTTTTCTCCTGACATCTCCAGTGATGTTCTGTATATATTTGGACGAATAATTTACTTCAGATGAAATCTTTATGTAGGCCTCTTTCTGTACAAATAAAAGTGTATTCTAGGCCTTTCCACTTCACTGCTTCCCAGGGGATTATTAGAATTACTGACAGTGCATTGGCCCTTTGGGTGAATAAAACTCAGATAGATGTCCCCAGATCTCACCAATTTGTAAGTGTATGGGGGTCACAGAAACAGCCTATCTATGTCTTCTAGTTTTTGCTTCCACCCACTCATGAGGGAAACACAGCCCTTCCCTTAAGTTCTACCCAGTTACATCTGGAAGGCCCTAGCTGAGTTTCTCTCTCTGGGACCTAGGCTTCTTAAATTAATCTGCTCCAGAATCTGTCTTGTAGCTCACAGGACAATTGAGGGAGAGATCTATCCCTGCCATGTTTCTGATGCTGTCCATCCCAAAGAATCACTGGGCTCCCTCACTCTTCACTGTATCTCTGAGCCACCTACCCCTGGGTATAGAAAAAGGAGCATGTCTTCCTCTCTTCATGGGTCTGATGGAGCCTCTTGGGTGGGGCCGGAGCAGATGCTATGTCCTATGCTCCACTGGCCTCATCTTCTCCATCCCCCTTTCAAAATTCTTAACATAAGATAGCTTTCTTCTTAGGGGATCCCTTTCTGTCCATGCAAATGAGCTCACGTAATTAGACAGGCTCCACATCTAGTCTTATGTGAGGTCAGGCTCCACCAGGCACCATGCAACTACAGCTGAATGCTCATTTATCAGTTGATGGGAAATATGAAACTTAGCAGCAGTTCATCTTTTTCAGGGAAGGGATGACTTTTCCTTCAAGGGAAGTCATTTGTTTATTAAACATTAGGCCTCGATTTCCCAGAATTTTCATGGGTTGCTCTTTACTGGGGAAGTATTGATAAATGCACTAGCTTGTTTAGAAACTATAAACATCCAGATAAAAGGAATAGGAAAGTGCATTTCTGGGAACTTTCAGTAGAGCCTGGGAGACATTTTTAAGGAGTGGCAGGGTGGAGCCTGGGTGGCAGTAGAGACACCGGGTAGTTGGGAAGGAGCCGACAAAGGAAAACAATCTATTAGGTTAACACAACATTAGCAGAATTAATACTACAAATGTACAACAGAGTCCAGCATGCCCTAGGCCTTCGACACAAGTCTAACCTTTTTTTATATCATCTGTTCCCAACTCTGACAAATCCCATTAGATTTTTCTTTATGGGCAAACCTCTTTAATTTCATAGTGAAAGTCAAATTCAAAGTTGGGTTATTATTACAATATTCTTCTCTTATATCAGCTTTGCTAGAGTATATCTTTGTAGAAATATACACCTTGGCTTCTCATTTTCTTTGTGAAATTAACCCATTTTCCCAGGATCAGAGAAAAATATGGTGGACCTATAGGAACAGGAAGTGGGTATTGCAAAGAAAATGAATATAGTTTTCCTGTTATATATATCATGCAGTATAGGTACTGGCCAGTCAAAATAGATGCCCTCCATAGGCACTAATTATTATCCTTTTTTTGCTAAACTGGCCAATCAATTGGAGATTGATTGACGGAGAGAGAGAAGGATACTAAGGTGGTAGGTATAGAAATATTTCGACATTTTAACCACTGCTACAGCTGATTTGGTGAATATTAGTTTCAGATTAGCCCTGACTTCTCCTTTAATTAGCTTTTGGTTTCTTTATTGAGGTTTTCTAACAGCTAGAAGATATTAGGAGATATCATCTTAGAGATATCGGCCAAGGAGACTCTGGATTGGGTGATATGGCCAGGGCCAAGGAAACCTTTGTAAGTCAAATGGATTTGCCATTGAAGCCCTCCTGATTTTTGAAAGCTGTTTGCAAGAGTAATTTATTTGCAAAGAGATACGACAGAGAATTTTTTTTAATCTCTGTTCTTTAAGGCCACCCAGTTCAACAGTATAAAACTTCCTAGGAAACCTAATTGGTGAACAAGTTGTGTAATTTTCAAAGGCTCTCCTTTATGTCTCCCTACTTTTTGTCTCTTCTTACCTGAATTATTGCAACAGCCTTCTAACTGGTGCCCCTCCAGCCAGCCTTGAAGGTCTTAAGTTTAACCTCCGGGTGCTGTTAGATTTCCAAAATACAAATCTGATCATGTCTTTTACTTTAAAACTTTTCATGATTCTCTACTGTGAAGGATAAACAAATTGTTTGAATGACTTTCATGTTCTTATATATCTGGATCTTGTCATTTCTCAGGTTTTACTTTTTTCTATGCTCTGTAATTCCTCATGCTATTTCACACCCCCATGCTCTGCACTTGTGTTTTCCTCTATTTGGAATGCAGTTTACTCCTTTGACTACTGTCTTCCAATTTTGTGTAAGGACCAAGCACTTCTGCAGGTATAATTGTGTATACATGTCTGGATCAGAGTGAGTCATAGAATTCACTCATATATATACAGAACTGATTTAAGGGTGGGAGAGGGGAATGGGCATAAGACCATTTGGGGCCTTTGGTGTGTGAATATCATCTTTCTCTAATAATCAAGAAGAGAAATATAAAAGTTCTAATACATCGGTTAGGAACTCTTCTTTCACATAGTAGGGTCTCAGTCAAAACTGATTATCTAACATCAAATGTTGGAGCAAAAAGATTTCCACAGCTCAGTGATTCAAGGCATGAGGGAATACTATGCACAGTCATAAAGCAGCTAGAACTTGGGTCTTACTGGCTATTCCGGGTCTGCTCTCTTTTGGGCAAAGTGTATCCACAGGCCAAACAGCAAGTTTGTTACTTTAAAAAAATTGTCTACCTGGCACTGTGAGATCAACAATGGCATCCTGACCAAAAGTGGGAAAAGAAGTGTAATAAATAAGGTATCAGTGGCTGAGCAAGTTCAAACAGAGTCAAGAGGCTACTTTGGAGGTCACTCTTATGAATGCTTCAGTTAGATATTGCTACCTATCATAGCTTGACAAACCCCAACCAAAACCATTCCTGTCAATCCTAAAGAACACCTAGAGCACTATGTAAGATTCTATAAATGTTCCATGCACTAGGGTCACTTTCCAGAAACCTACAACTTCCAGATGGGTCCCTGGACCAGATAAGTCCTGAAATGCAGAAGGGCCAGCTTCTCTAGAACCTTAACTAGTTCCATCCCCCTATCCCGTATTACCTACAGCCCCTTCCAACATGAAAATGTTAGAATGGCCATAGCCCAAATACCCCTAAAGAGAGAGAGAAAGATCAAAGATGATGATGGAGTTATATAGACAAGTTTGGGTTTAATGAATGAGTATGAGTGCTGAATCAGTATATTAATATTTCTTTTAGTCTCTAGTACCTTAGAGCAGCTAGAAATAAAAACCTAAAATTTTGGAATTATAACCCATACCACACTCTGAAATCTGTTCTACAACTAATTGTTACAATGTATTTTGAAATTTAATGCTTTTTAATTTGTTATTTTTGCACAAAAAAAGAAAAAGAGAAGGAAGAGTGTAATAGAGGATAGGATTTAACAAATGAATATGACTGCTGAATCAATCCATTGCTATTTCTTTTGGTCTCCAGTGTCTTGAAGCAGCTAGAAGAAAAAAATAATGCAAAATCGTGGAACTGTAACCCATACAAAACTTTAAAATTTGTTGTATAACTATTTGTTAAAATGTACTTGGTAATTTATTGTTTTTTGTGTGTGTATATATGTTATTTTTCACAATTAAAAAAATGTTAAAAAAAACAATAGTAAAAAGAAGCAAACTTCTAGGTGTATCTCTATTTATCTTAGTGAGATTGAATAAAAATATGGCATGAGAAGAAAACAGATATATCTCCAAGTCTGAGGATATGTAGGATCCTGAGAACAAGTTTGTTTATTGACTTTGAGAATGTCTGTTGACTCCTAAAAAGCCCTAGAAGTATACTAGGTGTTTGTTTCTAGATGGAGAATAAAAGGCAATTGGGGTAGAGATGAAAGCAAGTGCTAATAAATCGAATAGAAGGCTTGATTCTTTCTAAATGTGCTGTGCAATTTGCTAATAAAACCCCTTATTTATTTTAGCAAAGCCATAGGTTTAGCCAGACTTTGGTTTTATAGGTTTAATATAATTTCAGCATCATTTATTGTAATCTAGCTCTTTAAGTTTTGACCTTAAGAATCTTGAGAAGAAATAAAGTAGGAAATATATGGGACATATAAAAGGTGGAGATGAAATTTTAAATGGAAATTTAAGAGTAAAGAGTAAGTAGGAAGCAGATTTCAACTTTGTTCTCAAATTAATTTTAGTCTAAGAGTGTTTTTAAAATAATAATCTTATTTTCTTGGCTATGTATAATGTCAAACTCTAGGCAGGCAGTCAAATTCCCTAATCCTGTTAGATTTCCTCACTTGAATAGAAAACAAGGCAAAACCAAAAAAACAAAACCATGGAACTTGGTAGGACTGCTCTGGAGCATAATTTTAAATTAACATGACTTTGATGTAGAGCTCCTGCTTCTCCTAATAAATCTCTACTGGAGGAGAATAGGCACCACCTAATTGCTGAGGTTTAAAGAGTTATGCAGCCCAAATGTCATTCATTGGAATGACTTTAGAAAAATCTGCTCTTACTATCAGGGCTGCTTCATACTACACAATACTTGGATTGTTTGCATCATAGGCACTAACTGCTCTGTTTCAAGGTTTCTTTTAGTCCATCCAGATGGAGAATCTTGCATGTCTATGAAATCTCAGGGGTCAACTGATGCTTAGAAATCCATTTATAGGTCTAGAAAAACCAACCAATTACTTCCTCATCTCTGAACTAAAACAATAGGGTTTTTCAACAGCTCTGTAGATATGAAACCAAGTTAATTTGATTTTATGGCTTTTAATTTTCTTCAGCTCTCCAATGTGGCTCGTGTTCACTCTGAGAGCTATTAGTAAGCACCTTGTTGGCTGGTGCTGCCTTGGATTGTGGTCAGTGACTGTACTACCTATGGGCTCACAGGAGACTCATGCATACCATGAGGTTGGTTGGCTTGTTTATAGTGAGAACTGTTACTGGCCGAGGTTGTGCATTTGAAAGTTGCCAAATACTTTCACTCACTGTAAACTGCTTCTTAGGTACAGAAACAGATCCATGACATAAAGGGTGATGCGTGAGACTTTTTTCAGGCCATGGGGTGGCCTGTCCTACACAGAGGTCTTTCTTTACTCCATAATATTTACTTCCTTTTATGATTTAGCTCCCTTTTGCGATTTAGCTCACAGGGCTGAATAAACCTTGACATATCATACTCTTTATTTAAAGAATTAGTTAATTTATACTTTCTTCAATAGGCAAATGTTATTGATAAGACTACAGAGTTCATGTTTCATCAATACCAAATTATTTTTTCTAGCTTCCCTCCTTCTGTTTTTGGCATAGATATTCAAGTGCTTTGACTTCTGCAGATAGCTGGTGTCATTTGCCATGTGTTGCTTTTAATCAATAGAGATTGGGGTTCCTAACTCTCTCTCTATGTACTAACCGCAGCATGTGCATACAATTTTAAATTTAAAGTAAATTACTGTATATTTTGCTTTGAGAATTTCACAACCTTATTGGCAATGGTAAGATGAAACACAGGTTAGAAAATGCTTGCCATAGAATAATTACAAAATAACTGAAAAACTTTTCATTTGGGAAACTCAAAAGGGATATTGAAACCTGTTAGAAGATATAATGGAAGAAAATACTACATTTATTATAGCAAAATAAACAAACAGAAAGTGTCAAAACATAGATGAGAAAAACCATAAAACATCCTGAAAGACACAAAAGACAAAAGTAAACCCAATCAAATGGAAATACATACCAAATTCTTGTACAGAAAGATTCAACACCATAAAGATGCCAAAACTCCCTAAGTTAACTTATAACTATAATTCCAATAAAAATATCATAGGGCTCTGTGAAGAAGAGCAGAGAAGTATGACTATTTAGGAAAACCCTAAAAAAAAGCAATGAGGTGATGAAGTCTATCAAATATTAAAACATTATAATGTTTTTCCATAATTAAAATACTGTGATGTTGATTCATAGATATGGAAAAGATTAAAACTACTTATAAATACATCTGTAGAATATGATATAGAGAGCATCCCAGCAGTGGAGAAAAATAGATTTTTAGCATTAATTTGAAATAGTAATTTCAGAGTTGCAGAAATTTGAGGAATAGCACAAAAAACTGACATATAACCTTTCCCAAAATTTGCCATTTTTAAAAACCTTTTGTTTCATTACCTTATCTCTCTCTTTGTTTAATATACAATTCATATTCTCGTTCTTTTAGTTGTCCCAATAATCTCCTTCACATCAAAATCTTCCCCCATACAGGATACAAACTGGAATCATATATTGCCTTGTCTTTAGTTGGCTTTCTTTGTCTTTTGCACCATTGTTATATGAATATGGGACAGTACTTTAAGAGGATGATCTTCAAATTTGGGTTTCTGTGATGTTTCCTCATGATAAAATTAAGATTATACTCTGTTTTTTTCTGAAATATGATCATATGGACTTTTAACTGATTGTTGTTAGGAATATAGTATAGCCATGTATAAAAGATAGAACACTAGGAGAAATTCTAAATGTATTAAATATTTAATATAAAAATAGATCCATACAGTGACCAAATAGAGTAGAGACATGGATGAGTTTTCCTGTAAACTAAGAGTGAGAAAAACTTTCCTAACTATGACTTTAAATTCATTAGCAATACAAATTGAAAACTTGATCATGTAAAGAAAATAACTCTTTTATAGTCCTTCCCCCAAATAAATATCCCATAAAGAAAGTAAAATGATAAACTGGAAATATATTTGTAACTTCTATCACAGACAATTTTTAATATCATATTATTTAAAGGGCTTCTAAAATTAGAAAAGAAAAAGAGCAACAGCCAAACAGAAAAACAAATAAAATATATTGACAACTTGTAGCAAAAGAAATTGAAATAGGCTTTAGAAACATGAATAGATGCTCAATGTTGTTTATAATAAGTGAAATATAATTTAACACTGTACTGAAATATAACTTCTCAGCTACATGCTGGCAAAAACTAAAAAAATTTACATCAGACCCTTCTGGCTTGTCTGTGAAGAGATAAATACTGTTATGAATTACTGTGGAAATAAAAACTGTTGTAGGATTTTGACAGTACCTAGCAAAATTACCTATACACTCATCATTTAATCATGCAATTCCAACTCTAGGAATCTATCCCAAAAAACATGGCCTATCCCAAAGATAAAAATATTCCCTCAAATTTTGCACAAGGCAATTTATTGCAGCAGTATTTGCAATCACTAAAGGTTGGAAATTGCCTAAGTGTTCATCAACAGAGGATTGGTTGAATAACTTATAGTATAACCATCAGTAAAATACTAGATACCTATAAAAAGAAATTTAAGTTTGTATATCTACCTACTTTCAAGAAGTGATCATCAGGATATATTAAGTAGAAAAAGCAAAGTGCAAAATGTAATTCAAAGAAAGGGGATACACACCCACATTTTTCTGTTGAGAAAGAGAGATAACTAAAAACTGAAAACTAAAACTTACCTAAAATACATCTTTATTTGACTTAGGAAATATGTAGATACTTTATATATTTGTTGCCAGTTTGAATCTGTTGTGTACCTCAGAAAAGCCATGTCCTTTACTCCTCATTAAATGTTGCTGGGTAGGATTTTTTTTATTGTTTCTATGGAGATGTGATTCACCCAATTGTGGGTGCTAACTTGATTAAATGGTTTTCATGGAAATGTGTCTCCACCCATTCAAGGTGGGGTTGCTTACTGGAGCCTTTTAAGAGAGAATCATGTTGGAAAAGGTTTAGAGCCACCAGAACCAACAGAGCCCATGGAGCCAGAGACCTTTGGAGTAGAAGGAAAATGCTGCCAGGAGGCCTTATGAACTGAGAAGAGAAAGCCAGCAGACATCCTCATGTGCCTTTCCAGCTGAGAAGAAATCTTGAACATCATTGGCCTTTTTGAACCAAGGTATCTTCCCCTGGATGCCTAAATTTGGACATTTTCATGGCCTTAGAACTGTAAACTTGCAACTTAATAAATTCCCCTTTTTAAAAGCTGCTCCATTTCTGGTATATTGCATCCCAGCAGCTTACAAACCAAAACGAGTTGTAAAAGAAAATAAAATTTAAAAATAAATCTCAAATGTCAAATAAAAAATGAAACAAATGAATCCAACTGAGTTTCAGGTTGGTGACATAACCAAACATAGGTCTATTCCAAGAGACTCTGAAATTCATACTTTACGGACACCACTGAAAATGCAGAAGTAAAGAATTCCTAAACTCTTTCCCTCCACTAAAGCAGTGGTTAAGCTGACAAAAGCTATCAGAAACAATTTTTCAGGACTTTGGAATTAAATTACAAAGTTGTAACAACCAGGGTAACACAACTAAGATAGAACATGCTGACTTTCAATAAGAAAATGTTGTGGCATTTTAACTTATGCACTTGCCATTGCCTGCTCTCCAACTCATCAGTGGTTGTAAAGATGGTAGCCCACATTCTTGGTGCACTTAGTGTGACAGAGGGAGCAATATGGGTTTCTTTCTCAAAAACATTGTGTTTGTGTATTTTGACTTGTCTCGTGGCTACCTAAGAAAATATGTAGATATTTTATATAGTCGTGTGCCAGTTTGAATCTGTTGTGTAGCCCAGAAAAGCTTGCCTTTGTTTTGCTTGTCTCAGGGTTTTTACAGGCTGAAGCCACCTCCAGCAAAGTCTTTGTTAAAAGCATTTAAAGGCCAATTACTACCTGCAGACTTCTGGGGCAAAAGATAACAATTGGGGCAAGGAATAGACAGACTGAAAGTTTGGGAAGGAAGAGGCTGGGGAAGAAGATAGATGGAGGAATATGGTCTTTGAAAGGCTCCCATATTTAATGAGGATTTAGAAAGCTACATATATACCTATGGATGGATGCATGATGCTCAGAAAAGACCTCAGGAGACCCTAAACTTTAGGGTCCATGCAAACATGAAGAGAAGACTAAGGCAGTGTTTTAAATATCCTGCTAAGTATTGAAGGAATGATCTTTACAGAGGCAATCTGCAAATACTAGGAGAGTATTATGGCTTTTTGTTATTGTTTTTTGTACTCCAGACATTTAAGGAAATCTCCATCAAGTCATCAACTGACCACTAAGATCTCCCAGAGGCCTCAGTAGCCACACAGAAAAGAACATAGGCTTCACAAAAATAGTTTATAACAGCCATTAAACAAGCAGACAACTACAACCCACAACAAGCAGCAAAAGAAATCCAGAGGGGGAAGATATCTGAGTTAGCATATTGTGATATTCAAAATGTCTAATTTTCAACAACAACAAAAATATGAGCCATGCAAGGAACAAGTAAGTATGGCCCATTCAAAGGAAAAAACAAATGAATAGAAACTGTCACTAAGGAAGACCAGAAAAAAGTTTAGCTCAACTGTCCTGTATACACTCAAAGAATTAAAGGAAACCATGGACAAATAATGAAAAGAAACAAACAGAATGATGTTTCACCAAATATAGAATATTAATAAAGTGATAGAAATTATGAACAGGAGCCAAACAGAGATTCTGAAGCCCAAAAATACAAAACCTGAAATGAAAAATTCACTAGAGGGGTTCAACAGCAGGCAGAAGAAACAGTCGGTGAACTTGAAGATAGGTCAGTTGAGATTATCCATGCCTAAAAATCAGGAAAAAAAAGAATGAAGTCAAAATGAACAGAGCCCAAGAGACATGAAGGATGCCATCAGACATACCAACATATGCTTACTGGGAGTCCCAGAAGGAGAGAAGAGAGAGAAAGGGGCATTAAAAAATTTGAAGAAAGACATGAATTCATACATCCAAGAAACTCAATGAACTCCAAGTAGGATAAACTAAAAGACACTGAGACACTTCATAATAAAACTGTCAAAGGCAGACAGAAAAAAAGATCTTGAAAACAGTAAGAGAGAAGTAACCTGTTATGTATGAGTCATCCTCAATAATGCTGAAGAAACCATGGAGGCAAGAAGGCAGTGGGATGACATACTTGAAGTGCTTTAAGAAATGTACAGTAAGAGAGAAGTGACCTGTCATGTATAAGCCACCCTCAGTAACACTGAAGAAACCATGGAGGCAAGAAGGCAGTGGGATGACATATTTGAAGTGCTCTAAGAAAAAAAAAAACATGATCAATCAAGAATTCTATGTCTAATAAAACTACCCTTCAAAAGTGAAGGAGACATTAAGATAGTTCAAGTTCAAAAGAACCTGAGAGAGTTTGTCATAATTGAACCTACCATACAAGAAATGCTAAAAGGAGGCCTTCAAACTTATAGAAAGGGCAGTAGAAAGTAACTCAAAGTCATACAAAGAAATAAGGAACTCCAGTAAAGGTAAGTACATAAATATAAAAACCAGTGTTATTGTACTTTTGTTTTGTAATTCCTCTTTTTTCCTGCATGATTTAAAATATAAACGCATAAAACTAATTATAACTCAATATTAATGGGCACATGATGTATACATATTTAATTGTGACAATACTAATATAAAAGGGGTGGTGAAGCTGTGTAGATTTTATATACTTTTGAAAGTGATAGTTTCAATTAAGAAAAGTACTATACATTTAAAATTTTCATTTTAATAAAGTATCCACTAAAAATAACTAAAAATATATATAAAAAAGGAAATGTGAACGGAGTTAAAATTGTGCATTACAAAAAATCAAACACAAAGAAGACAGTATTGGAGAAACTGAGGAAGAAACAAATAGCAAATGTAAGTCCTACCCTATCTGTAATTACTTAAATTTAGGTGGATTGGACTCTCCAGTTAAAGAGCAGAGATTGTCAGAATGGATGCAAAACATGATCCCACTATAGATGTTTACAAGAGACTCACTTTAGACCCAAAGACACATATAAGGTAAAGTGAAAGGATGGAAAAGATGTTCCATGCAAATAGTAACCACGAGAAAGTTGGGATGGCTATGCTAATATCAGCAAAAAAATAGTTTTTTTTTTTTTTTTTCATGAGCAGGCACCGGGAAGTGACAAAACAGATTTTAAGGAAACAACTCTTACACAAGATAAGGGACATTATATATTGACTAAAGGGACAAACCATCAAAAAGATATAACATTATGAATGTGTACACACATAACCACAGAGGCCCAAAATAAATGAAGCAAACATTGAAAGAATTTTTCGGAAAATAATTCTTATAGTAATAAGTAGAAGCTTTAATATCCCACTTTCAATAATGGATATAACAAACAACGCTATAAACCAGTTAGACCCAATAGATATACACAGGGCACTCTACCTGTACTGGTTTGAAAGGATGTGTGTCCCATAGAAAAGCCATGTTTTAATCAAAATCCCGTTCCCTATTCAATACCGTATGTGTGAAACTGTAATCAGATCATCTCCCTGGATGATGTGATTTAATCAAGAGTGGTTGTTAGGCTGGATTAGGTGACGACATGTCTTTACCCATTTGGGTGGGTCTTTATAAATTTCTGGAGTCCTATAAAAGAAGAAACATTTTGGAGAATGGAAGCGATTCGGACAGAGCAGAAAATGCTGCAGCACCACGAAGCAGAGTCCACAAGCCAGTGACCTTTAGAGATGAAGAAGGAAAATGCCTCCCGGGGAGCTTCATGAAACTGGACACCCAGAGAGAAAGCTAGCAGATGATGCCATGTTCGCCATGTACCCTTCCAGCTGAGAGAGAAGCCCTGACTATGTTCGCCACGTGCCCTGTCCCTTGAGAAAGAAACCCTGAACTTCATCGGCATTCTTTTTTTTTTTTTTTTTTTTTTTTAAAGGAAAGACAGAGAGAAGGAAGGAAGGATAGAAGGAAGGAAGGAAGAAAGGGAAACATTTCCAAACATTTTCTTGCTTTATTGTATTTTGTTTTTCCGTTTTTTGTTACATGGGCTGGGGCCGGGAATCGAACCGAGGTCCTCCGGCATAGCAGGCAAGCACTTTGCCCGCTGAGCCACCGCGGCCCACCCTTCATCGGCATTCTTGAACGAAGGTATCTTTCCCTGGATGGATACCTTTGATTGGACATTTCTATAGACTTGTTTTAATTGGGACATTTTCTCGGCTTTTGAACTATAAACTAGCAACTTATTAAATTCCCCTTTTTAAAAGCCATTCTGTTTCTGGTATATTGCATTCCAGCAGCTAACAAGCTAGAAAACCACCCAACAATGGTAGAATGCACATGATTCTCAAGTGCACATAGAGCATTATCCAGGATGAATCTTATGTTCATCTCCAAAAAAAGAACCCCAATAAATTAAAAAACTTTATATCATACAACATACCTTTTTTTAACCACAATATAATGAAGCTAGATATCAATTACAGACAGAAAATGGGAAAATTCACAAAAATGCAGGTAAACAACATGCTTTTAAACAACCAATGGGTCAAAGAGGAAATCACAAGGGAAATTAGGAAAATTTTTAAACAAATGAAAACAAAAATACAAGATACTCAAACATATGGAATATACTGAACACAATGCTTAAAGGGAATTTTATAGCTGAAAAAGCATATATTAAAAAAGAAAAACATTTGAAGTCAATAACCTAATTTTATACCTTATGGGTCTCAAAAAAGATGGGCAAACTAAATCCAAAGGTAGCAGAATGAATGAAATGATAAAGATCAGAGTAGAAATAAATAAAATAGAGAATAGAAAACAACAGAATCAATGAAACCACAGTTTTAAAAGATCAATGCAATTGACAAACTTTTAGCTAGACTAAGAAAAAAGTGAGAACTCAAATTGCTCAGTTCAGAAATAAAAGTAGAGACACGACTACCAGCCTCACAGAAATAAAATGGGTAATAAAATATTTATTGTTAGATATATATTAGAATTATGTGAAAATTCACCTGCCAATAAATTAGATAGCTTAGATGAAATGGGCAAATCCTATAAATACACAAAAAACTGACCCAAGAAAAAATACCTAATATTAACAGGCTTATAACCAGCAAAGATAACAAATAAACAGTCAAAAATCTCCAGAAAAAGAAAAACTTAGGATCAGATGGCTTCTCAGATGAATTTTACCAAAAATTTAAATATGAATATTCATGCCAATCCTCATCAAGTCTCCCCAAAAATAAAAGACAAGGGAACATTTCCTAATCATTACATGAAACCAGCACTATCCTGAGACCAAACCAGGCAAAAACACAAGAAAAGGAAACTAGAGACCAGTATCCCTTATGAATACAGAGCAAAAATCTTGAAGAAAATACCAGTAAACCAAATCCAGTAGCATACTAAAAGGGTTATACATTGTGATCAAGTGGGCCTTTTCCCTGGAATGCAAGAGTGGTTCAAAATACCAAAATCAATCAGTGTAATACACTACATTAATAGAAAACAAGGGGAAAAATGATATGATCATCTTGATACCAAAAAAGCATCTTACTCCAATACCCTTTCATGATTAAAAACACTCAATAAGCTAGGAATAGATAAAAGGCTTTTATGAAAAACTAACAGAAAACCTCATACTCAATGGTGAACAACTGAAAATTTTCCACCTAATATTAGGAAAAAGGCAATGATGTCACATTTGCCTTCTCTATTCAACATTGTATGGTGGGTCTAGCCAGAGCAAGAAGGCAAGGAGAAGAAATAAAATATATCTAAATTGGAAAGGAAGAAGTACAATGGTCCCAATTCACAGAGATAAATGACATTTTGTATACAGAAAATCCTAAAGAATCCACAAATAACTATTGGACTTAAATGGTTTTATCTAAATTTTAGACTACAAAAACAGCTCATAAAAATGAGTTTTATTTCTACAATTAGCAATGAATAATCTGAAATGACATTAAGAAAGTAATTGCACTTACAATGACATAAAAAAGATTAAAGTACTTAGGAATAAATTTCGCCAAAGAGGTAAAAGATTTGTACATTGAAAACTACAAAACATTGCCGAAAGAAATTACATAAGACCTAAATAAATAGAATGTGCTCATGGATTGGATGGCTTAATATCGTTAAGATGACAATGGTCTCCAAAGAGTTATACAGATGTAATGTAATCCCCATAAAATCAAATGGTGCTTTTTGCAGAAATTGAAAAGCCCATCCTAAAATTCATATGAATTTTAAGAGAACCAGAATAGACAAAACAATCTAGAAAAGGAAGACCCAGTTGAAGGTCTTAAACTACCCACTTTCAAAACTTACTACAAATTTACACAATCAAGACAGCAAGCATAGTACTGGCATAAGAACAGACACATAGACCAGTAAAATAGATGTGAAATTCCAAACGTAAGCACACATGTGTCTGGTCCGTTGATTTTTGACAAGGTCACCATGGCAATTCGAAAAATGGTGTCTTCAACAAATGGTGCTGGAGAAATTGGACATCCACATGCAAAAGAATAAAACTGGATCCTTACCTTACACCATATACAAGAATCAGCTCAAAATGTTTAGGGACCTAAATTTTGGAGCCAATACTCTAAAATAAAGAAGAAAATATAGGGACAAATTTACATTACCTTGGGATTGGCAATGGTTTCTTAAATATGACACCCCAAACACATGAAACAAAATTACAAAATAGATAAATTTCACTTCATTAAATTAAAACATTTGTGCATAAAAGAACTCTATTGAAAGATGAAAAGGCAACCCACAGAATAGGAGAAAATATTTGGAAAGCATAGATATCCAGAATATACAAAAACTTCTACAGTTCAACAGCAAAAGGACAAAGAGCATGATTAAAAATGGGCAAAAGGTTTGAATAGATATTTCTCCAAAAGACACACAAATGGCCAATAAGGACATGAAACCATGCTTAACATCATTAGTCATTAGGGAAATGCAAATCAAAGCCATAATGAGATATCACTTCACATGTACTAGAATGGCTATAATTAAAAAAGGGAAATAGCAAGCATTGGCAAGGATGTGGAAAAATTGAAACCCTTGCTGGAGGGAATGTAAAATGGTAAAAATGCTGTGTAAAATGAATTTTGTGGTCCCTCAAAGTGTTAATCATAGAATTACTTTATGATCCAGCAATTCTACTCCTAGGTATATACCCCAAATAATTGAAAACAGGTGTTCAACAAACACTTGCAGATGAATGTTCCCAGCAGCATGTTTCAGAATAGCCAAAAGGTGGGAACAACTCAATGCCCATCAACTGATGGATGGATAAACAAAATGTGGTATATCCATACAATGGAATATTATCCAGTTATTAAAAGGAATGAAGAACTGATACATGCTACAAAATGGAGAAACTTTGAAAACTATGTTAAGTGAAGGAAACCAGACACAAAAGGCCCCATTTATATGAAATATCAAGAATAGGCAAGTCCATAGTAGATTAGTGGTTGCCAGGGGCTGGAGGAATGAAGAAACGGAGTGTGACTTCTTAATGGGTAATGGGTTTCCTTTTGTGATGCTGAGAATATTCTGAAACTAGATAAAAGGGATGGTTACACAACATTGTAAATGTACTAAATGCCACTGAATTGTACACTTTCAAATGGATAAAATGGTGAATTTTATATTGTTTGAATCTTACCAAAATAAAAGAAAACCACATTGGTGGTATATTTTCTAAGGATAAAATATCTTTACAAACTCTAAACAGTTTACATGGTTATATTATTAATAATAATAGTGATATTGTTATTGTGAAACTATTATGCATGCATATTATAGAACAAAGAAAAAAATAATTATGTAAATATTTTCAGTGAAGTAGGATTTTTTCCCCACTAGCCTAACCTTAATAACTAGGGTTTTTAGCATGAGAAAAAGATACAGATATAAAGTATAAAAAATTAAGTAAGAATCCTATTGTTGGCCCTGCCTGAATAATACAGCAGAACATCTTCAGGTCTCTGTCCCCCAAAAGAAGCTTTGAACAACAAGCAAGAACCGCTAGAAACATCTTCCTCAATGCTCCAGAAAACAGTTAAAGGGTTTCAGTAACAGGGCAAGTACTGAAAGAAAAGAAAAAGGCCCCTTAAAAGTGATAGCTTCTTATGGTACCTTGACTGGCACCTTTCTTATTCCTCACTGGCTCAGCATCAAGCTGACCTGCATTTTCACTGTGAACCGTGGTCCCAGCTCCAGAGAGAGCAGAGTAACCCTCATGAACACACTGGGAGTACGTGTATCTTGCCTGGTCTTGCCATCCCAGAACTTGCTCTATGTGTAGAAGGTGGCTCACCAAGCAATCCTACAGAAGGCTGTGGGAGACAGCCAAGTGGCTGCCTGGGATAAGGGATTGCTGCTATAGGACAATCCTATATAGTGCTAGGGACCATTAAGAAACTGTTTCTTAGAGAAGAGTGGACATTTGTATCTGTGTAAATAGTGGAATTCCTAGGGCCACACACACATGGCCAAAAAACCAGCAAGCATGGAAAGGACCAGGGCAGTCCCAATGCTATGGCCTGATGTTACTCTGTAAACTCATTATATGGATAAGCTCTGAAGGAGAGCACTTGCACAGATCAATATGCAAAAACTGGGAAAGGTTTTCTTATTTTCCTTTTTCTTTCCTTTTGTTTTTGTTAGCTCCAGCCGTTCAAGGAAAGCTCTGTCATAACACAAGCCAGTTACAAACTTAAGAAACAGATGCCTCAGATTCTAAATGCCAGTGATAATATATTAAAATTTCAAAATGTCCAGGTTTTAACAAAAGGTTACAAAACATACAAGGAAACAGGAAGTGATGGCCCAGGAAAAGGAGAAGATGAAAGCATTAGAAACCATCATTGAGAAGGATTGGGTCATTTCAGAGAAAGACTTAATTAAAAAATAGTCCTTAATGTGTTAAAAGGGCTGAAAGAAAACAAGTACAAACTAAAGGAAAATGAAAGAGAAACACAAAGAGACTATCAATAGAGATATGGAAATTATGAAATGGAACTGAAGAGAGTTGAAGATCACAGGAAATGAAATAAAAACTTTCCTGGAGGGGTTCAACAGTAGATTGGAGCTGGCGGAAGAAAGAATCAGTGAACTTGAAGATTACCACCATTGAAATCATCCAGTCTGAGGAACAGATGGAAGAAAGAATGAAGAAAAATTCATATGAGATACTGAGGAACATATGAGATACCACAATGTGTAGCAATATATGCACTGTGGGACTCTGAGAAGAAGAATGAAAGGGGCAAAGAGAATATTCAAATAAATAATCGCTGAAAACTTCCTAAGTTTAAGGAAAGACATGAACATTCAAAGAACTCAAAATAGGATAAACCCAAATAGAACACACCATGACATTTTTTAATGAAGCCAATGATACCAAAGATAAAGAGAGAATTCTGAAAGCTGTAAGAGAGAAGCAACATGTCACATACAAGGGAACTTCAATAAGTTTAAGTGCTGATTTCTCTTCAGAAGCCACACAGACCAGAAGGCAGTGGGAAGACATTAAAAATTATGAAAAGCAAAACATTTCCAAGTAAAAATTCTGTATCAGGCAAACTGCCTTCAAAAATGATGGAGGGATTTAGACATTCCTAGATAAACAAAACTGGAGGAGTTTGTTACCATTTGATCAGCCCTATCAGAAAGTTATGTTATGTTGAAGGAAAGGAAGTTATGTAAGTTGAAGGAAAGGATGCTAGAGAATTGACTGTCGTCACAAGAAGAAATAAAGATACGAGGTAGAGATTATATCATGATAAATACAAATACCTGTACTATTGTATTTTTGATTCATAACTTCACTTTTTACTTCCTACAGGATTTAAAAGGTAAATGCATAAAATGTGATGATAAATCAATGGTTTTGGACTTATAATGTATACATATATAATTTGTAACAAGAACTACACAAAGATGGAGGGATAAAGGGTTATAGGAACATAGTTTATGTATGTGATTTAACTTAAGTTGGTATAAAAGTGAACAAGATTGTTTACAGATTTAGAATTTTAAATTTAAATCCATGATAACCACAAAGAAAATATCAAAGGATATGTAAGCTTATAGAGATAGAAAGTAGATTACAGTTTACCAGGGGTGAGGGGCAAGAGCAATGAGGTATTATGCAAAATGAGTGTTGAGTTTCTGTTTGGAGTAAAGGGAAAGTTCTAGTAATGGATGGTGGTGAAGGTACTTCAATATTGGGATGTGATTAATCCTACTAAATGGTATGTTTGGGAGGTATTGGGATGGGAAGATTTATACTCTATATGTTTCTACAATTAAAAAAAGAAAAAGAAACTAAAGAGATAATGACAATTGGATGCAATATATGGCACTG
The DNA here is from genome assembly GCF_023851605.1 of Tamandua tetradactyla. Taxonomy (NCBI): domain Eukaryota; kingdom Metazoa; phylum Chordata; class Mammalia; order Pilosa; family Myrmecophagidae; genus Tamandua; species Tamandua tetradactyla. The sequence goes on along the minus strand of NC_135331.1, from coordinate 142,148,553 downwards.
GATGGGATCTAAGAATGGAGGAGAAAAAGCTCAAAAGGACAATATTGGAACATGAAAAATTGGAACATTGAGTGTAAGCTTTATAGCAATGTTAAATATCTTGCATTTGATAAGTACACTTATTCTAGTTTGCTAGCTGCCAGAAAGCAAAATACCAGAAACAGAATGGCATTTTAAAAGGGGAATTTAATAAATTGCTAGTCTACAGTTCTAAGACTGAGAAAATGTCCCAATTAAAACAAGTCTATAGGTATGTCCAATCAAAGGTATCCAGGGAAAGATACCTTGTTTCAAGAAGGCCGATGAAAAAAAGAAGGCTGATGAAGTTCAGAGTTTCTTTCTCAAGTGAGAAGGCACATGGCAAACACGGTGTCATCTGCTAGCTTTCTTGCCTGGCTTCCAGTTTCATGAAGCACCCCAGGAGGCATTTTCCTTCTTCATCTCCAAAGGTCACTCCAAAGGGCTGGTGGACTCTCTGCTTCGTGGTGCTGCAGCATTCTCTGCTCTCTCTGAATCTCCCACTCTCCAAAACATTTTCTCTTTTATAGGACTCCAATAAACCAATCAAGACCCACCCAAATGGGTGGAGACATGTCATCATCTAATCCAGTTTAACAACCACTCTTGACTAAATCACATCATCCAGGGAGATGATCTGATAACAGTTTCAAACATACAGTACCGAATAAGGATTATTTTACCTTTATGAAATGGGATTTTGATTAAAACATGGTTTTTCTAGGGGGCATACATCCTTTTAAACCAGGACAACACTAAAGGTAGTTTCAAAAGTGAATATCCCATTCATCAGAAATGTACATGGAAGTATTATGTGTTCAAGAAATATGATTTGTTCAATCTGCTTTCAAATGTTCAGAAGACAGATAGATACATTGATATAGACAGATAGATCAAATGATGGATTGATGGATCGATGGATAGATAGATACACAAATAGATAGATTGAATAATACAGTAAAGTGGCTAAACATTAAAATTCGTAGACCTAGGTATCTGGGGGCTGGGAGTATAGTGTATTTCTCTGTATGGAATTTGTATTACTTTTGTAACTGTCCTGTAGGTTTGAAATTATTTTGAAATAAAAAGTTTTTAAAAAAACTATTATCCTGAATTTGAACTGAAAACATCAGTGAAAATTTATGGCCTATTTTCTTTTTAAAAACATTCAATAAAATTTAATAAAATTTTGCTAACAGATGACCATGAGCAGAAGTCAACTCTAGGAGCTGGAGAGAAGGGAAGGCTGGGCAGAGACCATTTCTCTGTCCTTAAGGAGCATTCCTTGGTGTTTTGCTAAACTTCACAGACTGTGTTGATGTTTGGGGATTTTCCAAGCAGGTGATACACTTCTCTCTGGCTGGAAGAGAGATGGCCTGAAATCTCTAGCTGTAACAGGAACAGAACATTACCCAAAAGTCAGGGGTGGCGGGCCAGGTAGGTAGGTTTATTTTCATTTTAATTAATAGCCACTTTGATCTTTATTATTTTCTTCTATCATCTTTTCTTGTTCCTTTATATTTAATTGCTTCTTCCCCACCCTAATTTTTAGAGATATATCCTTACATCATTGATTATCAGCATTTACTTTTATGCAGTTGAGACTAAAAATTCTCTCTAAACCTGACACTGGCTATGTTTTAGTTTGCTAGGACTGCTATGAAAAATACTGCAGGCTGTTTGGTTTAACCAACAGGAATCTATTGTTTCACAATTCTGAAGGCTAAAGGTCTGAAATTAAGGTATTGGCAAGCCATGCTTTTTTAGAAGTCTATAGTTTTCTGATGGTTGCATGTGAGCCTCTGTCACATCGTGATCTGTTTTCTCTGGTCTCCTATTGGGGTTTCTATGTTCATGCCCAAATTTCCTTTGCTTATAAGATCTATAGTCATAAAGGATTAAGGTCCAATCTGATTTAATTTGGCCTCATCTTAATAGAAACTTTGAAGATCCTATATACAAATGAGTTCACACTTACAGGGCCAGGGGTTAGGACTTGAAAAGTTCTTGTAGAGGATGTGGTTCAATTTCTAACAGGCTGTATACTACTTACTGTGTGATCTTTTTTTTAAATTATCTTTTGGTGTATGTGGCCTAGCCTGAGTATCCTGAAAGCAGAGCCCAAGGATGAACTTTCTATTTTGGGATAATTTTAGATTTACAGAAAATTTGTCATGGAGGGAACTTAAAAGCTGTTTATGTTCTTCATAGCAATAAAGAGACAAAAGAATCAGAATCTCCAACTTGAGGGGAGAATTTGGGATTCCAAAATGGGATAGAGGCAGTATATGTTAGGATCTTGGCAGCAGCCAAAATGGACAATTATGTGGTTAACAAAGTAGTCTTTTGGGACTCTAAAGTTTGAATGAGGGTATTAAATTAATTTTATGAACTAAGGAGACAGGACAAGCACCCATAGGAGGTCTGTGTGGTGTGTCCATATTTCTCATGAAAGGACCAGTCTTGACTCCTTCCTTAGGTAACTGCTGTTGCTGATCTTCTTGTTTTTGTTGCTGAGTGTGCTTGCATCTTTTGCTTTCTTGAGTTTTGCTCTATGGTTCTTGAACCAAACCTGCAATACTATTGGATGTATACCCATTTTAAAGGTCATTTATTTTTGAAGACTAGGGTTTTAGTATGGGTTCTTCTTGAACAAGATGTTCAAATCTTCTAGTTGTTTTTCAGTGAACATAGTTTGTTTCCTTCGTGGATTCCTCTGGTGCTTTCTAGGTGTTGGGGTATTAATCGCTTTCTAAGTTCTTACAGGCTTAAGAAGTTATCAGAAGTAAAGAAAGTTTTACGGGGCACTTGGGTGTCCAAAGTCTGGAGTGATAGTTCTTTATAATGCCAAGATCTGGTAGTCAACACTTTGACTGAGTGGTTAAAAGTAGCATTACTGTCATCACTAGCAGGAGGATACCTGGCATGGTGCACCTCCCATGGTGATGGGAGAGGAGCACCTTTAAAAGGATCCTCTGAATCTGCTTTTCGTCTTGGTCTGTTCAGGCATTCAGATCCAGTGACCATGATGTATTTTTAAAAATATGTTCTAGCTTTATCTATTGAGATGTTCTAGAAAAAAAAAAAAAAACAATCCAGTAGCACTGAGCAGCCCTGGCACCCATATCATGGTGTCTAAATGCCATTTCTCAGGGAAAGAACACAGTGCTTCTTAGACAATTGTCTGATTCTTGTTTTGCAGTAGAAAATATACAAGATGAGCCTGGAACATTTGTACCAGAAAACAAGGAACTGATTAAAGACTAGCAATCATGACAAAAGAGCTCAGAAGCCAACTTGAAAGAACTCTCATTCATTGAAAATGGAACAATTTTTATATCAGTAAGCAATAGACTAATAACTGCAATGGATTGAAATCTACAAATGCTTTTAAATTCATATGTTCATAATGATGCTTAAAAACAGAAACAAAATTCTTTGCAAAATGCTGGGAACTTACTTACGTTAGAACTTGATATATAAAAAGAAAGAATCAAACATATAACCTTTTTTTCCCCCCTGTATGAGCTGTAACTCAGAGTAGTCACATACTTGAAGGAACATTTCTCTTTAAAGAAGTATAATAAACTTCCTTATGATAAACAAAGAAAGAATAGAACTAGAATATCCCATTTTTCAGCCATTAATGAAATAATTAGTTCAGGAAATGTTTAGCAATGGCTACTAACATCACAAAAAGAGAGACATCAGACATTCTGTACCTCCTGATTGTAGTATTTAACTACTCATGAGGTAGTCTTGGGGAAAAATGCAAACCTGAATGTCATCAAATCTCCAGACTAACTAACGGTTTCTTGGAAAAAAAACAAAACAAAGCAATCAATTTCAATATATGGATGCTGATTTGGATTAAAAAATATTACAAGACAAACAGGGAAATTTAAATACTAATTGGATATTTGATGATATTAAGAAATTATTTTTTAAAATTTTGTGTATGTTAACTAGTTATTTTAAAAAAGAACATCTATGTTTCAGATATACAGCAATATTTACGGATGGGACTATATGATATTTTGGATTTGCCTAAAATGATCCAGTTTCGGTGGAAAGGAGTGGGAAAGGTTATAGACTGACTGTAAACTGATAATCATTGAAGCTAGGTGATAGGTGAAAGGAGGTTCATTATATTAGTGTCTCTCTTTTATATGACATTTTCCATAAAAAATGAGAAAAGGGATACTAAGAGACAGGACTCTCTCTCACCAATAGGTATGGTGGACCTGCGAAACAAACTGGCCTTTTCTTCATTAATTGGAAAGCTTAACTGACATTTTGGAATTTTCAGAGCAGGTGTATCCCCTAGAAACTCTGCCACGGGTAACCTCTTTGGAGGTGTTATGTGTATTTGGCGACCGAGTTTACTTTTGCTAAAATAGGTCCCCTCTAGGATGCTGAGGGAATACTAATGATTTCTGCTCCAAGATTACTTCTTACAACTTACTCCCAGAAGACGGCACTGACAGAGTATTTCGAAGAACTCAGCTGTGCCTTGTCTGTGAACTCAGAGTGTGAAGTGTGTGAGCTCTCTCTGCTTCCGTCCCAGAAGTATTTTTTACTCCCCTCTGTGTAATATGTCAGGTGTTGAATGGGGGTCAGGAGGACCCCTTACCGGGAGCCATGCTAAGGTCTCCCTCTCATTTTGCTGAGTGATGCTGTCAAGTGGAATTGGTTTACTGAAGGGAAAAGTATATTTCCCATTACCATTGCCAGAGCCAGTCTGTTCCCACCAATGGTATTTTAATTGCACACCAAACAGCTGTCTGCATATTTTGTTGGCCAACATGTCTAAATTTGTCCCAAGACGATTCTAGTGCATTTTCTCCTTTAGCAATGGAGTAGAGTATTTTAAAGGAGGGTCTGTTGCGCAGACATATATCAGGTTGAGGTCCATAACTGTCTGGAACTGATAAAAGACTCTAACTTATTTTGACATCAAAAATTCAATTTCTTGAGAGGGTACAGTCCCTTCTTTCACACATTTGGGGGCCAATATTAAGATTACAAGATGTATAAATCATTGCTATGGTACAGTTAAGAAAACTTGTCTACATTAAAGTATTTCTGTTTTGATTACAGAGTCTAGAAATATAACTGGGTATGTTGATCTCATCCCACTTTATTACCTGTTCCCAGGGGTAGCAGAGGGCATATTCTCACAGATATGGGTTCTCAGAATGTCCTCTGGGCCTGATTTGACATGAGAAATAAGACTTAAAGCCATTGGATTATTGCTGGGTTGTGGAGAGGGGGCTGGCTTGGAATAGAATCCAGATCCTTTCCACACTTGTCCTGGGTGAATCTGTTGATAATGGCCTGTGCCTGCCCCTAGCTCTGTCCAGAAGGCATCCATGTCGAATGGAAAACAATGACCTAACTTCATTGTGTGCGGTAACTTGTCAAGAATTTTTATCTTGATTTGAAGTCAGAAACAAATCTACTGAAGTATCTGGAATTACATTCTAAGCCTGTGTTACTTCTGGATTTTGAATCTTAGATGGATCATTTCAGTTTGAAGAAGGAATAATTAAAAAGAAATCTTTCTTTGCTTTCAAACATTGTGCTTTTGTGGTGGGGAGCCCTATCACTTAAATGCTTTGAAAATCTGTTTTTTAAAAAAAACACTATGTCATGGCTCAAAGGAATTAAACTGATAGACTTTTAAAAACATGTATTTAGTTCACAAACATTGTAGAGCTTCTAGCACTATCCAACACTTGGCCAAGTATCGGGGATTTGTAAGGAAGACACAGTTTCCCCCCTCAAAGAGTTCTCAGCACAAGAAACCTGATAGTTACAAACCTCTGGCTGGATCCCTGACTTTCATGGACTTAACATTTGAGATTCAATGCTTATCAAGTTATTTGCAAAGCCTGACATGTAGCCATTTAGAATTTTGCAGAGGGACAAATCATGGTAGGGGAGGGAGTCATGTAATTACGTATAGCCTAGTAATTGAGTCTAGGCTCCCTCCTGTGTCCATCCCCCTCCCTGCCCAATAGTCCCTTCAGAATTCAGTTTTCTTGTTAACTACTTAATTAGCATTGTTTTTTTAGTGGAGACTATAGGCTTTGTCATACTGAGGGATTTTCTAACATATGAAGGTTTCTTGAATACTAAGCTAGCAATGGGCAGACTAGGGCATGGTGGAAGCTGGGAGAGTGAGCACTGACCCAGTTTGTATGAGCCAGAGGACAGGATACCTGTACTGAGTCCTGGAGGACATAGCAGACAGTTACTGAATATCTGGAAGGAGTTTTGCATTCTAGGCAGAGGAAACAGCGCATTCAAAGAGCAAGAGCATAGTCAGCCTGGCATATTTTTTTGGAAAATAAGTAGCTCAGCCATTCAACATGTAACAAATATTTATTGAGCATCTACTACATGCTGGGCTCTTGTGTTGGGGGTTGAGGATACAGTGGTGAAAAGATAAATAAGCCCATGTTTTTGAGGAGACAGACAGTAATTAAACAATCAATGAACTGGATAACTACAGGAGGATATAACACATGATTATGGTCAGGGTAATAATTAAAGGAACTACCCTCCTGGGGCTTTTACATGAAAAAGAATGATTATTTGTTCAAAGGATTCAATTTATAATTATATTTTAAAGGAAGTTTTATATTAGGCAGAAGGTCTTTCGAATGTCTGTCAAATCACCAAATAGGAATTGATCTTGCCCATAGGACAAGTGGGGGCCTAGCACAGGTGATAAGGGGAAAGAAGGGAGAAAATAAAGGTGTTAGGGAAAGAAAGAAAAGCAAGAGCATGATAGAAAGATTGAGCAAAAAGGCACAAGGTATACATTGTAGATTGAATTATTAATGATAATTACTGACATTTTTGAGTTCTAATTGTGAGTCAGGCCCTGTTATAGGTAATTTGGAGACATTAACTCATTTAATCCTCACCATACCCTGTGAGGTAGTTTCCATTATCACCCTAATTTTTTAGATAAGGAAACTAGGCAGAGAGAGTTTCTATGACTTGCCCAGGGGCGTATAGCCAGTGCTGAAACTCAAACCCAGATACCCTGTCTCTGTGGTCCAAGCTCTTTGCCATGAGATCTATTACCACCACCAACGGCCTTGAGGGCACCTCAGTGACTTCACTGCAATCATTTCTTGTGCACTATAGGCTGGGAGACTCATCTTTTGAGTTTCTGAGCCTGCTTAGGCTTATGATTTCATAAAGACAATTCAGTCTTCCAGCGTCACAGCTTTGGGCTTAACTCTGTTGTTTCCAGGGATATCACCCAGCTGGATTTTGAAATCTCAGGGAGAAAGATGGAACTCAAGGCAGGATCTTATCAGACCCTCTGTTCTACTGCCCTAGAGATAAAGCTCTCACTGGGATGCAGATGGTCTCTCTGATATATCTCTCATTCTACATTTGGACCATTGGGATGAACTGTGAAAACCCTAGTGGTTTAGTCATAGAATTGAAGCCTGGTAAAGGAAGCATCAAGAATTACCCCATGATGTTACACTGATGAGAATCTGGAGGCGAATGTCGATGACCTTCAAGAAAGGTGATTTCAACTGCCATCTTGGGTCATTCATTCTCATGTTAAGCCACTCTTAGGATCAGTCCATTCTTTTCTTCCCTAAGTCTTAAACTTATTGTGTCTTCACTGCAGAGAAAAATATCTATTGCCAGGCTCGATATACTTGAATTCTCTGCCGAATTTTCAGTTGTTTTACCTAAATTCTCATCTTCTTTTGAAATAGAACTTTTCCCTAGACTTTGTATGGGAATTTTAAATTGTTACCTCAAACCTAAGCAAAGTGTTTGAGGAGGATTATGTGGTGGTTGTAAATTTTCTTTAACTGTCTTGCTCAATTTACCAAATAGTCTGGAATTGTAATTTGATGTTTATATATAAATTCATATACTATAAAATTGTACCTCTACTTGGAAATGAGTATTGTTGGATAAGGAGAGTCAACTAAAACCATAATCATATTATTGAAGTAATGCTATACTAGGAATTGTGCTGGATGAGCACTGTAGGGGCCCAAGTCCTCAATGGGCATGCTTGAACTAGTTGCTTAAACATTCTAGAACTCAGTTTATCCAGCTGTAAAATGAGACATTTGGATAAGATGGTTTTTACCTTCTTTTCAGTTTTAAAAGTTAGAGACTCTAGAGGACTAAATGTTTTACATCTCAGTGAGCTTGCTCCTTAAACAAGTAGAATACCCTAAGAGTATAAGTTCTATTTATTTACAGGTCTCTTCGAACTCCCAGACACATCTGAACGTCTTACTGCTCCACAATACACAACACACCCAGAAAACACTCCGACTTTTTCTGAGGCCTCTCTTTTGAGATGTGTTTTAGAATTGCCCCTTTTTAGTGAATCTTATTGGCCAGTAAGTTGTCAGTGTTCCTACAGTGATGACTGTTTGGCTGGATTTATTTAGCATTAAGAACTTTTCCTTAATGATGGGCCTGGAAAAATTTCAAATTTTTCTCCAATATGGGTAATGTTATCCAGCAATAATAGTCTTCCTCAAAGCTTGTCCTCAAAGCCAGAGAGTTGACAAGGGCTCACGTTTGGTTACTGAGCAGAGAACCAAAGTGATTGCCGCTTCTGTTCACAGCATGTGCTTGAAGGGAGGTCTTCCACGTTGCTTTTTCAACACTTTGTTGGATCTCCTGTGTCGACATGGTGAGTTGGAGGACAGCTGAGCTGCTCTGAACATCAGAGCATAAAGATCTAGTAGGCGGTGGGAGGCACTTCGAGGTGGGCCGAATTGAATGCTCTGAGCAGGAGCAGATGTCTGCTTCCCTCCCAGCAACCCCCCACCATGCCTGTTTCCCCAAAGTGTCTTCATTTATTTGGTGCCAGTAATATTTCTCCATGCTGCATGTTGATACAGAATACATTAGCATTGCTGAGGCCCAGCAAGTTTTAGAAAGGAAAATCTGAATATTCTTCTAGTGAGCATTTAAAAAATCAAGACCACTGCTGCCAAAAAGAAGAGAGAGAGAGAGAGATTCCACAAAGTGACAAATGTTATACAAAAAAAAGTTAGAGAGCTTTGTCATTGGTTTGCTCTTCCTCTTGGGATATTGCTATCCTCTCCTTATCTTATGTGGACTGTAGGCTTACTTGGGTCACAAATTGACTCCATGTGTGTTTTCCCTGAGGTGTACTATTGATTTCTGATCACTTCAGGTCTGGAGAAGAGAGGTAGTACTTAGTGGGCATGTGGTTTTGTGTTGGGGTTGGGGAGAAGGGGGGGTGAGTGGGATGAAGTCTCCAGCTGAAACCAATAACATCCACCTCAGAAGAATTCTTTACAAAGTCAAATCAAAGTTTGACAGTCCCCAAATGCTCACACAATTCTTGCAGCTGTGGAGTCCTTTAAAAGAGCCAAATTTCACAGAAAAAAATAAAAGACAATGGTTCTGAACTCCCCCCATTCCCCATTCCCGCCCCCCCACCCCAGTGTCTGCTTCTAGGCACATGATCAGAAGAGTTCACTTCTTAGTGATTTAATTCCTTGATCATTGCAGATACTTCTGCTCCACCATCTCTGAAGTTGGCCACATTTCTTTTTTTTTTTTTCTTGGTAGAAGTAAGGTCAGTTTTATCCCTACTGAGTTTATCTGGGTGGGGAATGTACTCCCTGTTAAGTGTTTTCAGGTGTCAATAACAGCTCCGGTGATTTCCAATTTGGTAAGTGGCTCAGAAAACATACACGCATGTTACTTCCTGGATTTGAGCTATTTTCACATTAGTACTACTGTGCACCGTGGAACTTGGAATTAATGCTGTGTTGCCACCTTAAAATGTCTTCCCTCCAGCCCCCCCCACCCCTTATTGTGGATTATCAAAAATGGTATTTCAACTTCTCAAGAAAGAACAGCAAGATGTTGACATGTCTCTGTCATCAGGTTCAGCAGTGTATCATTCGTTTCATTTTTAGAGATGTCATATTTTTTGTTTAGGTGTTTGACTTTCCTACTATGCCAGCCCAGAGAGGCTCATTCTTTACATTCCATCCAAATGATCTGTTTCAGGTCCTAGGACTGGGCACAGTGGCCATTTAGCTGATCTGTTTATATTCTCCTCCAGAGATTTATATATTAGCAATATTTCCCAGCTTGCTTCATTTTCTTTGTGATAAATGCATTGTTTTAAGAGCTTGTACATCTGGGTTCAAGGGTAAACCTGATTGCAAGTGAGAGAACACCAGAAGATTAGTGAAATCTCTGGAACTGGCAGCTCGAGAAGCCTTGTGGGTCAGAGTTTAACAAGTTCAATTTTTTCCCCCAAACTAAACACCTTCTTTACTTCTGTTCTGTTTTTGTTTTAATGTTTTATTATTGTTAAATATAAATATATATATATATACACAAAGAAAAGAAAGAAAAAGCAATGATTTTCAAAGTACATGTCAACAAGTAGATATGGGACAGATTTCAGAGTTTGTTATGGGTTATCATTCCACTACTTCTGTTCTTTTATTCAATTTCCTTGACCAGTTTCCTCTGTTCAATGTTCTGATAAAAGAAAGAGTTTTCCTCCTGGTTTGTTTTCTAATGGAGCCTCAAAGTAATGAGAGATGCTAAAATGAGTCCATCTGTAAAAGTAGAACCCTATAAATCCTGGCTGTCCCTGGGCAATGGTGATTCATATTCTGGAGTGGGCGCCCTCACTAGGGGGAGAACACGACTGTGAGGAGGCTGCAGAGGAAGATGGAGAGAAGCAGCAGGCAGGAAGAGAAGTCAACTGGGGCCCATTAGAAGCATAGGAAAAGGAATGACATTGGCTTTCAGAGTATTGTAGTTATTTTATGCATTGTCAGGCAAGACAAAATCCTCCCTCTTCTCCCCATTTTTGATGCCATTAGTATGTCTGGGTTCTAACTCAGTTTGGTGGCCTGACACCTCTGTTACATCTCTTATTCACAGTAGACAAGAAGAGTAGTTTTCCTAGTTAAATCAAGAACAACCGTATCCATGAATTAGGGCAGCACTGAGTCATTTGGGGGTCAGGATGACCATCTATACTTAAGCTGAGGAACAATGAGCACTCTTCCCAGTTTCAAATTCTATTTATGAAGGTGGAAGTCAGTCTCTTTGTTCATAGAGAAAGTGAGTGAGAAATCAGGATTTAAGGGATGATTTTGATACTAAATTGTTATATAGATATTCCTTTTTGCTTTCTGGTATATTGGAATGGACAGAGGGAAATACATGAAATCTCTAAATTGTAATCCAGGTGCCTTGATCTCTAATAACAACTGTATAACATTTATCTTGTGTCCCTGCGATTGTAAAAAACCTTGTGAATAACCTTCAGTTGTACCCATTTATCTAGTTTTTCAGCTTTAGAGTCTTGTAATTACTAAAGACAGGCTCTGTTGTTTATTAATGATGGACTGATCCCAGAACTAACCCACCCCATGTCTAAAGGTATCTTGATAACTGAAACTGGATCTAATAAAAATGGGCCCAACATGTGCAATAGCTTAGACTTTAACCTACAAAACTCTATACATCATTATAATACTAAAAATCACACCCATCATCATATTAAGGCCACCATTTTCTTACACGTGTTCTTTGACTAATCATAATCAATCTGCACACACTCAATAATTAGATCACCTCTAGTTACATCATCTGGGGCCACTGTGCTCATTATCCTAAACCCTAACCATCTTTTTCTCTAATAAAACTATCAGAATTACTGAAGTCCTGGGAGACAGATTTTGGGCTGATAGGCCATCCTCTCTCCTGCTACACACCTAGTAATAAACGTTTTCTCTCTTTCAAAACCCAGTGTCTCAGAAATTGATCACACATTGGGCAAAAGAATCCACCACCTTTGTCCAGTAACAAAAGAACTGTGACAACTTTTTAAAAGCACTCTGGACTTTGGATAACTGACTCAATATTCAGTGAGGTGAAAATTAATTAGAAATGTCCATTGAATTTATCTGGAAAATCTCTGGGTTTTAAAATGTGGAGATTAGTTACATAAAAGGTTGAGGGAGTTCATCAAAGTGCTTCATGGGTTGAGCATTTAAATAAAGAAATACTTTAAATCAGAGTTCAGATTATTCAGAAGATTCTGAATCCAGGCCATATCACCACCACAAGTATTTCTCTGTGATGTTCCAACAGGTGGTCCTTTCATAAGAGTTTAAAATGGAGCCAAAAGGAGAAGATATTAAGAGAATTCAATTTTGGAACAAAATTATTCTTTTTTGAAGTTTATGATGGTTAAGTTCACTTGTCAACTTGGCTAGGTTATGGTGTCCAGGTGTTTGGTCAAGCAAGCTCTAGCCTGATTGTTACTATGACGGTATTTTGTGGATTCAAATTATCAGTAAGTTGATTGCATCCATGGTCGATTACATCTCCAGTCAACTAAGTAGATTGCCTTTAGCAATGACAAAAGTCTCAACCAATCAGTTGAAGGCCTTAGAGGGAGAATTGATGACTTTAGCAATCAGGAGAAGGAATTTCCATCTCTACTTCAGCCAACCAGCTTCTGGTGAATTCATTGAAAGTCTTCCTTGGGGTTCCCAGCTTGTGGCCTAACCTACAGAATTGCCCATCCCCATAGTCACATGAACCAATTCTCATTAAATCTCGTAGGCATATTTTATATCTATCATCTATCACTCTCTTTCTCTCTATCATCTATCTATCTATATCTATCTATCTATCTTGGGATGGTTCTGTTTTCTTGGAGGATCTATATTTTACTCTGAATACTTTATATTCAGAGCAAGATATAAACTTGTAGCAACAGAAATTTCATTTGCTCTTTTCTTATGTTCTTATGTGAGATATTCTTTGTCCGCGACTTCTCGCTCAGCGTCAAGCCCCCGGCCGGCGGGTGAGACAATGAGGAGAGACAGAGAGACGCAGACAAATCCGCGCTGGTGAGAAACACAGATCCAAGACACGCAGCAGTTGTAAGCACAGACCTTTACTGGAGTTAAGCTTGCATTCTCTGTTACAGGTTCCGCGCGGGACAAGATACCCCGCGGGGGAAACAACCTCTATGCGGCCGTCAGGTACGGCTCCCTGTGGGTCGTCTCCACCCACCCTGTCCGGGTAACCTCTTATATACTGTGCCCAAACCCAATAGGTTAGTGCCACGTATACAGAGGTGATTGGAAGATAGGGTTGGTGGGCGCGTACGTCATACGCGGAAACAGGATGCGGGCGCCATCTTGACTCACTCGATGGGCGGGGGGAACTCTAGAGCAGGCTGCAGCGCGACCACTAGGCCTGACCTGGGAGGCGGCTCTCCACAATTCTTCATTTTCTCCCAACTATACCCTCTTCTTAGTGTGCCTAGTCCATCCGCCGCCAGAAAGGAACATACAGCTCCATAGCCACAGCTAATTTGGACCAAATATGGGCATCTGGTCCAAGATGGACAAATGAGATTTTATCTCCTGGTAGAATATGGAATTAGGGCATTGAGATTTAGTTAACTGTGAGGATCTGAGTCATGTCATTGGGTGGATGAGCTTGCCATTGAGGAGGGATGGTTACATTAAGAAGCTGGTTTGAGGAGAGAGGAAAATTAAATATATAGGCAGAGAGAGGCAATGATAAGGAACACTTGGTCCCAAAGAGGGAAGAGCAGAGAATGCAAAGGTGCTAGTGACTTTCTAATTTAACTGGTTCCTCTATATGGCCTCCTTGAAATTCCCTTGTATCCTCACAATAAACTCTTGTCATTCACAGTACTTGAATTGGTTTCAGTTTCTCACAATCCCCAAATAATTCAATCCTCTTCTTACTGCCCAGTGCCAATCCCTCTAGGGTGAATGGTGATTTCCTTCATTTTAAAAACTTCTCAGGGATGAGAATTCCACAACTCTCATAAAAGCCTATTCCAGTGTTTAGAAACCTTTAATTAGAGTCATTCTTATTTCACACCAAACTCTTACAAAAATGAGAGCCCATTCCACCCCCCCCCTTTTTGCTCAGGGAGATAGGAAACTATTTCATTCCTGACTCAAGGTAAACTTCAGATCCTTCATTAGTATTTCCCAAACTTGCTTCATCATAAGAATAAGCTAGAAGGGGATTGTTAAAAATTCAGATTCTCTGTCTCCTTCTTTGGAACTGATCTCTGAGGCCTGAGGTGGGGCTAGGAATCTGTATTTTTAATAAACACTTCTAGTGACTTCTATAATAGGAAGTAAAGAAACATAGCACTTGAAGATAGTCAATAAATTACCCCTTGTGATTTACTGGCTCAAAAAAATCTCCTCTAATTGCCTCCCCACCTATGACTGCAAGTTCAAACTTTTCATTCTCTGTAAGGCTCAGAACAAATGCCAATGTCTTAATGTTTCTACAGCTTGAGGAAATCTCTTCTTCTTTTTCTAGTATGAGAAAACAGTTACTGAGCAGAGCTTGGTACAGTACAATCTATCCTTGGCCTTTATCTGTGGCCTCTTATGGATTTGTTCTTTCTTAAAACGGTTATTCAGTTATTTTATCTAATATCCTCTGTATATCAATTCCCTTTGGAATTCTTTGGAGCATTCAGCAGTACAGGGCTTAGTAGAAAGTAGATCCATAGGGGAGGGGGATATGTGTAGAGACTGATGGAGATCTATCCTGAAGGTCATTTAAAAGTAGCTCAGTGGTTTCAAGGGAGCCTGCTCTGTTGGGAACAGTTATTTATTTCTCTAAGGTTATGTCAAAAGAGGGCTCACTTCTTCATGTGAGTCTCTCCCATGCTACCCAATTGAGAGAGGATAAACAGTTTTGAGACTTTTACCAGGAAAATATTTGAGAGTGAATGGAGGAAAGAGCTGACTTGTAGGGGAAATGTGGTTTGTTGAGTGGTAGTGGTATCTTTTTCTCTTTGCTTTGGAGAAGAGGGATCATTACATTTGTTCCTTATAATTATAAAAGATTGGAGTTGGAGTACCTATACTTTTCTTCTCTCCATAAAGTTAAGAATGGGTGATATTTTCCTTTCTGAAGGCTACTGTGTTTCTAAACCCAAAACCATCAGAATTCATGACAATGCTTGAAGGGAAAGGTCTGCAGAAGGAAGCGCAAGGGCACCAGATGGGGTGGGGAGCAGTGCTGCATTCTCATTGACTTGACAGGAGCTTTGGGGATTTCCTTGGTCAAGTGGAGACCTCAAATGGGGGCTGGGCTTAAGGTACCTTGCCAGAACCCCCAAAGAGTTATGTCCATCCACAACCCCAATGGACCATCCATTTCAGTGGATGAGGGTGGGGAGGAAGAGATTGAGCCTTGGCCTTAGCAGATTTCTTACCTGGGGGAACCATGCAAGGAGAGACCCTTGAGTGCCCTATGAAGAACAATAAATGTACTTTCTTGAGCCAGAATTTGGGTGCATGCTCTGTTGACAGAAGCAGCACAAGAAATAGGAAAATGGGAAGTAGACTTGCAGCCCTTGACTTATGGTCACTAACGTAAGAGAATGCTAGACATCATGCAAATTCTGGTGAGCATATAGTAGACAGGTGAAGAAGGAGGCAAAAAGGGGGTAGTGAGAGAGAATGGTGGGAGAGAAGACCACTCCTCACCTCTCAAACCCTAGCAGCTTGAACCAATAATTCAGTTAGAGCTTAAGGAAGAGAAAAACTTTGCACAGGACATGATGCAGTTTACATCACTAAACATGATTGAAAAAATAATAGGAATGGAAATGAGATTTTGTTAAGGGAGGCAATGACTCAGTAGAAAAGAAATTTTGAAAGGTTGCAATTAATAGCAGTTGTTTAGGAAAATAAAATGATTCTATGTTTATACTTCTTTGTCAAGACAATTACATATGCCATACATAGATTCTCAATATCATTTTCAAATTGGATCCCCGACCTAACCTCTGTACTTCAATAAGAATATGACCATGACTGTTATGATGAGAAAAATTACTCGCCAGCTCTTGCACAACAATATAACGTGGGTTCAGTTCTAGGACACCGCAATGAAGCAAGTCACCCAAAGTTTCAGGTTTCCAAGTGTATATAAAAGTTCTGCTTACACTAAATACTGTAGTCTATTGTGTGTAATAGCATTTATGTCTAAAAAATGTACAGACCTTAATTAAAAAATACCTTATTGCTAAAAAATGCTAACCATTATCTGAGCCTTCACCAAGACATAATCTTTTTGCTGGTAGAGGTGTTCCTTTTATGTTGATGGCTGTTGACTAATCAGGGTAGTGTTTGTTCAAGGTCTGGAAGGCAGTATAATTTCTTCAAATAAGACAACAATGAAGTTTGCTGCATCAATTGGTTCTTTCTTTCATATAAGATTATTTCTGTAGATTGTGATGCTGTTTGATAGCATTTTTTCCACAGTGGAACTTTCAAAATTGATGTCAATAGTCTCAAACTCTGCTGCTGCTTTATCAACTAAAATTGATGTAATATTCAAAATCCTTTGTCAAGGAGAGGCTAAGCTTACTGATAATTATGCCTAAAAGTCACCCCCAGAAAGCCTCTTTTGTTGCTCAGATGTGGCCTCTCTCTCTCTAAGCCAACTTGGCAGGTGAAATCATGGCCCTCTCCCCTACATGGGGCATGACTTCCAGGGCTGTAAATATCTCTGACAATGTGGGGCCTGACTCAGGGGGGTGAGCCAGGACCTGGCATCATTGGAATTAGAAAGCCTTCTTCACCAAAAGAGGGAAGAGAGAAATGAGACAAAATAAAGTCTCAGTAGCTAAGAGATTTCAGAGTTGGGAGGTTATTCTGAAGGTTATTCTTATGCATTATACAGATTTCCCTTTTTAGTTTATGGTGTATTGTAGTGGCTAGGGGGAAGTACCTGAAACTATTGAGCTGGGTTTCCTAGCCTTATTCTTGAAGACGACCATATAATTATATAGCTTTTCAATATGACTGTGTGATTTGTGAAAACCTTGAGTCTGATGCTCCTTTTGAGGGTATGGACATGTGAGTGAAGAAAAAATAAGGATTAAAAATAAATAATAGGGTGAGATAAAGAATAAAAATTGGGTAGATTGAAATACTGCGGGTCAATGAGAGGGAGGGATAAGGGGTATGGGATGCATGAATTTCTTTTTTTTTCTGGGGTGATGCAAATATTCTAAAAATGATCATGGTGAAGAATATACAGCTATGGAGTTATATTTTGAGCCATTGATTGCATAATATGGTTGGACTGTATGTGTGTGGAAATTTCTCAATACAAATATTAAAAAAAATCCTTTGTCATTATTTCAGCAGCGTTCACAGCATCTTCACCTGGAGTGGCTTCCATCTCAAGAAACCACTACATGCAGTCACATTTAGTCTGGAGCAGTAATTGTTAATCCTGGATTTTGAGAGGCTGTTATATATAACCTGGTATTTAGAGATAAGAACAAAGTCGATCAGTTTGGATTAAGGTAATTCAGAATGCAGGGATAAAATACAGACTTTGTCTGTGTTTTAGAACTTCACCTACTCTGAGACCAAAGGAAGAAAGGTTTATTTGGTCCAGAACCTAAATTTTCTGTAGCATATAATCTAACTCAACCTATCTGGATAGATCATTTAAACAACTCAAACACAGGGAGCCCAGAATAATAATGAGAGCCTTTAATCCTGTATAATTTAATGTAGTGCCTGGATACATCCCAGAGTATATTAAGTAGATAATAAAAAAATATTGTCAAAGTCCCTTGAGGGATGGGAGAAAAAATATGGAGCTATTAAAGTTAACCACCAGGAAACCCTGGATACTGTGTCAAACAACAGGCCAAGCCCTTGATCTTGAGGCTTGCCCTGGTGAAGCCTATGTGTGTAGCAGAGAAGCTTAGCCTATGTATAGAGATGCCTAAGAGTTACCTTTGGAGGACCACTTTTGTTGCTCAGATGTGGCCTTTTTCTCTCTAAGCCCAATTCTGCAAGTGAAACCATTGCCCTCCCCTCCTACATGGAACATGACGTGGTGAAAGTCTCCCTGGCAGTATGAGAGATGACTCCCAGGGAGGAGCCTGGCCCTAACACCATGTAATCAACAATGCCATCCTGACCAAAAGGGAAAAAGAAATGTATTAAAGAAGGTATCAGTGACTGAGAGAGTTGAAATAGAGTTGAGAGGCTACTCTGGAGGTCATTCTTATGCATGATTCAGTTAGATATTGCTATCTATCATAATTTGCCAATCCAAAAACAAAACCATTCCTGCCAATCCTAAAAGATACCTAGGGCATTATATATGATTCTACAAATGTTCCATGCACTAGGGTAACATTCCAGAAATCTATAATCTCCAGATGAGTTCCTGGACCAGATGCAGAGGGACCAGCCTCTCCAAAACATCAACTGGTTCCATCCTCCTGTCCCTTATTATCAACAGCCCCTTCCAACCTGAAAAAGTTAGAATGGACATAGGCCAAATACCTCTAAAAGGTGGAGAAAGATCAAAGGTGATGGTGGAGTTATACAGCGAAGGTAGGGTTTAACAAATGAGTATGATTGCTGAATCATTGTATTGATATTTCTTTCAGTTTCCAATGTCTTGGAGCAGTTAGAAGAAAAAATGAAAAACTGTGGAACTGTAACTCATACCAAACTTTAAAATTTGTTCTGTAACTACTCGTTAAAATGTACTTGGAAATTTATTGTTTTTTGTATATAAGTTATATTTCACATTTAAAAAGTTAATTTAAAAAAAAGAAACCACTATGTTTGCTCCTCCATAAGAAGCAACTCTTTATCCATTCCTGAACTCTTTATCATGAAATTGCAGCAATTCAGTCACACCTTCAGACTCCACTTCTAATTCTCTTGCTGTTTCCACCACAGCTGCAGTTACTTCCTCTAGTGAAGTCTTGAACCCTTCAAAGACATCCAAGAGGCTTGGCATCAACTTCTTCCAAACTCCTGTTAATGTTGGTATTTTGACCTTCTCCTATGAATCATGAATGGGTTTCATGGGATTTAGAATGTGAATTCTTTCCAGAAGTCTTTTATTTACTTTGCCCAGATCCATCAGAGGAATCACTATTTACAGCAGCTATAGCTGTACAAAATGTATTTCTTCAATGATAAGACTTGAAAATAAAAATAACTCTTTGATCCATGGTGTGCTGGTTTGAAAGGATGTATGTCCCCTAGAAAAGCCATGTTTTAATCTAAATCCCATTTCATAAAGGCAGAACAATCCCTATTCAATACTGTATGTTTGAAACTATAATCAGATCACCTACCTGGAGTCGTGATTTAATCAAGAGTGGTTGTTAAACTGGATTAGGTGATGACATGTCTCCACCCATTTGGGTGGGTCTCGATAAGTTTCTGGAGTCCTATAAAAGAGGAAACATTTTGGAGAATGAAAGAGATTCAGAGAGAGAGAAGAATGACATAGCCATGAGAAGCAGAGAGCCCACTAGCTAGCAACATTTGGAGATGAAGAAGGAAAATGCCTCCAGGGGAGCTTCATGAAACAGGAAGCCAGGAGAGAAAGCTAGCAGATGATGCCTTGCTTGCCATGTGCCCTTCCAGCCAAGAGAGAAACTGTGACTGTGTTTACCATGTGCCTTCTCATTTGAGAAAGAAACCCTGAACTTCATCGACCTTCTTGAACCAAGATATCTTTCCCTAGATGCATTTGATTGGACATTTCTATAGACTTGTTGTAATTGGGACATTTTCTCAGCCTTAGGACTGTAAACTAGCATCTGATTAAATTCCCATTTTTTAAAAGCCATTCTGTTTCTGGTATATTGCATTCCAGCAGCTAGCAAACTAGAACACATGGGCAAGAGAATAGATACTGTGTTAGAAGGCATGAAAACAACATTTACCTTATATATCTCCATCATAGCTCCTGGATGACCAGGTACATTGTCAATGACCAGTAATATTTTGAAAGGAATAGACTTTTTTTCTGAGCAGCAGATCTCAACAGTGGGCTGAAAATATTCAATAAATCATGTTGTAAACAGATATACTGTCATCTAGGCTTTGTTCCATTTACAGATCATAGGGAGAGTAGAATTAGAATAGTTCTTAAGGGTCCTAGGATTTTTGGAATGTAAAACAAGCATTGGCTTCAACTTAAAATTACCAGCTGCATTAGCTCCAGCCTGTCCTTTGAAGCCAGGGATTGACTCCTCCTCTCTAGCTATGAAAGTTATAGATGGCTTCTTCTTCCAATAGAAGGCTAATTTGTCTACATTGAAAATCTGTTTTTTAGTGTAGCCACCTTCATTAATGATCTCAGCTAGGTCTTCTGGATAATTTGTTGCAGCTTCTATATCAGTAATTGTTCTTTCACCTTTTACTTTTATTTTATGCAGATGGCTTCTTTCCTTAAATCCCAAAAATCAATATCTGATAGTTTCAAACTTTTCTTCTGCAACTTCTTCACCTCTCTCAGGCTTCATAGAATTGAAGAGAGTTAGGGCCTTGTTCTGGATTAAATATTGGCTTAAATGTTTTGGCTGGTTTAATCTTCCATCCAGACCACTAAAATTTTCTCCATGTCCGCAAATAGGCTGTTTCACTTTCTTATTCTTCATGTGTTCACTAGAGTAGCACTTTTAATTTCCTTCAAAGACTTTTGTTTCCTTTACATTTACAACTTGGTGCAAGGGGCCTCACTTTCAACCTCTCTCATTTCCAACATGCCTTCCTTACTAAGCCTAACCATTTCTAGCTTTTGATTTAAAGTGAGAGATGTGCAACAATTCCTTTCACTTGAACACATAGGGACCTTTGAAGGCCATTTCCTGAGCCTCAGGAATAGGGAGACCTTGAGAAGAGGGGGAGATGGGGGAATAACTGGTTGGCGGATCAGTCAGAACACACACAATATTTATTAAGTTCACCATCTTATATGAGCATGGCTTGTGGCACCCCCCCAAAAAATAAATTACAGCAGTAACATCAAAGATCACTGATCACAGATCACCATAACAGATTTAATAATAATGACAAAGTTTGAAATATTGTGAGAATTATAAAAATGTGACACAGAGACATGAAATGAGTGCCTTCTGTTGGAAAAATGATGCTGACAAACTTGCTTGACATGGGGTTGACACAAACCTTCAATTTTTTAAAAATGCAATATATGTGAGGCACATTAAAGTTGTACAATAAAACGAGGTGTTTCTGTACTACATTGCCTTTCTGAGAATAACATTATAAAAATGATATATAGGTCCACTAAGTCGTTCACTCGATACTAATTCTTTTTCCTTCTTCATTTGTACTTTTCGCCTTACCTTTCTTTTTGAATGTTTTTAAAGCTTCATTGAGGTATTATTGATGTACAATAAATTAAACCTATTTAATGTATAATTTTATAAATTTCAACATACGTATACAAAGATGAAACCTCAACAGTCAAGATAATGAGCATATCCATTACTCCCCAAAGTTCTTTGTGTCCTTTTATAATTTTTCTGTCCTATTCTTTCCCACCATGTCTTCCCACCATCACTCTGTATCCCCAGGCAACCACTGATCTGCTTTCTGTTTTTTTGGATTAGTTTGCATTTTCTAGAATTTTATATGAAATAAATTACTTAATATACATTTTTTACTTCTTTCACTCAATGTAATCATTTTGAAATTTGTCCATATTGTAGTGTTTCAATAGATCATTCGTTTTTATTGCTGAGTTATATGCCATGATGTGGATTTACTACAATTTGTTTATCAACTCATCTGTTAATGGACATTTGGGTTGTTTCCAGTTTTTGGCTATTACAAACAAAGCTACTATAAACATTTGTGGGTGTATCTTTGTATGGATGTAGGCTTTCATTTCTTTTAAGTAAATACCTAAGGAGGGGAGTGGCTAGATCAAATGATAGATGCATCTTTGCATTTTTAAGAAATTGTCAAATTGTTTTCCAAAATGGACATAGCATTTTGCATTCTCACCAGCAGTGGGAAATTCTAATGGGAGTTTAGTTCTTGAACATCTTTGCCAACATCTGATGTGGTTGGTCTTTAATTTTAGCCATTCTAATAGTGGTATCGCATTGAGGTTTTAATTTGCATTTCCTTAATGACTAATGATGATTTAACACCTTTTCATGTATTTATTTGCCACCTGTATGTCTTCTTTGGTGAAGTGCCTGTTCATATGTTTTGTCCATTTTATTAAAAAGTGGATTATTTCTTATTGTTGAGTTTAGAGAGTTCTTCATATTTTCTAGATACAAGTATTTTACCATATATATGATTTGTAGATTTTTTCTCCCAATCTATGGCTTGTTTTTTAATTCACTTACCAGTGGTTTTTGAAGAGCAGAATTTTAAAATTTTGATGAAATCTACTTTATCTTTATTTTGTTCTTTAAAAATTGTGCTTTTGGTGTTACATCTAAGAAATCTTTGGCTAACTCAATCATGATGTTTGGTTTTGATTTCTAAGCATTCCTAAAGTAAATCATCTTG
This sequence comes from Tamandua tetradactyla, assembly GCF_023851605.1. Classification (NCBI taxonomy): domain Eukaryota; kingdom Metazoa; phylum Chordata; class Mammalia; order Pilosa; family Myrmecophagidae; genus Tamandua; species Tamandua tetradactyla. The sequence continues at coordinate 142,126,105 of NC_135331.1, read as the reverse complement.
ATTTTTGACTGATTTGTTGAGATCACCAAGTTCCGTTCCCATTTTTTATAATATTCCAATTCTACCCAATTTGTGGCTGAGCAGTCCAGTGGCATTGTGTTGCATACTATCATCAAAGCTGCTGATAAAGTCATTAATGTATGGTAACCATCTCACTCAATGATATCCCTTAGATTGATACTGAGCATAATGACATTTTGGGTTTAGTCCTCAAGTTGATTGTGAACTCACTTATGACAAACAGGATCTAGACCAAGTATTTTCATTTTTGATAAGAATGTCAGATTTGGGAGGTTAAAATTCCCTGGAACCATTCTCCCTGTCCCGCCGTCTTTCCAACATGATGTATTTATTAAAGTAGAAAGCTAAATTGACCTGACATAGTAGAATCCTTCCTCTGAGATCCCCTAGCATTTTATATACACTTCTATTAGCACATCTATCTTGTGGGTTCCTCTTTTCTAGTGACTGGCCTACATTAAGCACCAATAATCAGTGGCATAAATGAACCCATTTTCAGATATATGGTGACTATTAAATATGCTTTAAGCCTTTTCTAGATATTAGTCAAATTGATTTTAAATTTTTGTAGCATTTTAATCTTTTTTTTAATCGTAAGAAGCACATTAGTTTTTCTTCACTCTACCTTTCTTCAGTATCTTCTGCTGAATCTGGAGCTCTTCCGCCTCTTCATCTGATTTCCTCTCAACAAGTTTACAGAGAGATCACATTCCAACATATGGAATTCACCTCCTGACTAGCTTTTAATAGTTCAAGTTGCCATAAATCTTCTACTTATGGCTCATAATTGTTCTTCCTGGGTGTCTTGCTTCTAGCTCCACACATGTCTTAAAACAGAGTTGACTCATACTATTTTCAACCACAATTCAACATGCTTTCCTTTGTACTTCCTGCCTGGCTGTTTTTCATCAGATATTCAATTCTTATCTCTGTTCCCTGACAGAATAGCTCTGTTATAGAGACTCAACCTTATTGACTTTTGTAGAACAATCAGAGTCATGATTCTTCTATGCATCTGTCTACCATCTTGCTACAGGGATGCTAATTATCTTGACATATCAATTTGTCAGTATGAAATTGTAAAATATTTTATGAGTCCCCTCTGTGGCCCCTTTGGAAAATTTAGAAATTTTAAAATATCTCTTTGCATTCAACTTCAATCTGATCTTGACAGTTCTGGGAGATACTAAAATAATAATAATTATTTAAAATAAATAAATACATCTGATATGTCCTTAGTTGAGTCATAAATATTCACTGACCTTATTCAGTGATGGCTAATTTTTTCCAATGATGAATTAATTATTCAGTGATGGATGGACATCTGTCAAGTCAACATGCTTTGGACTCCTTCTTCCTCTTCCCATTTTCCCTGGGTTGCTGTCATCCTAGCTTTGGAGAGAGGATTTTGTATTGGTTTGAGGTAATATGTGAAAATGTGGTTGAGGTTCCTTGGAGTCTCCAGTGAAAATTTGCCCACATCAGAGAACCTCTGCATGAGGTGGCATGTTTGATTTTATGTGTTCCAGGGAGGTGTACTATTTGACAAGCTAGGAATGTTTTGGATTAAAATGGAAGCACATTGGCAGAATGATGTGGGGAAGCTTGCATAATGTATAATGCCTGTCAGCACCCTGCCTTGATTGAGCCAGTGCTTAAGAGTCCCTCAGTTTAATGAGTCCAATATACACCTATGAGTTTTTATAAGCTAACACCAAAGCAAGTTAGAAAGAGTTGAAACACATATGTTTTTTGACCAACTGTGATATTTTCAGGTACTCACCCATGAGAATTTCAAATGCCTATAAAATTTTCTATTGGAAACAGTTTCTGGAGGCAATAGCGTGCTTGGAGGCTAAATTTACACAGCTCTATGAAGGTACATCTCCACTGGTTCAAAGACCTGCTTTTTAGCAATTCCTTCTTCCCTATTCTTCTACAGTCTTGCATACATATATTTTGGAGCAAACTAAAACTTCTTGCTTAATCTAATGTTCTTTGAGCCATGTACTTACTCAAATTTTAAAAAATATTGGAATCACCAAAAAGTTAGCCAATGAATTTGTATAAGGAGAATAGGATGGTATTTGTAATGGAATTATCTGATCAACTAAGGCTTGATATTCATCCATATTTTGTTCCAACCTATTGATGAAAATATATTTAAAATATTTCCCTATACTTCAATATAGAAAGCATAATATAATCCTTCTCTAATAATTGAGAATGACGCTATGCTTGAGGTTCACCTTTCTAAACACTGAAATTTGAATGGGGGTTGGAGCAGTCTCTAACATAACATAGGGGCTCAATAAATAATTGGTCAATAAATGAATGGATTGCAAAGACCTGCCATGACAGAAGATGTGAGAGATGAGCTTAGGTCTTCACTGACTCCAAGGCATGCATGCCTATTTTCCTGTAAGAGGTAGTCTCCTACTCTTTATTCTTTTTTACCCTAAAAATGGAATGTAAGAAGGATCATTCAATTAACTGTTAATTTTAAGTAGATCCCGATTAACTGAGCCTTAACAAATAATAGTTTTCTCCTTTTTTCTTTTGTAGAAAAAAAATAATAAAAAACACTGACAGTATTAGTAAGAAACAGGTTTGCTCAGATGTAGCTTAAGACGTTGTAAAGCTGTCCTGAACATTCAAGAATGTAGTGGGTTTCGTGTGTGCCAAAACCCCTTAGCTTATACCATCCCAGCTCCAAGATCAGAAAGTTCATTGATCCACAGAGTCAAAAGGAGCACGATTCAAGCCAGAAAGAGTGACAGGATGCACAGTATATATTGTATATTGCCCTCTTTTAAGAGGTGCTTTTTCAAAGAGACATGAAATGAGAATTCCCTAGCCAGACTCTCTACTCTCATCATTACGGCATAATTGGCACAACAATTTCCCTGACATCTGTACCAAAGATGTTGCTGATTGCTGAGCGCATGATATTGGCAGTGGTTGTCAGCTGTTCTGGGTTAGTGCAGCTGATGTAATCACCAAAGTTTCATTCATAACAAGCGCTCATCTTATATAGCCCTTTAACCACTCAAATATGGATTTATGCTGTGCAGGTCAAAGTTCACGCATATACGCAGCACGAAACAGTCCAGAATGTTCTGGTAGGGATTTTATTTGCCAACAATGTTTCTTTCAGTTCTGTCCAATAAAAATAGTTAGAGTGGATGGATGGTGTGGAGAGACAAGGTTTTTATACCTATAGGTCTTGCTGATCTTTCATCTTTCCCCCTGAAATCCCTACTACACTTTTCATCAAAAGCACCAGAGACATGCTTCTTCAGGATTGATTCTCATGCTTGTTTCATAGCGATTGATGATGTGTGCTTTCCTTGTGTAGCCATGTGGATGGTGTAACTGATCTTCCTTGTTCAGCAGTTAATAAGAACTTTGGCTGGCAGGCTCCCCACTCCTTTAAGACTTGACTCAGGCATCCTCTCTGCAAGGGTACTTTCTTGACACCTCCCTACTCCTTCATGCACACATACACACCCTGCTTCTGTTCTCATAACATCATGTGTTTATGTTTGTCAAAGCACTCATGACACTGTATTGAAATTTTATGGTATAAACCTGTCATCCTCTCTAGAGTATAAGCTTCTCTAGGGCAGTAACTGAGTCTTATTCATCTTTATATATCCTGCCCTTCACTATAGGATAACAGGGAAGCATTTTTCTCAAAGTGTAGGGTTTGTAGACAATTTCAGGTGGCATAAGAGTTGGTTTTAGTACATGGATCCAGCACTCAATAATATTCAAAAACATAAAAGACAGTTATTCCTCTTTAAAATTCTTTTCTACGTCTTCTGATAAAGACAAGAAGAAATTCTTATTTGGTGCTGTCATGTCATTATCATGTCTCTGACACTTGCTAATGCTATATTTTAGCTAAGAGAGATTGACCTTAAGGTTCAGAGCCTTTAACAAATGTCAGTATCCAGATAGAATTCAATAATATTGTTCAGTTTTCATGATATTGTTTTTTTGGTCATCTCCTTTTTATGGTAAGTGACACTAGTTTTTTTTATTGTTGTAACAGGCAATTTCCCTTTAAAATATGTATTTAAATTGAGTCAAAATGGTAAGAAAATGGTGCACAGGTAGTCTAGTGGTTAGAATGCCCACCTTTCATGTGGGACACCTAGATTCGATTCCAGGACCATGCACCCCCCCAAAAAAGATAAGAAAAAAATGTGTGATATGTGAGGGTGGCTCCAAAGTTGGAGGACTGTGTACTACATGACCTTGAGAAAGTTAGTAAACCTCTAGGTCTCAGTGTTCTTCTGCAGTAAAACAGAAACGTAAATGTACCTATCTGATGGGGTTATGTGAAGAGTAATTGAGCACATGAAGGGCTTAGCTCAAGGCATAATACCAGTCTATAAAAACCTGCTATTGTTATTACTGCCTGGCATCTAAGAGTGTCCATTGACTGCTTGTTGTGAGTTGCCTCTCTGGTCACAGAATCACAGGCTTCTTTTCTAATCTCTCAGAGTTTTGCTTTACTCTTATATACAAGGAAGATAACACCATTTCCCTCAAAGAGGTGTTGTGAGGATGATTGAGGCTAATTCAAGCTTCTTTCTCCCTTTCTACCTGGAGTATATTTGCAAGCCAGAACATAACATGTCAAAACTTTCTGGAACATTTGTATTAATAAGTAGTAAGTAATTCAAAACCACTTATATATTAAAACAGATATATCGAGGAGACTTTTAAGAGCAGTTGAGATTCTACAAAGGTTCCATGCACTATGATTACTTTCCAGAAACCTACAACCTCGAGATGGGTTCCTAGGCCAGATAAATCCTGAAACCCAGAGACACTAGTATCGAGAACATCAACTAGTTCTACCCCCATCCCATATTATTGACAACTCTTTCCAATATGAGAAAGTTAGAATGGGCATAGCCCAAACACCCCTAAAGACTGAGAGAAAGATCAAAGGAGAAGGTGGAATTATAACAGAGAAGACAGGATTTAAAAAATGAGTATGTGTGCTGAATCATTATATTGATATTTCTTTTAGTCTTTGGTGTCTTGGAGTAGCTAGAAGGAAAAAAACCAAAATTGTGGAATTGCAATCTGTACCAAAGTCTGAAATCTGTTCTTAACTAATTCCTGTGGTATGCTTTGAAATTTATTGCTTTTTTGTATATATGTTATTTTTCATAATAAAAAAATTGGAAAAAAGATCAATTGAAAGATTGAAACAATTTCTCTTCTAGAACCTTCCTCACTTTTCTGATGGTATTTACTTTCCTCTGCCATTATCAGTCATTAAAAGAGACTGAGAAATACCAGTGGACGTGAAAGTATTTTGTTAAAAGCAAAGGACTCTAGGGCGGGCCACGTGGTTCAGTGGCAGAGTTCTCACCTGCCGTGCTGGAGACCTGGGTTTAGTTCTCGGTGCCTGGTCCATGTAATTAAAAAAAAAGCAAAGAATTATAATGGCTGAATAATTATAAAATGTCATAATACTACATTCTGAGAATTTATGAACATTATCTTTCACCCTTGCTTCAAAAGAATCCTTAACTGAGACGCAAGGACTTACCTCCCCCACGAACAACACATCTGTGGCTGCTTGGGATTTCAAACTAAATTTCTCTGATTCTAAAACCCTCTCAAACTCTCTGCACTTTGTCACACACTAGGTTACAAAGTCAAGCTATGGAGCTTGAGCTCTGGAAATCTGTAAGAACAGTGCATTTAAATGTCCACACAGTGTATACATGATTGAACATAATCAAATCCTTATTCTAAGGAGGAATTGGCCACTATCTGAGGGCTCTAATAAACCATAAACTAAAGGTCAAAATCATTCAAGAGTTGATCATGCATTTTCTCAGTTCTCAGTTCAGTGTCTGAAGTTTCACAATGTGAGCGCGGTCTTTGTGTAGAGGTGGATTGGCTGGAAATGCTTCGGGTCTGTGCTTTATCTCCCTTTGTTTTTCATGGTTTGGTAAGAAAATGAGAAACTTAAGTGGTCTTAAGAGCAAAAAAAATACTGTTGGTCCAGAAGTGTGGCAGAGATCCTACAATACTTAGGAATGGAGTAAGGCTTCACTTCTTTCTAATTGTGAACTAGTAAAGGCTATCCTCAGAGAGTTTACCCCCAAATACAGAGGAGAGTTAGGGAATGTCAGTATCTGAAGGCACTTCAAAGGTGTTATCTAAATTCTTTTGTGAAATATAAGAGAGTAGATAGTTGTATCTTTACATATTCACAGTGCCCAAGAGTTGGTTAACAAATCAACCATTAGCTCTTCCTGGAGAAATGCTTCATACTAACAAAAGGTAGAGATACTTAGATTGCACATTCCACTTGATAGACTATTCCCTAGTGGCTTGGGTGTCTCTAGAGTAAAACTCAAAATATTTTTACAAAAGTTCATATATTATAAGTAAAAATATCTTTAGCCGCATTCTCAGGTTCACAAAAAAGTAGCTATTTTTCTATAACTCACATTTATCTTCATTTCACCATCCATCTCATTGCAGAAAAGAAATATTAGAAATTCCTGGACAGTCCATTCAAGATTTTCCTCCACCTAATGTTTTATCTTTGCCCAAGGTTAGTTTATCACCTCCAAGGGTTCCACATAGAAACTTGACAACCCCCATCCATTGGAGCTAGGGGTTAGGGGGACGGGGCTACAGAGTCCTATCTCAGAAAGATGTAATCAGCATCTAATTCATGCTGGTGCTGTAGTAATTCTCCACTCTCCTTTTTCTATAGGATTTTTATTGAGTTTGACCCAACAAACTCATTATAACCAATATAACTAATAATCAATGCATTCTGGAGATGGTTGCCAGAGATCCTTGGTCCTTGGCTTTTCTCCACAGGCAACACACATGGCAACACACACGCCTGGCTTTTCCCTTCTTTTTTTGGGTTCTGTTGACTTCCAGTTTCTGGCTGCTCCATGTGGATTTCTCCCTCTGTGACCTTCCCTATACGACCTTCAGTAATAGGATTAAGACCCATCCTGATTCAATTGGGTCACATCTTAACTAAAGTAAACTCGTCAAAAGGTCCCACTTACAATAGGGTTATCATCCACAGGAATGGATTAAGTTTAAGAACATGATTTTCTGGGGTACATCATTCCAAGCCATCACAGGAGAGATGTAATAATTAGTGGGGAATGGGAAGAAAGGAAGGTGACCAAAGGGAGGTTTTAACAAGAGGGCATCAGACTGTGATTGCATGAGAGTGATGACAGGTGACAGGATGGAATAAAAGGACACCAGGGACCTTAGAAAGAAGGACTCTTCAAGTTTGGGAGAATGGGCAAAGGATGATGCTGTTGTCAGGTAGATGGTTATCTCAACTGGGGCCTATTTTTTGGGATATATGTTTTTAGCTGACCATCATATGGAAATTGTAATATAGAACAGGATGGGATGGTGCTATTATTTAAACTAATATTTGTGTGCACTAGTGAAAACTGCTAGAATGATGTTTTCCATGAGCACTCACTATTTATTTAAATGTGCTGAGGATGGTGCCTTAAACTGACAAATCAGTGCATTTCTTAGTTGGGACAGGCAGCATAACATAATGTTTAAGCACCCATACACTACTAGTTCTCACTTGTTTAAAAATGGGGTTAAATAGGAAACTTTCATGAAGAGGTTGTTTTGATGACTAAATGATATAAGCATACACATAAGCATGAAGACTGCCACATAATACGCACTAAAAAAAAAGGTTAGCTATTATTTTTATTCATATTTTGGCAGTTACTTTTACATGTGGCTTTTATATAAATTGCAGTTTACTGAACAGGTCTTCAGTAATTTTAGATTTATGATAATTATAAGTCAGCTTATTTTATTTCTGAGCCATTAGTAAGAAGAAGATATTAGCAAAATGAAATTTACAGAAATCACTAAATGGAAATATTTACCTACTTAGGAAAGTTGCATTTTGATCATTTTAGGAACTCTCTTCACATACACATGATTATTCATATAAACTAATGCTAACAGGAAGATAGATACATTGTACACATTACACATTATTCAAATCTGTTTGTGAATGCAGAACCTCTGCTAAACAACATTTAACCCAATGCAGACACCATGAGACTTACCCTTAAAGTTGTATTTGTTTATATATTTTTTACAGCAGAAAAATGATATCGAATTTAGAGAAGGTTACTCTCTAATAAATGAGAATTACTGAGGTGTTTTTGATAAGGTTGGTTTTTTTTTTTTGTGCATGGGCAGGTACCAGGAATTGAACCTGGGTCACCAGCATGGCAGGTGAGAACTCTGCCTGCTGAGCCACCATGCCCCTGATACGTTTTTAATTAATGTTTGCATGTGTGTGATATATTGCTGAGATCTGGAGGGGATTTATCTTTTGTTCCTTCTCAAACTTGGCCTTCTTTGGGACAATATTCTACATATTTCTAGTTGTTTAATAACTATTACTAGAATGCAGGCATAAATGTACATACAAAGTAATGTTTTTGTAATAACTCCTGAAATTGGCTCATGATTTCATGCAGTTATTGGAACATTTTAGTATTTATCTTAGTTATCTAGAGCCAGGATGGGAAGATACCTCACTTCAATTAATGGTGTAGTTTTCTTCTGGAATATGTATTTACAGAATAATTTCTTTCCTTTCCCAGAAATAGACCTAATTCATTACGGAGAGTTCCTTGGGAATTTGATTCTCAGCACCAGGTTGCTGTTATTATATCCATGAGGAACACAAGTCAGGTTTCTCTTTTCATGGAGGATTTAGGTTTCATGTTAAGACGTATTCATTCATCAATCTCATTTCCTCTACAAACTCTGTGAGGTATGATATATTTTAAGCTCAATCTTGAAATGCGCTAAGATTTATAACAATCCAGAAATAAAATTTATTCTTAAAAAGGTTTTTCAATTAACTCTTGATTTCCCTCTGTAACACCATGGTTTTTCATTGTAGAATGAAGAAAAGAGACAGGTTTGGGTTTCCCGTGCCAGGGTGCCTAGGAGGAGTGAGCTTGCCAATAAGAATATACCAGATCCTTCACTGACCAGAGTGAAATTAGGGCTGCTTGAGTTAAAGCAAAAGAGAAAATTATTATATAATATGTTCACTTAAGTTCTAGGTGACACTGACCATCAATTCTGACCAGGGACATTTTTTTTCTATTTGACTATTTCTGTTTCCTTCCTTGGAGAAAAGGGACACCTTTTAATTCTGAAGTGATTCCAGCAAAATCAGTGTGGTCTGTTTGGTTAGAGATAGGGGTTCATGTTTGAGGGAAAGTGTCATTACCTGGGAAGAAGGAGATCTCCGAGATGTCACTGTCCTATCCAGAGACTGTGTTTGGGGCCTTTCTTCTTGGGATATTCTATAAAATATGAATTTCAGTGGATTGTGCCTCATTTATTCTACAAATTGTCTACCTTGTTTACAGTGCTTCACTAAATCCAGTATTTTATGAATGTCCTTAACTTTTTTGTCTAGCAATTACTGAAATGGCATATACCTCAGGGCTGGAATGAAGTCTTTTCAATTACTATTTTAGTTTCTCTGTATTAAACTTGCATTGAAAGAAATGACAAGACTTATCACGAGCAAAACAAACAAACAAATAAAACACGATTTTTGGAATGGATGCTGGGTGAGATTTGACAAAAGATTTGACAAAAGAGAGAAGTTCTGTTACAGGCCCCATAATTATAAGGAGTCACTAAAGTTAGCGTTAGCAACAGAAAATCCTTTCCTTCTTAAACATATTGTGGATTTCTCACTTCTTCTTTCTTCTGAAGTATTTCATCTGCTCACTGAGTGTTATGGATTGAATAAAAAACAAATGTTCAACCCTAACCCCTGGTTCTGTGAATGTAAACTTATTTGTAAATAAGATCATTGAAAATATTATCAGTGAAAATGAATCTAAATTGGATTAGTGTGAGCCCTAATCTAATATGACTGATGCCCTTATAAGGAAAAGAAGTCTGGACACAGATAGGGAGATGGAGACAGACAGGAAGATGGCCAGGTGACAGAGGCCGAGATTGAGTTATGCGACCACAAATGAAAAGAACGACATGGATTGCCGGATGCTGACCAGAAGCCAGGCGAGAACACAGAATGGTTTCTCCCTTTAAGAGGAAACATGGCCCTACTGGACCCTTGATTTTAGACTTCTAGCATCCAGAAACTGTGAGACAATACATTTCTGTTGTTTAAGCCTAACAGTCAGTGGTACTTTGTTATAGCAGCCCTGGCATAAAAAATCACTGAGGTTTTAAATTCCGTTACTATGAAGACAAACCTTTTTATTTATTTCCCAATGATAGGTAATGTTTCAAATGCGAGTAGAGTATGGGGTCAAGTAATTCAAATTCATACAGAAGTGTAAATGACTAATATCTGAGACTTTCCACAAAGCAGGGACCCTTTGCTCTTTACCAAGAAGGTCTGGAAAAAGGTCTGTTTCATGAGCAGGCAAAATGCAAATCAGATTGGATGTTCACCATTTCTCCTCTTTCTGTTTGTCTCTTTTTATGTCTTGAATCAATAGATTGACTCTCCATATTACCAATAACACATTTATAACTTCTATGACTTCTGCATGTTATCTCTTGGCTTTTGGGTAATATGTGGGATTGGAATAATTATAACTCAGGCCGTTTTGGCACAGATTACAAACATATGATTTGAAACAAACATACATTTAAGAAAAGACAACATTTGGAACTTGTTATCTTTGTGAGTATAGCTTTTTTTTAAAGATGATCATATGGGATTCTAATGCTCTGACCGACCTAAGAGAGAGCGGTGAGGGGCTTAATGCTTTTCTTTCCTTTGCACAGCTTTTCTGGCCAGAGCCTGCAATCCCAGTGATTGGCAAGCCTTGTAACTGAGTTCACTGGAAAACAAATGACCTCATAGATGGAACAGCTCCATGTTAGGAAGTACAACACGAGCTATGAAGCTGCAGTCACAGTAGGGAAGGAAGTTTGTTTGCATCTGGATGGCGATCTTTTGTTTCTAAGGTGCCATGAGGTGGGTCAGGCCAATAAGTGCCTTTACCAAGGTCCTGGAGAAAATTGCTGCTATCTCTTTCCCTTCTCCTATTTAATTCATTCTTTTTGATCTGAATTTTTGGCAGCATCTGAAGGTCATGTGGTATGTTCAAGACTACCAGGTGAGAATGGCTTTTGGCCCCTATTTGATTCCAGGAAGCAGGGCTTCCTGGTTCCTGGCTCTTTGTTAGAACATTCATTCCTTCAGGCCCTTGGTGGTTTGCAATCATTTGTCTATGTGGAAGTGATATATGTTGCCTCAAATATTGTTATAAGAATTCTACAAGAGTTCAGCACACCATTTATATCTTCATTTCATATTTTCAGGAACTGTAGATGAAGGGAAAGATAGAAGCCTTGCTTGTCCTGATATAGGACCCAAGCCGAGAAGGAGAGGTCTCAGCAGCCTCTCCATCACTGTCACATTGGGTCAGCTCAGACACAGTGTCAGTTCTCTTCTCCATCCTTTTCTGGGTGGCCCCCAGAAACCCTACGTTCCTTACCTAATTCTCTTGTTATTTGTGGGTCCTTTTATCTTTCCATCATCTGTTCTTTAAATGCTGCCCTGGCCAGTTTGGTCTTAGAAGGTTGTACTCAGAGAAGATTCTTTTAGTTTCATTCTTCCAACCTGTCCTGATTATTTTTTAAGTTCCAGTTTGTTCAGCCAGGCATTACCTTCTTTATGCCTTATAGTAGCCTTATGGGATGCAGAAAGTGAGGTTCAGAGAAGTTGGCTAATTAGTCCAAGGTCACACAGTAGGAAGTGGTAGAGTCATGATTTGGACCCAGGTCTGCCAGGCTCCAGATTCTTGCTCTAAACCATTCCCAAGGCAGTATTGTAGAGTGCTGAAGGGTGCAAGCTTGGAGTCAAACAAGCACATATTAAACCACAGCCTTGGAACTTGTGGCCTGGCATGTAATTTAACTTCTCTTGCTTCAGTGTCCTCATCTTTAAGGGACACTTTATTGGGATGATAATAATGGTACCTGTTTCATAAGAGATGTTTCAGGGATTAATGGAGTTAATAAATAGAGTTAGTCACATGCAATGATGTAAACAGTGCTGGCACATGGTAAGATATTAATAAAGCCATGTTATGCCCACTCCCTGTTGGTCATAATGCCTTTTGGAGCCTGGTCTTGGCAAGAGACAGCATTGGACACAGTAGGGGTGTGTCCATGAGATGTGATGTGATCATCATTGAGATTGACAAAGGAGCAATACCTTTCAATTCATAGTGTGATAAAAGCTTTAAAATGCAGCTATTACTACAAAGGACAAATCTTGTTTTAATTTTCCCTAAGGTATATGGCAAATATTTTCCTGAGTACGAAAAGAATGGGTAGCAGAACTTGGAATGAGGGACACCAAAGAAAGGAGAAAGAATTCTGAAATTGGAAGCCAGAGACACTAAAGACAATCTTTATTACTAAGTGCTTAAGGAAATGTCATTCACAAATCTCTGGTACTATTTCTAGTTATAGACCAGTGCTTCTCAACCTTTTGTTCAGTATCACTTCTCTTAGGAGAAAAATTTAATTCAACTTAAATTTAATCAAAATTAATGTATCAGTTAATTTTAATTAAATTAAATTTCTCCCTAATGAGATAAATGAAATACCAAGAAATAGTATTTTGTCAGGTTGGATTGCTCTTTGGAGGGCCCAAACTATTGCAATATTTAGGATTTTTTCATACCCTCAAAACCAAGTTTGTCCCTTTAGGGGTGATATAGCCTCTTCCAAAATGCATAACCTAAATTATGCTGGCCTCATCTTTCACTCATAATTCAGTTTGATGACTTAAAAACTTTTAAATTGATCTACAGACCAGGGAACTTTGTTTTTTTTTTTTTTATTAATTAACGGAAAAAAAGAAATTAACCCAACATTTAGAAATCATACCATTCTACATATGCAATCAGTAATTCTTAACATCATCACATAGATGCATGATCATCGTCTCTTAGTACATTTGCATCGGTTTAGAAGAACTAGCAACACAACCGAAAAAGATATAGAATGTTAATATAGAGAAAAAAATAAAAGTAATAATAATAATAAAAACAAAACAAAACAAAAACCTATAGCTCGGATGCAGCTTCATTCAGTGTTTTAACATGATTACTTTACAATTAGGTATTATTGTGCTGTCCATTTTTGAGTTTTTGTATCTAGTCCTGTTGCACAGTCTGTATCCCATCAGCTCCAAATACCCATTATCTTATCCTGTTTCTAACTCCTGCTGGACTCTGTTACCAATGACATATTCCAAGTTTATTCTCGAATGTCGATTCACATCATTGGGACCATACAGTATTTGTCTTTTAGTTTTTGGCTAGACTCACTCAGCATAATGTTCTCTAGGTCCATCCATGTTATTACATGCTTCATAAGTTTATCCTGTCTTAAAGCTGCATAATATTCCATCGTATGTATATACCACAGTTTGTTTAGCCACTCGTCTGTTGATGGACATTTTGGCTGTTTCCATCTCTTTGCAATTGTAAATAACGCTGCTATAAACATTGGTGTGCAAATGTCCGTTTGAGTTTTTGCCCTTAATTCCTTTGAGTATATTCCCAGCAATGGTATTGCTGGGTCATATGGCAATTCAATATTCAGCTTTTTGAGGAACTGCCAAACTGCCTTCCACAGTGGTTGCACCATTTGACATTCCCACCAACAGTGGATAAGTGTGCCTCTTTCACCGCATCCTCTCCAGCACTTGTCATTTTCTGTTTTGTTGATAATGGCCATTCTGGTGGGTGTGAGATGATATCTCATTGTGGTTTTGATTTGCATTTCTCTAATGGCCAGGGACATTGAGCATCTCTTCATGTGCCTTTTGGCCATTTGTATTTCCTCTTCTGAGAGGTGTCTATTCAAGTCTTTTTCCCATTTTGTAATTGGGTTGGCTGTCTTTTTGTTGTTGAGTTGAACAATCTCTTTATAAATTCTGGATACTAGACCTTTATCTGATATGTCATTTCCAAATATTGTCTCCCATTGTGTAGGCTGTCTTTCTACTTTCTTGATGAAGTTCTTTGATGCACAAAAGTGTTTAATTTTGAGGAGCTCCCATTTATTTATTTCCTTCTTCAGTGCTCTTGCTTTAGGTTTAAGGTCCATAAAACCGCCTCCAATTGTAAGATTCATAAGATATCTCCCTACATTTTTCTCTAACTGTTTTATGGTCTTAGACCTAATGTTTAGATCTTTGATCCATTTTGAGTTAACTTTTGTGTAGGGTGTGAGATATGGGTCTTCTTTCATTCTTTTGCATATGGATATCCAGTTCTCTAGGCACCATTTATTGAAGAGACTGTTCTGTCCCAGGTGAGTTGGCTTGACTGCCTTATCAAAGATCAAATGTCCATAGATGAGAGGGTCTATATCTGAGCACTCTATTCGATTCCATTGGTCGATATATCTATCTTTATGCCAATACCATGCTGTTTTGACCACTGTGGCTTCATAATATGCCTTAAAGTCAGGCAGTGCAAGACCTCCAGCTTCGTTTTTTTTCCTCAAGATGTTTTTAGCAATTCGGGGCACCCTGCCCTTCCAGATAAATTTGCTTATTGGTTTTTCTATTTCTGAAAAATAAGTTGTTGGGATTTTGATTGGTATTGCATTGAATCTGTAAATCAATTTAGGTAGGATTGGCATCTTAACTATATTTAGTCTTCCAATCCATGAACACAGTATGCCCTTCCATCTATTTAGGTCTGCTGTGATTTCTTTTAGCAGTTTTTTGTAGTTTTCTTTATATAGGTTTTTTGTCTCTTTAGTTAAATTTATTCCTAGGTATTTTATTCTTTTAGTTGCAATTGTAAATGGGATTCGTTTCTTGATTTCCCCCTCAGCTTGTTCATTACTAGTGTATAGAAATGCTACAGATTTTTGAATGTTGATCTTGTAGCCTGCTACTTTGCTGTACTCATTTATTAGCTCTAGTAGTTTTGTTGTGGATTTTTCCGGGTTTTCGACATATAGTATCATATCGTCTGCAAACAGTGATAGTTTTACTTCTTCCTTTCCAATTTTGATGCCTTGTATTTCTTTTTCTTGTCTAATTGCTCTGGCTAGAACCTCCAACACAATGTTGAATAATAGTGGTGATAGTGGACATCCTTGTCTTGTTCCTGATCTTAGGGGGAAAGTTTTCAATTTTTCCCCATTGAGGATGATATTAGCTGTGAGTTTTTCATATATTCCCTCTATCATTTTAAGGAAGTTCCCTTGTATTCCTATCTTTTGAAGTGTTTTCAACAGGAAAGGATGTTGAATCTTGTCAAATGCCTTCTCTGCATCAATTGAGATGATCATGTGATTTTTCTGCTTTGATTTGTTGATATGGTGTATTACATTAATTGATTTTCTTATGTTGAACCATCCTTGCATACCTGGGATGAATCCTACTTGGTCATGATGTATAATTCTTTTAATGTGTTGTTGGATATGATTTGCTAGAATTTTATTGAGGATTTTTGCATCTATATTCATTAGAGAGATTGGCCTGTAGTTTTCTTTTTTTTGTAATATCTTTGCCTGTTTTGGTATGAGGGTGATGTTGGCTTCATAGAATGAATTAGGTAGTTTTCCCTCCGCTTCGATTTTTTTGAAGAGTTTGAGGAGAGTTGGTACTAATTCTTTCTGGAATGTTTGATAGAATTCACATGTGAAGCCGTCTGGTCCTGGACTTTTCTTTTTAGGAAGCTTTTGAGTGACTAATTCAATTTCTTTACTTGTGATTGGTTTGTTGAGGTCATCTATGTCTTCTTGAGTCAAAGTTGGTTGTTCATGTCTTTCCAGGAACCCATCCATTTCCTCTAAATTGCTGTATATATTAGCGTAAAGTTGTTCATAGTATCCTGTTATTACCTCCTTTATTTCTGTGAGGTTAGTAGTTATGTCTCCTCTTCCATTTCTGATCCTATTTATTTGCATCCTCTCTCTTCTTCTTTTTGTCAATCTTGCTAAGGGCCCATCAATCTTATTGATTTTCTCATAGAACCAACTTCTGGTCTTATTGATTTTCTCTATTGTTTTCATGTTTTCAATTTCATTTATTTCTGCTCTAATCTTTGTTATTTCTTTCCTTTTGCTTGCTTTGGGATTAGTTTGCTGTTCTTTCTCCAGTTCTTCCAAGTGGACAGTTAATTCCTGCATTTTTGCCTTTTCTTCTTTTCTGATATAGGCATTTAGGGCAATAAATTTCCCTCTTAGCACTGCCTTTGCTGTGTCCCATAGGTTTTGAAATGTTGTGTTTTCATTTTCATTCGCCTCGAGGTATTTGCTAATTTCTCTAGCAATTTCTTCTTTGACCCAGTCGTTGTTTAAGAGTGTGTTGTTGAGCCTCCACGTATTTGTGAATTTTCTGGCACTCCGCCTATTATTGATTTCCAACTTCATTCCTTTATGATCTGAGAAAGTGTTGTGTATGATTTCAATCTTTTTAAATTTGTTAAGACTTGCTTTGTGACCCAGCATATGGTCTATCTTTGAGAATGATCCATGAGCACTTGAAAAAAAGGTGTATCCTGCTGATGTGGGATGTAATGTCCTATAAATGTCTGTTAAGTCTAGCTCATTTATAGTAATATTCAGATTCTCTATTTCTTTATTGATCCTCTGTCTAGATGTTCTGTCCATTGATGAGAGTGGTGAATTGAAGTCTCCAACTATTATGGTATATGAGTCTATTTCCCTTTTCAGTGTTTGCAGTGTATTCCTCACGTATTTTGGGGCATTCTGGTTTGGTGTGTAAATATTTATGATTGTTATATCTTCTTGTTTAATTGTTCCTTTTATTAGTATATAGTGTCCTTCTTTGTCTCTTTTAACTGTTTTACATTTGAAGTCTAATTTGTTGGATATTAGTATAGTCACTCCTGCTCTTTTCTGGTTGTTATTTGCATGGAATATCTTTTCCCAACCTTTCACTTTCAACCTATGTTTATCTTTGGGTCTAAGATGTGTGTCCTGTAGACAGCATATAGAAGGATCCTGTTTTTTAATCCATTCTGCCAATCTATGTCTTTTGATTGGGGAATTCAGTCCATTAACATTTAGTGTTATTACTGTTTGGATAATATTTTCCTCTAACATTTTGCCTTTTGTATTATATATATCATATCTGATTTTCCTTCTTTCTACACTCTTCTCCATACCTCTCTCTTCTGTCTTTTTGTATCTGACTCTAGTGCTCCCTTTAGTATTTCTTGCAGAGCTGGTCTCTTGGTCACAAATTCTTTCAGTGACTTTTTGTCTGAGAATGTTTTAATTTCTCCCTCATTTTTGAAGGATAATTTTGCTGGATATAGGAGTCTGGTTGTCAGTTTTTCTCTTTTAGTAATTTAAATATATCATCCCACTGTCTTCTAGCTTCCATGGTTTCTGCTGAGAAATCTACACATAGTCTTATTTGGTGTCCCTTGTATGTGATGGATTGCTTCTCTCTCGCTGCTTTCAAGATCCTCTCTTTCTCTTTGACCTCTGACATTCTAACTAGTAAGTGTCTTGGAGAACGCCTATTTGGGTCTAATCTCTTTGGGGTGTGCTGCGCTTCTTGGATCTGTAATTTTAGGTGTTTCATAAGAGTTGGGAAATTTTCAGTGATAATTTCTTCCATTAGTTTTTCTCCTCCTTTTCCCTTCTCTTCTCCTTCTGGGACACCCACAACATGTGTATTTGTGTGGTTCATATTGTCCTTGAGTTCCCTGATACCCTGTTCAAATTTTTCCATTCTTTTCCCGATAGTTTCTGTTTCTTTTTGGAATTTAGATGTTCCATCCTCCAAATCACTAATTCTATCTTCTGTCTCTTTAAATCTATCATTGTAGGTATCCATTGTTTTTTCCATCTTTTCTACTTTATCCTTCACTTCCATAAGTTCTGTGATTTGTTTTTTCAGATTTTCTATTTCTTCTTTTTGTTCAGCCCATGTCTTCTTCATGTCCTCCCTCAATTTATTGATTTGGTTTTTGAAGAGTTGTTCCATTTCTGTTCGTATATTCAGCATTAGTTGTCTCAGCTCTTGTATCTCATTTGAACTATTGGTTTGTTCCTTTGACTGGGCCATATTCTCAATCTTTTGAGCGTGGACTGTTATCTTCTGATGCTGGCATCTGGGCATTTAATCAGATTTCCCTGGGTGTCGGACCCAACAAGGTTGTAAGATTTTTCTGTGAAATCTCTGGTTTCTGTTTTTCTTATCCTGCCCAGTAGGTGGCGCTCGTGGCACACGTTTGTCTCACGTGTTTGGAAGGGATCCCCCCGGTCACCATTTCCACGGCCTGGGGATTTCCGATCCAATTCTCTCAGTTGGTTCGGGGGGCCGCGCGTGGTGGGGGCGTCAGCCGCCGTGGCTTGAGGGGACCCTGTGGCTCCTTTATTAATTTCCCTATTGGTGTTTGGTTGGACCCAGTCCCTGCCACTGTTGGAAATTCCCTCCTCTCCCTGGAGGGGTGTCGGTCGCCGGCCGCAGCAGGACCGGGGAATTCGCTACTGGATCAGGAAGCTGCCTGCGGGGGAGGGGCGTCGGTCGCAGGCCGCCGCGGCCTGGGGAATTCGCCACTGGACCAGAAAGCCGCCCGCGGGGGAGGCCCACTGCAGCTTGGGTAGCCCTCTGATCCGTGACTCGTAGCCGGACCAGGAAGGACCCGCAAAAGAGGGGCGCCAGCTGCCGCGGCTTGGGAAACTTGCCTCTCTGAGACTCTTAGCCGGCCCGGGAAGGAGGGAGGGAGGAGCTCCGGCTGCCACAGCTGCCGCTGCTCAGGGGATCGCGCGCCGCTTGGGGATGTCACTGCAGCCGAGTCTCGCAGTCAGACCAGCCAGTCCAGACTGGGGTACGCTGTGTGTCCATTTCCTGCCGTGGCCCCGGGAGCTGTTCTGCACTGTTTCTGTTCACCTAGTAGTTGCTCTGGAGGAGGAACTAAGATGCACGTACCTTACTAAGCCGCCATCTTGGCCCCGCCCCCCCAGGGAACTTTGTTTTTTTTACATTTGTTATAATGTCCTTTTTTTATTGATATAATATATATTTACATACCATGTAATCATCTGAAGTGGGCAATCAATGGTTTACAATATCATCATACAGCTGTGTATTTATCATCACAATAGACTTTTTTATTGTGAAAAATAAACATATATACAAAAAAGCAATAAATTTCAATGCAACAATTAGTTGTAGAACAGATTTCAGTGTTTGGTATGGGTTGCAATTCCATATTTTCAGGTTTTTACCACTAGCTGCTCTAAGACACTGGAGATTAAAAGAAATATCAATGCAATGATTCAGTACTCATACTCATTTGTTAAACCCTACCTTCTCTTTATAAATCCACCATCACCTTTGATCTTTCTCCCACTCTTTTGGTATATTTGGGCTATGTCTATTCTAACGTTTCCATTTTGAAGGGACTGTCGATACTATGGGATAGGGGGATGGAACTACTTGATGCTCTGGAGAGGCTGGCTCCTCAGAATTTAAGTAGAGTAGGAACTCTTGATAGAGGTTTATTTTTGGTTTGAAACTGGTAGGAGAGGATTAGTTTTGCTGCCTTCTTGATGCTTCCTTGCACCTTTGTTCCCGGGTGAACTTACACTGAGTATGACAATGATTTGTTTGGCATGAGGTGAGGCCTACTCTCAAGGAACTCCTCTGTGCCTCATTTCTTGGGCTTCTCAGAAGCCTATCCAAGGTAGCTGAGCCTGTCACTTTGCTTTCTTTACAACTACTGGCATTAGCACTCTCTCCATGATTGCTTTTTTATTTATTAAAAAAATACTTTGCATATTTTAAATAAACACAGACACCTTCATTTAACAAGACTCATATCTTGGGTCAGCCCCACATTAACCTCTCAGTTCTCAACAGATCAATTTCCCTTGTTGGTACCACAGAATCTCACTCTTGGCAATACCCTACTGTGGAAGCTTTTCCTTTCTTTCTAGTTCATGGAGGTACTTCTTTTCAACTTGACTGTAAAATTTTTTTTGGAAGGGACAGTTTTTTTCTCTCTTCATTGGAAATTCTTAGCTCTGTAGTGAGTACACTGAAGATGCCAGGGAAACACTTAGTCTTAAACACTACAGTATCAATTGGTAAAATCATTCATATCGCCATGAAGGAAAACTTGCATTCATCTTCAACGGCGATATTTTAAGGTGCAAGTTATGGGAGGCAGATTGGATTAATTTAATATCTCCTGGACTCTGGATTCCATGGACCAATGGAATCTTAAAAACATTTTCGTTTTGGTATAGAAGAATAGAATTGTCAAGTTTTTCATTTTGCCAATTATGGACAAATTACTAGCAATTATCATTTCATAAAAGAAGGATGTTTGAACACTCAAAGAATAGAAATGACACTTTTAAAATTATAAACAGCCCTTTAAATGGAATAAATTTAATTTTATGAAAAACTCACTGAATTTTCCTTGTTGTTACTAATTTTTCACCCATGAATTAAACTGGCATGTTGTACTAGCCATTTTCCAAGGGTGACCTGCTCAGTTCCATCCTCTTTTATTTGGTCCTCTCTAATATGTCTTCCTTACTTGTTCTGGAAATGTTCTGATGGCCCAAATGAAATGTAAATTCCATTCTGAAGGCAAACAAAATGATTTGAAAGTTAAAAGCTTGTACTGACCATTTCCATATTATTAGATATGGTTGAGATTCAAGTATGGAATATGTTTTAGTGTTGTATCAAATTGATTTTACATCATCTGTGTCACAGCTTCATATGTAACTGATTGGGAGCTTTTCTTCTTTTACCTAAAGACTTTTGTAAAACAATGATATAATAGATACCAATTACCTGTAGCAGTTGAAATCTCATTCAAAATGTTAATTTATGAAACCTGAGTACATC
Source organism: Tamandua tetradactyla (assembly GCF_023851605.1). Lineage (NCBI taxonomy): Eukaryota > Metazoa > Chordata > Mammalia > Pilosa > Myrmecophagidae > Tamandua > Tamandua tetradactyla. The sequence goes on along the minus strand of NC_135331.1, from coordinate 142,105,125 downwards.
GAATTTCACTTAGAAGATTTAGGTGGGAAGCAACTATTTGACCACAGCTGTTTAGGCCACACTTTGATGTGGTGGTAGGCCCTTGAGTCTAACACACTTCTGTGTATTAACACTGGGACCCTAGAGCAGCAGGTGTCTTGGTGAATCTGGAAGCCAAGGGCAGAATATAGGATATGCTGTTGCCCAGATAACCGAAGAGTGGCTCTGATGTCCTCAGAGGAAAGTCATGCCAAATATTTCATATATTAATTTTGGTCAGCAAGATACACAAAGCAGCAGACAGAATCTGTGGTCAGCTGTCTTCTCTCTTTGCAGCTGTGGTCATTAAGATTGTAATCACTCTTGATTTGTGAAATGCACCACACTCCTCATGGACTGTGTGAAGTTTCTATGTTCTGCATGTGTGTCATTTCTGGGGCAAGATATTTATGCCTCCTCTAGGTGGATTGTAAGTAACTGAGAGCATTGGAGATATTCCCCATTTTCAAAGTTCTCTGCACTTGCATGGACATTCCTGAGGTTCAAATCCATGTGCCCAAATGGGAGGCCTCCTTGTCCTGAGAAGCTTTGGTGGACAAATGAACTAATCCTCAGCTAACTGGACATCTCTTTTAAAGAGAACATTCTGATTTCTAAATCATGCCTGACACCTTAGGTGTTACTGCAAGTTATAGAAATAGTTGAAATGCTATTGTATATAAGCTTTCAATGAATTCCAATGATCACTTCCCTGTTTCTGAACACAAAAATGTGAGTGTTTTTATAGCAAAACTTTTAGTGATTTTCTTGCTAACCTTCTGAAGATTTGTTTAATTGTGCTTCTGTTTCAAATGAAGAAAACCTTGTTGAATGTTTGAACTCTTTCTGTTTCATTGTCAAAAGTCTAATACTGAGAAGGCACTGGATGAGGGGTAGACAAAATATCCAGCATAAGATGGAAAGTAATAGATCTGGGATGATGATGGTGAATGGCAATGATGACGAGGATATCAATTATAACAATAAAGTGGGTGTGCTGTCATGAGATGCAGTCACAGGGGCCAGGAGCTTTTGCATCTATTAGGAGTGGAGAGTACGGAAATGGAGCCACCTGGCAAGTGGCATATTGGAAAAAACTTTTCTTCCAAGTTTTTAGAAATGGTTATCTGGAAGAGGTTAGAGGTGCATGATTTTGAAGTTCTTATAAGCAGTTTTGAGTGTTTTTGAGGAAGAATGGAGGTTGAGGTAAAACTATGCTCTTTATTTCCTATGATTAACTTCTCTATGACTCAGTTTTCTCACCTGAAAAATTGGTATAATAATAGCAATCGTTTATAGGATTGTTGTGAGGTTTAAACTAGAAAATCCAAGTAAGACACCTCATACAGCGGCTGGCAAATAGTTTGCTATAATTATAAAATGCCATCTAAACGCCGGTTCTACTATTTTTTTAAATATAAAAGCCATTTTTCTTTTGTCTCCGTATATCAACGTAACAGAAACGCCGAGAAACAGAATGAAAAATGGAAGTTTCTTTCTCATTGCCACAGAAATTCAGGGTGGTATTTTTGGATTGGTGGGAAGTCTTCACTGTATTTCAGGGAGGCAGGCTGACAGAAGCTCTGCCGTGATAAACACGCGGCCCTTAAATTCTTGGTGATTTTTTCCGTCCGGATTAGCCGGAAGGGTAAGGGTGGTGGAAGTTTCTAGGAAGGCGTCCTGTGGGAGGATGCCTGGGGGGAGCGTGGGAGGTTCCAGGAAGGTGTTCTGGCTGAGAAGTGTGCAGAGTTTCCAGCGGGAGACCTGGATGCGGATCTTACTACTTTGGCTCACACTTTGTTGATTGGATCCCATCAGGTGTTAGCATCTAATTGCCCGAGAGGCTGCAAAATGTGGATTCGCTGTGTGGTAGGGAAGAGGAGGAAAGCTGGGAATATATGAAGAGCAGTCTCTGTTACCAGGTCTGATAGTACAAAGACGTGTTTCCCAACCCTTTTCACCCCCATCCCCCCCCTCCCCCCCCCCCCGGCCTTTTAGCTTATTGTCCTCTGTATGTTCAGAAAATTTAATTATTCTTTTGTTTATTCGTGCTACAAATATTCGTTAAACGCCTACTGTGTACTATTCAGTTGTAACTAAAATGGGGATGGCTTTTGATATTTTTGGCAGCAAAAGATAAAAATTCCACGATTTCAACACATATATGTCTCACAGTGCATCATAACTTACAATTGAAAGCAGAAGGCATGAGAAACTCCTGCTGCTTTTGGGTCATTCTTATACCTAGGTCCTGGTTCTGACTTGATATAGTCCTGACTGAACACACAGTAATGTATCTGTTGATTAGTTTTATTTCGATTATTTAAATTAATTTTATTTGATAAAGAAACAAGTGTGCCTGAAATCCATTAATAAGTGAGTCATTTTCTTAATTATGTTTCCTAAAAGGATTTGAATTGTAGGAGAGTATTTTGTTTTTTAAATAGGGATTTTGGCGAAATTCGTTGATCATTTAGTGCTGTGTAGACAGGACCTTTAATTCTTGGGGTAATGAATCTTATGGGGCCAATTTAGATTTACCCAAGAAAGCAAATTTCCCTTCTCTGAATGAGATCTGATTTTCATTAGATGGGGTTGCCACAAGGTTATTTAGTGAAAGTCATGTCCAGAAGCTTCTGACTCAATTCAAATGTAGTTTCTTCTTTTCCACCTGTATCCATGAGGTGGTTGAATCAGAAAGCATGCTGGAATTCCATTTGGAAAGTTACCATTAACACAATTTAGGTTGAAAGTTTGGTTTTCTGTGGAAAATGAATGAAAGAACACTTAAGCATGACTTTCCTCAGAAGAATAAATTAAGGATTAATATTGCATTTCAACTAGAGTTGGCTAATGATTATTCCCTGCATCAGGGTTTCTCAAATAACATAATCTGTGGGTGAATCACACAAGTGAAAGGAAGGAAGGAAAGAACTAGACTGACTCGGGTGGGGGTGGGGTTTGGGGTTCAAATTGCGTGGGAAAATATGCTGAACCATGTAAAACATATTTTAATTAGCCACAGTGGAACAAGCACAAAATTAACTATGTGTTGGGCTTAAGACACCTTGGAGCAGCTAGAGGGATTTGGGGGGATGAATAGCTTTAACTTTGTCCAAAGAAAACCGCTGTATAACACATCTGTTGGTGGTTAACAGATCTTCAACATGTCCAAAAGACTGAAAAAATTGCATATTTAAGGGATATAATTTTGGATTCTCTGCTTTTTCATGAATTCACTGGTAGAAAGGAAAATTAGAAATGGGGCTTCTAGGCTTACTTATGAGAACTTTTAGAAGTATTTTATGAAAAAATTCCATAAACCTTCATAGAAGCTGGTAGAAACCCAAAAACCTAAGGACACTCTAAATATCCTTTCAGCTAATGCACTATGTAAGCAGAAGAGTGTGGTATTAATAATTGTGCAGTTGAAATAGGTAATTTTTGATGGCTCAATTCTGTATCACGTATGGTACATTTCTTACGCGAGATAATTGTCTCCCTAGCAGATCCTACAGGGGTCTGGAGCTAGGAAGAAGCTTGCATATGGCTTGGGAGTAGGTGGTGATTTAGAATTACTTCCTTGAAAAGACTCTCTGTGGTTGCAAAGAAGAATCTAGACATGGTTTCCCTAACTGTCTGTGCTGCTGCATCTAATTAACCTGTAAACCATGTTGGTGTTGGTGTTACCTATTTGGTAATTTTGGACCTTGGAAGGTCCTTGGAGGAGATGCCATGGTTCCATGACTAAATAGTAGAATCTCCTGGAGGACTTTTTAAAATTAAAGATACTAAGACCAAACCTCATGATCCATTGATCTGGAGTGGGGCCTGGCCATTAAAAAAATATATATATTTGAAAATGTGTATTTTAAAAATATCCTTCAGGTGATTGTTGTGCAGCTGGTGGCAAGAACCATAGACGTAGCTTGATAGCTCTGAAGACATCGGGGAAATCACACATTAGACAGGTTACTTTTTTCTGTAGTCTTTGCATTTTGTCTTTTTTTGAATCCCAGTTCAAGTTTTTCTTTGCCACTGACTCTTTTTCTAGTGGACATTTTTTGGAACACATACAGCATTATTCTTTTAATATTGGATAATAACCAACAAGAACAGTTCTTCCACCAGATTTACATTAGCTTGTTAGCTGGAATAAACTATTCTGGCCACTTATTACAGGTGGATTAACTTGTCCCTGATGCTTTGAATAATTTTAGGGTTTAGTTAGTTTATTGTCAGTTAGTAATAGCAAAATAAAATTTGGTATTTTATGTAGTATATAGTAGTAAAAGCTGACATATAGAGTTCAGCTATTCTACAGTTGAAAATATCCAGCTGTAACACTTTTCTACCCCGCAACCCTCATTTCTTTTAGATTTAAAGTACATGCCCAGTTATATGATATGTTTTATGCAAGCCGTATTTTGTGAATGAGTTTGAATGGGATCCTGTGCAGTAATGAATTGGTTCAAAGATCTAAGCCTGAATTTTTGTATTGGACTATAGTCCAGAAGTGGTTACTTCGTTCCCTATAGAGTAGAGCCACTCTGCTGGATCTGAAGTTAGGGAAATATCCTTAAGTAAACCCAGTATGTAAACATCCACAGTCATCAATCAGATAATTTGGAAACTTGCTATTTGCTTTGATAAAGGGATTAACACAGGTTTTCTTTAAGGATCCAGTTTACTTAGATATTTAAGCTGGATCACACTCAGGAGAATATGCTAGTGTATTGATTATATTCCACAAGGAGCACCTATGTGGCATTCCTCAGGAAGCCTTAATGCAGTTTTATATATAAAAACAAAAGATTCATAAGGATATTTTTCATGATTAGTAGGTGAAATACTCAGCCGGGCTGTATCCTCATGAAGTTAACAGACCTAGGGATTTTGGGGATGAAAGAAAGAAAACTTAGTAGGGGTAAGGAGTATCAGAGACTGGAAATGGGTTAAACACCTGGAATTGGTTCTACTAGTTGCTCCATCTGTAAAATGACCTGATTGAGCTATGTTATCGTTTAGTTTCTTTCCAGTCCTAATAGTCTGTGCTTTTGTCCATTACAGTATTTCACATCTTTGTTTTGGCATGCCACATGGTTGCCTCATCATGCTCAATACCAGCATTTATACAGTTTTAAATTCTGATAGCATTTAGAGAAGCACTTCTCATTTTCCTTTCTTACTGGACTCGTTGATGGTCTTTAAAAGATTATTAATTCCTTTATTTTTTTTTTTCCTTTATTTTTAATTTAAAATGCTCCTTTCGGTTTTCTTGGGGTACCTTAGGAAGGGCTGGTTACTGAGTTGCTTAGAGGAAGCAGTTGTGGATAAGAGAATTTAAAGGAATTTTAAATTCCTTTAAAATTTCATTTTAAATGAAAGCATTGGGGAATATTTTAATTTCCTAGGCTGCTCAAGAAAATACCATGAAATGGGTTGGGTTAAACAATGGAAATTTATTTGCTCATGGATTTGAGGCAAAAAGAAAGTCCAAGTCAAGGTATTATCTAGGTAATGCTTTCTTTCCAAACACTGATGTTCTGCAGGTGACTGCTGGCAGTCCTTTACTCCCCTTTTACATGACGAGGTATTGGGTGGCATATCCTGGTGCCTCCTTTCTCTTTCAATTTCCATCATAGTCAAGCCCCTTGCTTTCTGTGATTTTCTCTCTATCTGCCTGAATTTCATTCTGCTTATAAAGGACTTCAGTAATAGGAATAATACCCATACTTATTGAAGCAACCTCATCAAAAGTTCCTACTTAAAATGGGTTCACACCTGTAGGAATGGATTACATTTAAGGACATGTTTTTCTGGGGTACACACAGCTTCAAACCCCACAGGGAAATGCTAGGAAAGTATTATTGTTATTATTGCTTTTGAAAATGTTCATGAATTATAGCAGTTACATTGAAGTTTTTCCTAACCATTTGAAAATAAAGATTACTAAGAACAAATCCCCTAGAGGTAAATCTAAATGAGTCCAAGGGCCAACTTATGCCAACTGTCCAGGCTGTAATATTGGGCTGATGTCAGATTGGAGATCAGAGTATGAACAAAGTCTTCTGTTTTTGGTTCATCCCTTATTAGCCTTCCTGGGCCTTCTACCAAAGCCAATCTCAAGGAAATCTTAGAGAATGTGGCTCCAGAGCTGGCCTGAGTGAGGAATCCTTTAGTATTTCTGTGGGGTTTTCCTTTGGTTCCACTTTATGAAGTCTAAGTTGAGTGTCACTCTTCATGAAACAGCAAGTAAGAAGGAAGATCAGCTAGAAACATAGGCATGACTGACCAACCCCATCATTGAGAACATAAGTCTTGGAAAAGTGTCATCTGAAGTTGTATTAATGTCGAGATGAATTATCCTTTTCATAAAACTGGAAAATATTGTCCTTGAGGTAGTCACTGCTTTTGGTTTCAGGAAGCTAATGTACATCATTCCTTGGTTGTCCTACATCTGGGTTCATCTGTCACCAGCTGCCTCTGCCATGCCACCAAGTTCAACCTTAAGGAGATAAGGAGATTAAAGTTGTAGACTTGAGGTACGGTTATGGGGAAATTGTGCCACAGGCCCCGAGATTAGTCCTATGGGTCTATCTCCAAAAAAGGTTGGTAATTACATTGCCAAGGCAACTGGTGACTAAAAGAGTCTAAGGATTATGGTGAAAATGACCATACAGAACAGACAGGCCTCTATTGAGGGCATATCTTCTGCCTCTATCCTGATCAACAAGCCCTCAAAGAACCATCCAGAGGTGTAAAGAAGCAGAAAAACATTGAGCACAGTGGAAATAATGCTTTTGATGAGATTATCAACATTGCCTGACAGATGTGGCACCAATCTTTAGCACTGCCCGCTCCGTGGGCTGCAGTGTTGATGGTCTCACCCTTATGGCATCATAGATTACATCAACAGTGGTGCAGTGGAGTGCCCAACTGCATAGGAACTACAAAGGAAAATATTTCAATAAATGATTGTTTGATAACCAGTTTTTTAATAAAGAAAGTCTATCCTTTAGGTTTCTTTTTTAAAAACCTTTTAAAAATGACATTTGACTCTTTTTATCACTTTGTTTTAACGTAATAAAACATTAAAACCACACTGTTGACAAGTTGGAGAAGTTGGGAATAACTCAAGTTTAACGTTTAAGTTTTTGTTTTCTACTTTTCCCCATATCTTTCTTTAATGACTCTTTCCTTGAGCTAGACAGACGTCTTTTGTTCAGGTGCCTGGTGGTATCTCGGGATGCTCTGAGACCCTTCACTGTCATCCTCACTCTCTGGGCAGTGTGTCCAACTCCTGAACTCTTTAGTACTCTCCTGCATCCCATCTCCTAACTAACAGGACAATGCATTGTTGTTAGGAGAGGTAGCTAATATGAAAAACTAATTCAGGAGAAAGAGTTAATGGGCCACGGTGATCTATGACAATGGTCAAAAAACTTTTTCTGTAAAGGGCCTGATAGTAAATCTCTTGGGTTTTTCAGGCCATACTGCCTGTGTCACAACTATCGGCCTCTGTTGTTGTAAGGGAACAGCCATGGATAGTGTATAAATGAATGTGTATGGCAGTAGTTCCAATAAAATGGCATTTGTGGATACTAAAACTTGAATTTCATACAATTTTCACTTGCCACAGAATATTATTCTTTTGAAAATGTTTACCTGCTTCAAAATATAAAAAAACTATTCTTAGCTCCCGTATAGTAAAAAAAAATAGGTAGTAGACCAGATTTCACTATAGTTTGCTGACCCCAGGCCTAAGGTATAAGCCTTCTCAGATAATTATTTTATATATTGGAACTTTAAATTGCTTTAACAAAAGGAGCAATTTAGTAATTTCAGGCATCGTGTCTAAGTGAACGGGGGGCAGGGGGCACGGGGAAAAGGTTTCAACAGTTCTCAGTAACATTTCAGAGATTACTGTCTGTCTTGTTTCTTTAAGTCTAACATAGAACTCAGGTCCTATTGTGAACCAAGAAGCAGTGATCCTAGGGACATGTTAGAGTTACAAGGTGATTATTCTAAAGTGTGGATTGGGAAGCTGTCACCTGTGGGCCGAATCTGGCCAGCTGCCCTGTTTTTGTAAATAAATGTTTATTGGAACACAGCCATGTCCATTCATATACATGTATATCTGTGGTTGCTTTTGCCCAACAGCAGAGTTGACTAATTACAACAGAGACCATATGGCCTACAATGCTGAAAATATTTACTAGTTGGCTCTGTTTAGAAAGAGTTTGCCAACCCAGTTCTAAAGAGACTTGGAAAATCCCCCACTATTATGACCAAGTGCAGTCAGCTTGCAGAAATCCAGATCCACATTTGTGATTGACATGAGGACAAATACATTACTGATTATCATGAGTTGTTCAGCCTTTGATAACAGAAGCCTTGAAAAGTGAGAAGTTGTATATTCTGATATCAAATCACCCAACTCCCTGGCAGGATGGAATTTCTAGTAATTTGAGTGTGTTTGTTCTTGGCTCCCATTGCCCAGAACCTGGCAGCATATATGTTCCCTTTTACCTTCTTCCTCTGCATTCTCCAACTCCATGGCTGCAGTTGGAGTTGCAGCTGTCAGGATTGGGGATGTGTTTTTCCACCCTGTGTCCTGGGGCTGCTAAAGGAGACTTCTGGGGCTCAGAGATGAACCCACAAAAAGTGGGTCTTCTCAGATTCTGTTTCATTTTTGTTCATGGAGAAAAATCTCTAACTTGGCATCCTTTCTTTTAAAACAAAGTTCTAAGCACTGGTCATCTTCTTTTTAATAGGTCTATAGAGATTATGTTTTATTTGTGTGTATACATGCTGTAGGGATAAATTAAAAAGGAAGAATAATCTGATGTCATTTGAAATGGATATTTAGAATTCTTTCCTCTTTCTCCCTCATTTTCTTCCTCTCTTTAGTAACATAGGTGTCCACTAGTAATCCACATTAATAATTTACTTGTAAAAATCCTGAATGTAGGAAGCCTCAGAGTCACTTTTCAAATTTCTTTCCTTCTCCCCTCCTTTCCTCATCCTTTCTTCCCTTCTTGTCTTTCTCTCCCTCCCTCCTTCCCTTCCCCCTTTTCTTTCTCCCTCCCTTCCTCTCTCCCTCCCTCATTCCCTCTCTGTAACACACAGAAGAGCTGTGGTTACACCGTTGGCTTGGAAACCCAAGAAAGATGTTTTAGAATACATGTACTGTGTTGCTATTTACATCATGGGTCCCTTGGTCGACTTATTTAAATACATTTGGAGGAGGACCTGGGTTCAACCTCTGCTTTACCATCTCATCATTTAATATCAGGGAATTACTAGAAACTTCTCAAAATTTCACTCTGCAAGGAAGCCAAGGACTTGAAGGTATCCAGAAGTGATGTTTTCTACCTTCTTTAAACTCCATGAAATTATGGACCCAACAGTGGCTTAACATGAACTTACGTGTTCCCTTCATTTTTAAATTTCTATTAGAGAAGTTGTAGGTGTTTAGAAATGTATGCATAGAATGCAGAGTTTCCATATACCACCCTACTTTCCAATAGTGTAGTGAGGAATCCTTTAGCATTTCTGTGGGGTTTTCCCCCACAGTATTTGTTATAGTAGAAGAAAAATAATTTTTATAATTGTGCTATTAACTATTGTCTGTGTTGTACATTATTAGGGTTCACTGTTTGCATTTATAGTCCTATGTTTATTCTTTACAATCCCGAATTTTCCCTTTTACCCACATGCAAATGTATAATTTAGTGCTGTTAATTATGTTCACAATATTGTACTACCATCACCACTATTCATTATGAAACTTTTCCATCAACCCGAGTAGAAACTCTGTACAATTTAAGCATTAACTCCACATTCCCTAGCCCACCCTGGCCCTTGGTAATCTACATTCTAGTTTCTGACTCCATGAATGTTCTTACTCTGATTATTTCATCTCAGGGAGATCATACGATATTTGTCCTTTTGTGTCTGGCTTATTTCAGTTAATGTGATGTCTTCTGGGTTCATCCATGTTGTTACATATATCAGAGCTTCATTCCTTTTTACAATTGAATTTATTCCATTATATGTATATAGTACATTTTATTTATCCATTCATAGGCTGATGGCCACTTGGGTTGCTTCCATCTTTTGACAATTATGGGCAATGCCACTGTGGACATTGGTATATAGATATCAGTTTGAGTCTCTAATTTCAATTATTTTGAGTATATACTCAGTAGCAGGATTGCTGGGTCATGTAATAATTCTCTCCCTAGCTTTGTGAAGAAACATCAAACTTGGCTTTCACAGCAGCTGTGCCATTTTACATTGTCACCAACAATCGGTGTTCTTGTTTCTCCACATGCTCTCTAACAGGTGATTTTCCGTTTGATGGTAGCCATTCTAGTGGGTATAAGATATTATCTCACTGTGTTTTGGGTTTGCATTTCCCTATAGCTAACGATGTTGAGAATCTTTTCAGGTGCTTTTTTGCCACTTGTGCATCTTCTTTGAAGAAATGTCTGTTCAAGTCTTTTGACCATTTTATAATTGTTTTTTTGTTTTGTTTTGTCTTTTTGTTGTTAAGTTGTAGGATTTATATTTTCCAGATATTAAACCCTTATCAGATATGTGATTTCTAAATATTTTCTCCTATTGTGTATGTTGTTGTTTTATGTTCATAATATAGTCTTTTGATGTGCAAAAGCGTTTCATTTTGATGAAGTCTCATTGATTTATTTTTTCTTTTATTGCTTGTGCTTTCAGTGTAAAGTCTAAGAAATCATTGTATAAAACAAGGTCCTGAAGATACTGCCCTATGCTTTCTTCTAAGACTTTTATAATTTGGTTCTTTAATCCATTTTGAGTTCATTTTTGCACATTGTGTGAGGTAGGGTTATCCTCCTTTATTTTTTCATATGGTCATCCGATTTTCCCTCCAAAATTTGTTGAAGACACTATTCTTTCCCAATCGAGTGGACTTGGCAGCCTTATCACAAATTACTTGGCCATAAAGAGGGGTAAAGCTGGAATTGATTTCAGAACTCTCAGTTCAGTTCTATAGGTCACTGTGACTGTCTTCATGCCAATACCATGCTATTTTGATTACTGTGGCTTTGTAAAAGTTTTAAGGTTGGGAACTGTGACCCCTCCAACTTTGTTCTTCTTTTTCTAGATGGCTTTGGATATTCCATATAAATTTGATGATTGGTTTTTCTGTTTTTACAAAGAAGTTTGCTGAAGTTTTGATTGGGATTGTACTGAATCTGTAGATTGCTTTGGGTAGAATCTTACCAATATTCAGTGTTCCCATCCATGAGCACAAAATGTCCTTCCATTTATTTGTCTTCCTTAATTTCTTTTAGCAATGTTTTCTAGTTTCTATGTGTAAGTCTTTTACATGCTTGTTTAGATTTATTCTTAGATATTTGATTCTTTTATTTGCTATTATAAATGGATTTCTAATTGAGTTATTCTTTTAATTATTATTTTTTTATTAGAGAAGTTGTGAGTTTACAAAATAATTGTGCATTGCTATATATAAATATGCTTATTTCCGTATAGCCCCCATTACCAACACCTTGCATTGGTGCAGAACATTTGTTACAATTGATGAAAGCACAGTTTTATAATTGTTCTATTAATTAAAGTCATCATTTACTTAGGATCTACTGTTTGTGTAGTGTGGTTCCATGGTTTTTTTAAAAATGTTTATTCTGTTACCATATATACAAGCTAATATTTCCCCCTTTAATCATTTTCAGGCATATATTTTAGTGCTTTTAGTTGCAGTGACAATATTGTGCTACCACCACCACCATCCATTACCAAAACATTTCCATCATTCCAAATAGGAACCGTGTACATTTTAGGAACCCATTCTCTATCCTACCCTATCCCCTGGTAATCTATATTCTAGATTCTGCCTCTATGAATTTGCATATTCTAATTGTTTCAAAACATTGTGATCATACAGTATTTCTTCTTTTATGTCTGGCTTATTTCACTCAGTGATGTCTTCAGGGTTCATCCATGTTATAGCATATATCAGAACTCAATTACTTTTTATGGCTGTATAATGCTCCATTGAATATATATATATATATATACTACATTTGTTTATTCATTCATTGGTCAACGGCTGCTTGGGTTGCTTCTGTCTTTTGGCAATTGTGAAAAATGCCACTATGAACATTGATTTGCAGATATCTGTTTGAGTCCCTGCTTTCAGTTCATTTGGGTATATAACTAGTAGCAGGATTGCCTGGTCGTATAGTTTTCTACTTAGCTTTCTGAGGAACCACCAAACTGTCTTCCAAAGTGTCTACGCCATTTTGTATTGCCACCAACAATTCATTGGTGTTCTTATTTTTCCATATCCTTTCCAGCATTTGTTATTCTCCATTTTTTAAATAGTAGCCATTATAACGGGTGGGAAATGATATCCTGTGCCTTTTCCTGATGGCTAATCATGCTGAGCATCTTTTCACATGCTTTCTAGTCATTTGTATATCTTTTTTTTGAGAGCTGTCTGTACAAGTCTTTTTCCATTTTTAAATTTGGTTGTCTTTTTAAGTTGAAGGATTTCTTTATATATTCTGGATACTAATCCTTTCACAGATATATGGTTTCCAAATATTTTCTCCCATTGCATAGGTTGTCATATTACTTTCATGATAAAGTCTTTTGAGGAACAAAAGATTTCAATCTTGATGAAGTCCCATTTATCTATTTTTTTCCTTTGTTGTTTGTTCTTTAGGCATAATGTCTAAGAAACCATCGCCCAACACAAGGTCCTGAAAAGGCTTCCCTAGATTTTCTTCCACAAGTTTTATAGTTATAGCTCTTATGTTAGGATCTTGATCTTTGATCAATTTTGAGATGAGTTTTGTGTATGATGTGAGGTAGGTGTTCACCTTCTTTTTTTCTGAAAATAGAGATCCAGTTTTCGCAGCACTATTTGTTGAAGAGACTATTCTTCCCAATTAAGTGGTTTTGCTGTGTTGTCAAAAATCAGTTGACCATAAATGTGAGGGTTGATTTCAGAGCTCTCAATTCTAATTCCATTGGTCTGAATGTCTGTACTTTTACCATTACTATGGTATTTTGATTACTGTGGCTTTGTAATCAATTTTAAGCTCAGGCAGTGTGAGACCTCCACCTTCATTTTCCCTTTTCAAGATGTCTGTAGATATTTGGGGCCCCTTGCTTTTCCATATAAATTTTATGATTAGCTTTTCCATTTATGGAAAGAAGGTTGTTGAAATTTTCATTGAAATTGTATTGACTTTATAATTTGTTTTTGGTACTATTGACATCTTAATGATATTTAGTTTTCCAGTGCATGAGCACAGAATGTCCTTCCTTTTATTTAATTTCTTTTGGCAATGTTTTTGTAGTTTTCTATGTACAAGTCCTTTACATCCTTGGTTAGATTTATTCCTATGTATTTGATTCTTTTAGTTGTTATTGTGAATGGATTTTTTTTCCCTTGATTTCTTCTTCAGATTGTGCAGTACTAGTATTTAGAAACACCACTGATTAATTGATATTTGGCTTTTGATGTTGTGCCCTGCCACTTTCCTGAATTTATTTATTAGCTCTAGGAGCTTTTTTTTTTCCCGTCAGGATTTTTTGTATATAGGGTCATAGCAACTTCAGGTAGGAAAAGTTTTATTTCCTCCTTTCTGATTTGGTGGTAGACTTTTATGTCTTTTTTCTTTGCCTAATTACTCTGGCTAGAACTTCCAGTGCAGTGTTGAGTAACAGTGGTGACAGTGGGCATTCTTATATTGTTCCTGAGTTTAGAGGAAAACCTTTTAGTCTTTTACTATGAAGTATGATGTTAGCTGTGGATTTTCATGGTTGTGCTTTATCGCATTGAGGAAGCTTCCTTCTGCCCCTAATTTCTAAGTGCTTTTATCAGGAGGGGGTGCTGGGTTTGTCAGATGTCTTTTCTACATCAATTAACACGATCATATGTTTTTTTTTTCTTTTGTTCTATTAATATGGTGCATTACATTAGTTGATTTTCTTATGTTGAGCCATCCTTACATACCTGGAATAAATCCTACTTGGTCATGATATATCATTCTTTTAATGCGCTGTTGGATTGTTTGCTAGTATTTTGTGAGGACTTTTTACAGCTATGTTCATAATGGATATTGATCTGTAGCTTTCTTTTCTTGTGGTATTTTTATCTGGCTTTTATATGAGGGTGATATTGGCTTCAGAATGAGTTAGGAGGTTTCCTTCTCATTCAGTTTTTTTGAAGTTCTTCATCAGTATTGGTGTTAATTCTTCTTGGAATGTTTGATAAGATTTCCCTGTGAAGCCATTTGCTCCTGTGTTTTTCTTTGTAGGGATGTTTTTGATGACTGATTCAATCTATTAACTAGTTATTGCTTTTTTGAGATGTTCGGTCTTGATTCAGTGTAAGTAGTTTTTGTGTTTCTAGGTTTGTTTCCATTTTACCAAGGCTATCTAATTTGTTGACATACAATTGTTCATAATATCCTCTTTTAACCCTTTTTATTTGTCTGTCTTTTTATTTCTGATTTTATTTGTATCCTCTCTCTTCTTTCTTTTTCAGTCTAAAGTTTTGTCAGTTTTATTGATCTTTTCAAAGAATGAACTTTAGTTGATTTTTTCCATTTTTTTCTCTATTTCAGGTTATCTCTACTCTAATATTTGTTAATTCCTTCCTTCTGCTCATTTTGAGTTTCATTTGCTCTTCTTTTCTTATCCTTCAGGTCAGTTTAGGTCTCTGATTTGAGAGCTTACTTCTTTTTATTGTAAGCATGTAAATTTCCCTTTCAGCATTGACTTTGCTGCATCCCATAGGTTTTGGCTTGTTATGTTTTCATTTTCATTCTGCTCAAAATATTTCCTAATTTCCATTGTGATTTCTTCTTTGACCCATTGGTTGTTTAAGTGTGTTAAAATTTAAGCCAAAATATGTAAGTGCCAAATAAGAAAGTAAAAATTCTTGGAAATGCAATAAAATTTTGACATAAGTATATACGTAATGAAAGTAATCCAGCATACCCTTTTTAGAATTTGGCATATCTGAAAAAATAGGAATACAGAAGAATTAAGTTAAATAAAATATGAACATACATACTTATATCTATGTCTGTCACTCCTATTATAATATCGTAAAAAATACACATCTTTTCTTCTAAAATATTCCTTTCTTAGTTCCATGGAACACTTACAAATTTGTTCTTGTGATTGTTGATTTATGTGAACATTTTTAAAATAGAAACTTTCATATCTTTTATTTCATTAAAAAAGTTGGTTTGTTTACATAAAAATCATATAGAAAGTAAAGAACTCCCATATATCTCCTCACACATACCATTTTCCCTTTTATTTACACTTTATGTTTGTATCATACCTTTGTTACAATTGATGAAACAATATTATTATAAGTATGCTATTAACTCTAGTCCATATTTTACATTAGGGTTCACTGTGTTGTGTAGTTTTATGATTTTAAAGTTTTTTATTCTGGTAACGTGTATACAACTTAAAATACCCCCTTTTAACCACATTCAAATATATCATTTAATGTTGTTAATTAATTTTGCAATGTTATATTACCATCATTACCTCCCAGTATCAAAACTTTTCCGTCATCCCAAACAGAAATTCTGTACCAATTAAGAATTAATTACCTCCATCCTGGCAGCCTGTATTTTAGATTTTGACTTTATGAACTTGTGATTATTTTTGCAAATTTTAATTTTTATTTCATCTCTTTGGTTTGTGCTATTAATTCAACAATAGCAGAAATATTCACTGGCCTGATTCCTTAGCATTTTGTAAATGTTTAGCAGAAGCCAAAATCACAGAGGTGATAGGGAAGGGTGATTTATGTTAGGTAGGTTCCCCTACCCCACCTTAGCCTACCAAGCCAAGCCAAGTCAACACTAGTATATGCTGTAACAAGATTATTACCCCTATATTCATTAGCTTCTGTTAATCATATTGAAAAGAGTAGAGAGGCTTTATTTGAAAAGAGAAGTGACTGGGGTAGAGGGATATAGGACTTAATAACTTCGGGACATGTGTTTTGGGGAAGCAGATCCAATCCTCCAAGATAAATGTTGTATGTTCTCTCCCTAACAAGTCGTGAGAGCATGGTGGGAGGTAATTATCAGGAAACACAGCTGTTTATACATATCCACCATCAGGAAACCTCCCTCCTCTATCTGGAGATATAACCATCTTTCCTTCATATAGGAAGCCAGATTGACGAGGTGAATCTATTGGAACATCAATGGGTCACCTATGTTACATCCAAATTATCCCAACATTCACTCTCTGGATACTATTTGGCATACTAGTCTCATTGATGTAGACAAAGCAGTGTCATTTCAAAACACCCTTTCAAATATGTTACCCAAAATACCTCTGCCTTGGAGGAATCTGTTTCATTATCAACCCTTGTGGTCCCTTTACCAAGGAAGGGAGACTGAAGACTCAGTGCATCCACTGTGTGACATTTTGAAGATAAGGAAATGAGGGCAGAGAGAAGGCAAATGTCTTGCCTGAGTTTTCTGAGAAGCCCTTTAACAGGGTAGGAGTTCCAGCATTCTTTTCTACTGTTCTCTTCTTCACTCTTTTTCTCCATCCCCAGCTGCATTTTCTCCATTTAAATCATTGTTATGCTCTGGACTACCACCTGTGACAGACCCAGTCCGTTAGCAATAGGTACTAAAGCTCCTGGATCTTCTTTTTTTGTTACATAGTCTCCTATGCATTGTCCTATATGTATGTATTAGGAAAATATCTGTTGTCTTAGCAATTGTCAGCTGTCATTTCTCTTAGGCAGAAACTCACTCTTTTGAAGTTCTGGTGTTGCCTGCCATCAAGGCTTTAGAGGAGTGAAGTTACTCTGTGTCAGGCAGAAAGAGAAATTTGTGGACTCCTGAGAAGTTGGGGGAGGGAAGGGGAAGGAGAATAAAGGGATGGTGGGAAGCTACACAGTATGTGATGGGACACTCCCCTTGACTGTACAATTTTTCAGTGAAATTACCAAACTCACACATCATTTTATAAGAAGGGATTTCTTTGTATACACCAGAGAAGAGGCTGAATTTCTCACTGGGTTAGTGTGGCATGAAACAGACAGTTTATTCAGATACTAAGGATGATATTGGGAGGGACCTCCGGGAAGCAAGACCTAAGAAACTTTCAGAAACTCTGGAGATGGTTTAGACTATCACAGACCATGTAGTTGAGGACTCAAGTCAACTGACGGTTGGGAAAGCATTGGTTGACATATGGCTGCTCAAATCAATCTGTCAGAATCAAGGATGTTTTGGTAACATTTGAACTAATCAGATATATGGAGTCTTTCACCTTTCCTCCAGTAGGGAGGCGTGAACTTGCCAAAGGAAGGGGCTGGAAATGCTCAACCATTTCCTCCTTAGAGCATATGTTAGGAAATGATGTAGTGAATTTAGCAGAGAGGGACATCTCTAACCACTGTATTATGGGGATGGGATGCAATGAACAATGGCCTCTTCCTTTTCTGAGTCCTGTCCCCCATTCAAGGCTGAAATGCCTTAATCAAGTATCAAAGGCTTCTTTTCATTAATCAAAAATAATCCCCCAAACCAGCACTATTGAAAGAGGTACCCCTTGATTTGAAATCACATTATAATAAAATGGCCAGTATCAGGAGTTGAACAGGGAGAAGAGCTTGAGGAGGGGTGGAATGCAGGAGGGAGGTAACAGATCCAGAATATCCAACCTGCATATACATTTTCAATCTTTTAACCAACTCCCTTGAAGATGGCATTATTTTCTTTATTTTTCAAATAGAAATAAGGGCTTCTGTATAATGGAGAAACCAGGGTACAGAAAAATTAAATAACTTGTTCAAGGTTACATAGCAAGACCAGGATTCAGATATTTATCTAACCCCATCCCCACCCCCACTACAATGTGTGGAGTATCTAACAGTGGTTAAGTGAGGAGAGGAAAGGTTCATAAAAGGGAACATGATTGTCTTAGTTTGCCAGGCTGCTATGACAACACACACTGGTTGGCTTGCAAGAGCAATTTCTTGTCTCATGGATTTAGAGAAATCCAAAATCAAGGTGTCAAAAAAACATGCCATCTTCCTAAAGTCTCTGGCTTTCTGGTGTTGGCTTGCCTCAGTTCTTGGGGTTCCTTGGCTTGCATCTCTGTCTCCGGTCACATGGAGATTCTCTCTCTTGGCATCTGCTCTTTTGGTTCTCACTGACTTCCAGCTTCTGGCTCCTCCAGCTGTGTATGAATTTCCTCTCTTAAAAATGCCTCCAGTCATGCAGATTAAGGTCTGTCTTCATTCCCTTTGGCCACACTTTAACTGATAATACATCTTCAAAGGGTCCTATTTACTAATGAATTCATACCTACAGGAACCCAGATTAAGATTAAAAACATGTCTTTGCTGGGTTGCATAATTCAGCCTACCACGATGAAGTGCTGAAGAACAAATTTTACTGTTTCATGATTTACCTTAGACTGGCCATGATGGTTGTTGGGGGGCAGCAGAGAGGGAGGAATAAAGTGAGTCAGGGAAGGAGACGTATCAGATTACAGGGAAGAGTGAAATGTGAGAGAAGAGTGGGAAAAGAAAGTCACATAGAAGAGGAAGAAAAATAGAAAAGAACAAAAGATTTGCATAACATATTTCTCTGGTCTCTTTTAAAGTGAAGAGAGAAGTGTAAAGATAGGGAGAAATAAAAAAAGAGTCTACCTTTGTGGCAATAGATATTAATATCTACTTAGGTAATTTCCTTTTGTGTTTTATCTGAACAAAATAAATCCGATTGGATGTCATAATTGAAATTCAACCAAAATATTGTATGTGGTCTGGAATTGGTTTCTAAGAAATAAGAACAGTCTACGAGAGAGTCTTTATTTTTCTGACTTTCAAAAAGTTGCAGATAAATGTGCTTCTGATCAGAGGGGAAACAGGCAAAGGGCACTGGGCCAAACATATGTAGGCAGGTGCTGTACAACTTCACCCCACAGCTCTGCCAAAGCACCCCACGGTGACCTTTACACTTAATAGAAAATGTGTGTTTCTCTGGGCATTTATTGAAGGAAGAATGAGACCTCCCAGTTTATCTGGATTTGATATAAGATGATATTTGAATGCATAACTCCAAAAATGTCAGAATGGGCAACTCCCTCTTCACTTCTTATCCTGCCCTATGCCTTCACCTAAACTCATTCCAGGGTCCTGTTTATAGTTTATCCAGCAACAAAGAATGGCAGTCTTTTTATCTCCTTTAATGATAAGACTGCTGAGCGTCAATGGTAACATCATCTGTGATGTTGGCAGATTTTGAAAAATAGCAGAAAATAACTCTGTCTTCTAGCTGACTCCTTTATCCCTAAAGTGAGCAGGATTTTCTGCTTTGCCTCTTTGTGTGGCTAGCAAATACAAGTTCAGAAAGGTGAAGCATAATGAGGTGGACTGGATTTGCACTGTCTCAGAACAGGTGTGGTAGAGGATCTTGGCTTGGTTGAATCAGGTGTTCAGATCTGAGGTGCTCATGGAGCAGATGCTACACTGGGATCTACTTATTCCAGCTTATTGGCATGGAGCAGGGGCAGTGGCAGTGGCAGGACTCTGACAGGGAGAAGTGCAAGAGGGAAGGTTAGAGTCTGTGTGAGGTCTGTCGTATACCTTTGGAGATGTGCTCTACCTGCTTCTAGTAGATGGCAAAGACTTGGGGTTTAATATCAGGAGGTTAGCCGTAATCCATAAAAACAAAAACAAGTTCTGGCAAGGGAGAAGTGCTACTATTTTGCACATCCATCCTGTGTCTTCCCTGGCTCATTCCAGAGGGATGTCTGAGGCCTGGACTGGAGGGCTACAGATGTGCCCAGAAGCAGGGTAGTCAGGGAACTTGGCAAGGCCCAGGCCCCAGACAGGTGCCCACGTGATGCAGTGTGCAAAAAAGGGAGTGGGAGGAGACTCTCCTTTCTTTCTCAAGAAAGGCAACACTGCCTTGCACCTTGAGGACTGGCAGTCTTATGAGTGGCAGGATGAGGATCCTAAGTGACTCTAAGGGTTGTGGACATCAAGAAGGTTTAGAGTTGTGAAAGAGTAAAGGAAAGAGACAAGCTCTGTGGACTTCCAGAATTGTTGGTTTCTTACCCAAATGGATAATTGTCTGATCTGGGACAGTATGAGAGTGGAGGGGAGTGCTATCAGCAGTCCCACCTCGACCACAGATGTACCCTGAGAGTCCTCAGGCAAAGAGGATGCATGATCAGTACTCTTCAGAGACCTGGGTAATGTGCTTAGAAAACACCCTTTCATGGTTGCCTCCAAACTGCAACACAGTGGGTCTATAGGGCAGTAATCTTTTATTGAATAGAATTGGTTTATGGGGTGGACTATAGGAGTCAATGAAGTTTAGCTCTTAGAAAAACAGCCTTTATGGACTTATTGAAATGATCTAGACTTTTGCTTTTGGGCTGAGGGTCCAAACAATGCTTCCCTTTTTGAGACAATGTAGGGATTGCGGGATGGTGTGGAGAGTCCTGACTGGGATGGAAGTGACCTTCTCCCTTAGACTCTTAAAGCTGGATGGGTTGATTAGAATAATAGATGATAACATTTGCATCAGATTCTCAGGGGATAAGGGCTTAGTTGAGGGGTTGGGAGCTGAGAAAGGGGCTTTTACCCACTTACCTGGGTCTAACCCCAAGTTGAGGTCTGGGGGTAATGATGCTGAGAAAAGGTCACAGCAAAGGACACAAAAGACATTCTGTGTCTACTTCTCCAGGGCTTAGAAGCAATTTTCTTATACCCAGAGGGGATCTTTGAAAGAAGGATTTAGAACCATTGTGTCTCTTTTTGGCTGATAACTATCCTTCCCTCAGCCCCAAGCTGGCTGGCTTCTCTGATAGATGTTAGGTTGCAAATATGTCATTGATAATGGACATGCCATTCTAGTTTTACCATTCTAGGGGCTCCCTGCCTGTTGCTCTGGAAGAATGGAAAGACCTTGGCTCCCAGAGGATCTTTATGAAGATCAGACAGATTTACATCAGCAGCCCTAGGCAGGCATGGAGAGTCTTCAAGGCTGCCTCTGGCTCTATATATTTTCTAGTAAGATCTGCCATCTGGGTTGGTGGCTACATGATGTGTGGCTGAAAGGCCATTGCTTACCAGGGACTCCATTTTTAGTTGCAAGAGTCTGTCAGCTTAGTGACATTCCATTCCATTTAGTGACTAGTAAAATGATTACCTTTTTTCCCTCCCTTAGCTTTCATTTTTGTCATGTTCTTATTGCTGGAGTCAAGTTCCCAGGTTCTCAGCCATGCTGCAAGAAAGGGTTCAATGGCACAATGCAGATTGAGCGAGCCAGGTAGAACGTTTATTAAGTACACATGTGTTCTAGTTTGCTAGCTGCCAGAATGCAGTGTACTAGGAACAGAATGGCTTTTTAAAATGGGAATTTAATAAGTTGCTAGTTTATAGTTCTAAGGCCAAGAAAATGTCCCGATTAAAACAAGTCCATAGAAATGTCCAATCAAAGGTATCCAGAGAAAGATACTTGGTTCAAGAAGGCCGATGAAGTTCAGGGTTTCTCTCTCAAATGAGAAGGCACATGGCGAGCACAGTCAGGGTTTCTCTCTCATCTAGAAAGGCACATGGTGAACACGACATCATCTACTAGCTTTCTCTCCTGGCTTCCTGTTTCATGAAGCTCCCCAAGAGGCATTTTCCTTCTTCATCTCCAAAGGTCACTGGCTCGTGGATTCTCTACTTTGTAGTGCTGCAGCATTCTCTGTTCTCTCCGAATCTCTCATTCTCCAAAATGTCTCCTCTTTTATAGGACTCCAGAAACTAATCAAGACTCACCTAAATGGGTGGATACACATCTCCTCTAATCCAGCTTAACAACCACTCTTGATTGGGTTACATCTCCAGGGAGATGATCTAACTACAGATTCAAACGTACAGTATTGAATAGGGATTATACTGCCTTTATGAAATGGGATTTTGATTAAAACATGGCTTTTCTAGGGGCTATACATCCTTTCAAACCAGCACAACATGTGAGAGGGGTATGTGGGTGCTTTCACAAAGGGAGAGATGCCAGTTATTGAGTATACATGCAAGAGGGGCTTGTGGGTACTCTTGCAGGGGGAGAGGCGAGAAGCACCTAACTGTGCTGGGGGCAGCTTTTCACATGGGCTGTTGCTGTTCTTGGTACTTTTCCATTCCCCTTTTCTCCCTTCTCCCTTGCGGGTCTCTCACCCGTGCTAGTTTCTGATAATTTGGGCAGGAATTCTCTGCAGCTGCAGGAGGCCGTTGATCTTGTGGTTACTTCTGGGCACTTTAGCTATCCTGTCGCCATTTCTATGCTACCCTGTCTCATTCTGACATGGATGGACCTTGAGAGCTTGAATATTAAAACAGCATGGTATTTTCTCAAACATTGCATTTATCCATTAACATAGGTTCTGGTGGTGACTTCTTTGTCTTTATCTTTTCCAGGTCTTTGAACTTTTAGATGTTTAATAGAATTTATCCTTTTCCTTTTTATCTTTCATTGCCCCCTTCTCTATGTTCTACAGCTATTTTTTGTAAACTAGGGTGACCCAATTGAAAACATGTCACTGGGGCCCAGAGTAAAACTCTTTTAAGTGGTAGTGATTTGAAAATTATTGCTGTGCTTTTTTCTTTTGCCTTTATGAAACAGGAGGTTTGTTATCATTGGTCTAAGGCATCCATTTACCTCGGGCGGAGTAGGGTTTATTGTGGGTATAGAGTGAGGAGAAAATATTCAGTTTCTGTATGAGGCAGGATTAGTCAAGGAAGCAGAGCCACTAGTAATATTGTAGGAATAAGGGATTTCTTACAGGCTATTAGACCCAACCTAAAGGTAGGAGTTGCTGGGGAAGTAGGAGTCTGGAAGGGGGAATGAGGGGATCAGACAGAGAACCACTGAGCAACCTGCCTGAAGCACTGTGCTGGGGAAGAAGTTGGAGCCTGCAGGGACACTTGAGAAGCTAAGCACATTTGGGCATGAAGGGAACTAAGCAAGGCCATGAAGGGAACTCATGGAGTAGTTTCTGAAGCAGCGGACTCTGGTAGCTATCACTCCTGTAAGTCTCTCTGTCCAGTGTGTCCATCCTGTTGATGAGCGTGGCCAGTGGTTGTGAATGTCAGGAATTCAGTCTTTCCTTGTTCCTCATTTGGACAATTGTATTCAATTAGAATTTCTTTTTAATTATTCAAAGGTTGATCCGAGTGTAAAGTACAATCCCTTTCCTGATCAACTATTATTAAGCGAGGTCTGTATTTAGGGGACAGTGCCAGCAGAAAGGCATGTGAGGTGAGTGGAATGCAGCTGGACAGGGGAATGGGGATTGTAACCTCAGGTTTGTAGCTTATTTACTATAAGTGTAACTAAAAGTGTTACTAAAAGTGTTCTGTGAACACTTTTCTAGACCAGTCCCTCATTGCAGGAAGTAAGCATTTTATCACCCAAATCAACATTGTATCCAACGTGCAGACCTCAAGTCTGAAATCTGCCTTAAATGATCGCTGCTGAGTAAATTTAAATAAAACAAAGCAAAAAACAGGCAGGAAACAAACATAAGCTTTTCTAAATTTAAAAGGTTAGGTCAATTGTCCCATTCATCTTTCGTTTACCTTTGAGGTTACTGCTGTGTCTATCTGGCTAATTTAATTTCTGGTCCCTAATGATGTTGTAATGAGTTCTCTGCCGTTCTGTTTGATGAATCCTGCCTCCATCACCACACTTATTGCTTTCCCCTTTGGCTCTACTATTCCTACAGTAGAGGCTAGTCACACTGCATATCAATGACAGTTTTATTCCTTAGAACTATTAAACAAGCCAGTGAAGAAAAATTTAGATGCAATCTTTACCCCTTAATAAAGATCTTTTAGAAGGCTATACAGTCTCATAGGATAAGCACCCATGGAACCATGTGTGATGAACTGATGGCAACCTGTGAACAAGAGTGAATTTACATGTGAAGCTTTTAGTATGCAGTGTGGTTCTTAGAAGTACTCAATGTTGATGACAAGAATGGTGGTGGTGGTGGTGATGTTGATGTCCAGGGTAGAACATCTATGTCTGTGCATAGACACCCACCGACAAACACT
Source organism: Tamandua tetradactyla (assembly GCF_023851605.1). Taxonomy (NCBI): domain Eukaryota; kingdom Metazoa; phylum Chordata; class Mammalia; order Pilosa; family Myrmecophagidae; genus Tamandua; species Tamandua tetradactyla. The sequence goes on along the minus strand of NC_135331.1, from coordinate 142,080,971 downwards.
GGAGGGATAGTTCCAGCTGGATGTGTACCTCTGTCACTCTGACTCAACATGTACAAAATCAAACTTTGATATTCCACTCTCAGCCAGCTCTTGCTCCCCCTGTTTCTTTAGTACTGGCTGCTCTGAGTCATCCAGTTTTGATGTCCCCCACCCTATCCCACTTTCCACTCTTTGTAAGGGGCATAAGAGCTTAGGAACTATGCCTGTTTTTTCAGCTATTATATAAGGATCTGTCATGTTTGAATAAATGAAATGAAGGACTCAGTTCAAGAAGGTGGCAAATCCATTATCCTTAGCTTCTGTTCATTCAGTACACATTTAGTATGCAGCTGTAAGAGGTGCTGTTGGAGAATGGTTTGGCTGGAAATTTATGCATGATAACAGTGGTCAGTTTAGTTTGGCTTAATCATAGCCTGAATCATTCTGTGACTGTCAGGAAGAGGTAGATGGAAAGCACTAAGAAGCAGACAGTAGAGTTTTGAAGTCCACAATTCTGAAATAGCTTTCACACAAATTAAATTGGAGCTTGTGCCTGTTTGAAACTGTTGTGTATCCCAGAAAAGTCAAGTTTTTAGTCCTGATTCGATATTGTTGGGTAGGATCTTTTTTCTTTTTCTTTTTGGTATGGGCAGACTCCAGGAATCGAGGGTGGAATCTTTTTGATTAAGTTGTTTCCGTGGAGATGGACCCACCAATTGTGGGTGGGACCTTTTGATTAGGTGGTTTTATGGAGATGTCTCTCTAATCATTCAAGGTGGGTCTTAATCCACTTATTAGAGTCCTTTAAAAGGGAACCATTTTGGAAAATGCTCAGAGCTGACACAGACAGAGACATTTGGAGATTCAGAAAGAAAATGCCCCTGGCAAAGTGGTAACAAGAAGACAAAGACCCCAGCAAATGCCAGCCACGTGTGTTCCCAGCTGACAGAGTTGTTCTGGACCCATAGGCCTTTCTTGACTCAAGGTATCTCTTTCTGGATGCCTTAGTTTGGACATTCTTATGGCCTTATAACTGTATACTTGCAATTTAATAAAGTCCCTTTTTGAAAGCTATTCCAGGGTGGGCCATGGCGGCTCAGCAGGCAGAGTTCTTGCTGCTGTGCCAGAAACCCTGGTTCAATTCCTGGTGTCTGCCTATGCAAAATAAAAAAAAAATTAAAAAAAAAAAAGCCGATTCCATTTGTGGTATATTACATTCCGGCAACTTTAGCAAACTAAAACAGAGCTACAGTGGGTTTCTGCACAGAAAAACATGATCCTAGTGTTTGTAACGAAAAATATTGTTAACATTTATAGTATAGCTTAAGCTTTGGTGATAGAGCTGATGAGGGAATGGAGCAGAGAGTGAGGTGAGAGTGAGAGAAGAGAAGAGAATGAGGATTAAAAACATCCAGCAAAAGCATCAGAATAAAATTCGGTAGACCTCTCTATAGCAGACACCATTGATTGCCTCTCTCAGAACCGTGCAGTCTTGTTCCTTCTTAGTAGAATCCTAGGTTTGTTCTGATATTCATGCTTTCCCCATGCGTTTCTGAGGGGGCTGGCCTCATTGGTAAACCCAGGGGATGAATTAAAACTGGCCAAGGTCAATCATGGTGCCCCCCCTTCCCTCTGCCAGTGACATTAGAATGTGTCATAATTCTGGCCAGTGAAGGGAAGTTTGCTGAGAGGAATTCTGGGAAAGGCTTTCTTGGATCTTAAAATGATCTCAATGCTATCATGAGGATGTGATGTCTGAAACTAAAGTCACTCTGTGACCATGAGGAGAGGCAGCCTGAGGATGAGGCTGATATGGTAAGGATGGTGTAAAGATAAAAATAATTAACCCATTCCGAAGCCTTCCTATCTCCAGACCTTTTATCATGTGGAATAATCAAGACCTAGTTATTTAAGCTAGTTGAATTAGAGTATTTGTTCCTTGCAACCAAAACTTCTCAAGACTTTATAGGCCATTCATTCCATACACTTTATTAGACAGATAAGAAAGTTGAGCCCAGAGAAGTTAACTTATTTTTTCTATAACTATTTAACATTGAGGTTTAGATTATAATTCAGTTTTCTTGATTGTTAACTCATTTCTTTTTTTATCCTACCATATCAGGATGTGAATGCAGCATGTAAAATTAAATATCTTACATGCATGTCTATATGTGCACTAAATTTATTCTTTTGCTTAAATAGAAAATGCAATCCCTTAAAGTCAGTGGCTGAAAAGACCACATATATTCACACTATTTGTGGGTTGACTGCCCCTTGTTTCAGGATTTTGTTTCTTTGCTAGAGAATTACTACATTCATTTATTACATTTACTGGACATGAGCTATTTCATGTTTGTGGAAGCTGATAGGCTTGGGGCTTTGCTTTTTCTCAGTCAGAAACTACTTAGAGAAATTTCAGTGTTTTGCCTGTTATTTTCTATCCTTGCCTTTTTTTCCCTATTAAGTAAAGAGAACCCACTAACTTAAATGACTTAGAGACTGTCATCTTTATTTTTAAAATTTCTTAATTCCTGAAAGAACATTTAATATTTCTGTTCTGCTAGTTATTTTTCTTTTCACCCTTCCTCTTTTTCTCTCTTCTTCCCATCTCATATATCTGCATCACATATTCTTTCTACTTTGTTTTCCATCTGTTCATGCTCTTTTGTCTTTTGGCTTCCTCTCCAGACCCTTTTCATGATACTTTATTTCTGGTTCTTTACTGAAAGGGGGAACCAATTAAGTAAATTTATCAAGTGATCCTGATGGGTTTTAAGAAAGGCCTTTATATATCCCCTCCTTTTTTTAATTCTTCCTCTGTTTCCTCCTCCAGCATTGATAGCTGATTGTTTTTAGAAATCACTTTTAATTTAATATTTTTTATTTACGTCTTGAATATAGTACATCTCTACTTCATTGTTATCAATGGAGAAACTGACCTATTCATGATGAAAAGTGTGCAGCCTACCTATGAGCATGATGAGAACATGTGAAAAATATGTTTTTAATTAAAAAAAGCAAGCTAGATATCAAGATGTGAGTACATAAAAGATCAAGTATCTAAATTTATAATTTTTTCAGATTTCTCTTAAGAATGAAAACAAAATGTTGCTTACATAACTGAGAAAAGGTAGTATTTAAAATTATCACAAAATTCTTTATAGACTAGCTAAACTTCTAAAAATTGTATTTAAACTTTTGATTTAATTGCAATTCAGTAATTTCATTTTTTAATAGCTTTGTTGAGATATATTTTACATATAATAACATTCACCCGATTCAAGATATAATTCAGTAGTTTTTGGCATACTATCATTCATTTCCTTCCATCTACTTTGTGCTATTATTGTCATACAAATTTAAATCTTTTTGCATTATGAGCCAATCAACACAGTTTCATAACTGTTGTTTTATACAGTTTTTTTTCCCAAACCAGTTGAAGAAATGAGTGACAAAAATACATCTATACTCTCTTTTATCTTTGCTAATTTATATAATTACTTTACTGGTGCACCCTGTTTCTTCATTTGGATTTGAATTACTGTGTGGTGTCCTTTCTTTTCAGCCTAAGGGACTCCCTTTAGTATTTCTTGTAGGGAGGTGTACACAAATTATATCAGTTTTTGTTTATCTGGGAATCTTCATTTCTTCTTAATTTTTGAGGAATAACTTTGCTGAATGTAGAATTTGTGATTGACAGTTTTTTATTTCAGCACTTTGAATATGACATCCCACTGCCCTCTGAACTGCGTGGTTTCTGGTGAGAAGTCAGCTTTTAGTTGAATTGAGGCTCACTTGTACGAGAATTAGTCATTTTTCTCTTACTGTTTTGAAGGTTTTCTTTTTGACTTTTGACAGTTTGATTATGATATGTTTAGGTATAGATCTCTCTGAGTTTATTCCACTTGGAGTCCATAGAGCTTCTTTGCTTTGTGAATTAATAATTTTCATCAAATTTGAAAGTTTTCAGCCATTATTTCTTTAAATATTCTTTCTACCTCCCACCTCTTTTTTTCCCCTGGGATTCTAACTATACAGATATTGGTATGCTTGATTGTGTCTCATTGATCTCTGAGGCTCTGTTCATTTTTCTTCATTCTGGATGATCTCTGTTTCTATCTTCAGGTTTGTTCTTTCTTTTTTTCTGCCTGCTCAAGTCTATTGTTTAGCCGCCCCCCCCCCCCCCAGTGATATTTTTTCATTTCAGCTTTTCAACTCCAGAATTTCTATTTGAAACTTTAAAAAAATAATTTCTATCTCTTTATTGATCTTCTGGTGGAACATAGTTGTCATACTTTCCTTTAATTCTTCAAATGTGGTTTTCTTTAATTCTTTGGACATACTTATAGTAACTGATTTAAAGTCTGGGCTTCTCAGAGGCAGTTTCTATTAACTACTGTTTTTCCTTATTTATGAGCCATATTTTCCAGTTCCTTTGTGTGTCTTATGATTTTTGGTTGAAAATTGGACATCTTGGATAATATAACGTGGCAACTCTGGATTGAACCTCCTCTCTGTCCTTGTGCCATATTGCTGTTTTTTTTTTTTGTTATTGTTTGTTTAGTGACTTTTCTGTAGAGTCTGTATTCCACTGAAGTCCCTGCCTTTTGTTATTGTTGCATTTATTTATTTTTTAATGCTTAGTTTTATTTTTAAGCCTGGCTTTCTGGATTATACCTGGTTCAACATAATTTATTGGTCATCCAGTGAATGGTTAGAATATTTCCTTAAATACCTTGAGCCAGTAAATCTTCCACCCTTGGATGAGGGATGTTCTGAGCATGTTCGGGTATTCCTTCAATGCTAGAACAGTTTATGAGACTGACAACCTCTTTGTTCTTTCCTGGGCATGAACACAGCCATACACATGGGTGTGGTCTTCTAGATCCCCAGGATTATCACAAAGCTTTTCAAAGTCTCCTAAAAAAATTCTTATTCCCCAGATATTGCTTTTAAAATTTTGTCTGGGGAAATGCTGGATCAAGAAAATGCAGCTACAAAAGCCATAAGAGAAACTCCTGGCACATTTGCTGGACCCTCCCTCATCCCTTTACCAGGGCAGTATAGCTGGCTAGTGCTCCCTTTGTGGGTCACTGGCCTTATTCCAGCTGAAAAAGATTGACCTGGAAAACTCCTTTCCTGCTCACCATAGCCCCCCTTCCCAGAATTTATCTTTCAGGAAAAAGCAGCTTGAGACAGGGAAGGCAGTGTAAGAAACAATTGAGTTAGATGGCCTGGAGTAAAGCCTTACCAGCTTTAAATTCTGCAGAGGAGCACTTGAGAGAGAGAGATCTGTTTCCTGAGAGCAGAGGAGACATTCGAATTCCTGAAAACAGGGAAGTTCTAAAGCCTCTCTAAGCACAAGCACAGTACAACACACAGGTTCAGACAAGTCAGGGAGGACCCTATACTTCACATTCTTCTTGGGTTGACCTTCTTTGTATGAGGGCTGAACTATCAGGATGTTGAATTTTGATTCCAGGGTAACCACAAAGAAAATGTATGAAAAATATATCCAGAAAGAAATGAGAGAGACTCAATATGGATGGAATAATACAAAAAATCAAATAAATATGAAAGTAGGAATTAATGGAAGAATTGAGGGTCAAAACAGGGATAAGACTTAAACTAAGTTTCAAATGGGCAGAAGAAAGTATTGCATTATCAGTAGTTAATTTAAATGTAAAGGATTAAACTCTCCGGTTAAAAGGCAGACATTGGCAGAATGATAAAAAAGAACAGCAACTGGAGGCTCTTTATAAGAGACTCATCTTACATTCAAAGATATAAGCAGGTCAAAAGTTAAAGGTTGGAAAGAAATATACCATGGAAATAGTAACCAAAAGAAAGCTGGCTAACTATGCCAATATTAGGTAAGATAGACTTAAATAAAAAACTATTAAAAGGGACAAAAAGGGCATTATTGACTGGTAAAGTGTCAATTCAACAAGAAAACATAATAAATATATATGCAGTTAAGAGCAGAGTACCAAAATACATGAGGCAAATATTGGCATATAGGAAGGGGAATTGAAAAGTTTTAATTAGTAGTAGGAAGCTTTAAAATACCACTTTCAATAATGGGTAGAACATCTAGACAGAAGAGCAAAAAGGAAATAGAAGACCTGAATGATTCTCTAAACCAACTAGGCGTAACAACATATGTGGAACACTTTGCCAAACAGCAGCAGAATATACATTCTTCTTGAATGCACACAGATCATTCTCCGGAGTAGATTATGTTATGCCTCAAAACAAGCCTCAGCAAATTAAAAAGTACTGAAATCAGTCAGTGTATCTTTTCTGACTACAATGGAATGAAATAAGAAATCAATAACAGAAAAAGAAATGGAAAATTTAAAAATCAGCAGAAATTAAAGACCGTACTCTTAAACAACCAATGGGTCAAAGAAGAAATCAGAAATGAAATTTGAAAATATCTAGAAAGAGAAGTGCAAACTAAACCCAATATGAGCAGAAGGAAGGAAAAAAACCAATACCAGCGTGGAGATATCTGAAATGTAGATTTTTTTAAAAACTTTTTTATTGTATAGTATAACATACACACAAAGCAAAGAAATTAAAAAGCAATATTTTTTAAAGCACTCTTCAAAAAGTGGTTACAGGACAGATCCCAGAGTGTGTCATGGGCTACCATATGATTCTCTCTTCTAGCTGCTCCAGAATATAGGAGGTTAGATGGCTTAAATACTTTTTTATCATCACAACCGACTTTTTTTCCTTCTTTTTTGTGAACAATAACGTATATACAAAAATCTATAAATTCCAAAGCACAACACCACAATTAGTTGTAGAACATATTTCAGACTTTAACAGAGGTTACAGTTTCACAATTTTAGTCTTTTACTTTTAACTGCTCTAAAATACTGGAGACTAAAAGAGTTATCAATTTAATGAGTCAGCATTCATATTCATTTATTGAATCCTGTCTTCTGTGTATAATTCCACCATCATCATTGATCTTTCCGTACCTCTCTTGGAATTGTTTGGGCTATGACAATTCTAAATTTTGATATTGGAAGGGTCTGTCACTAATGTGGGGTAGAGAAATGGAACTATCTTATATTCTGGAGAGGCTGGGCTAGGTTTCAGGACTTATCTGGACCAGGGACCCATCTGGAGGTTTTAGGTTTCTGGAAAGTTACTCTAGTGCTTGGAACCCTTGTGGAATCTTATCTATTACCCTAGATGTTCTTTAGGATTGGCTGTAATGGTCCTGGTTCAGGGTTGGCAGGTTATGATAGGTAACAAGGAACAGAAGCTTGCATAAGAGCAACCTCCAAAGTAGCCTCTCGACTCCATTGGAGCTCTCTCTGCCACTGATACTTCATTAATTAAACTTCTTTTCCCCTTTTGGCCAGGATAGAATTGTTGATTCCATGGTGCCAGATCTGGATTCATCCCTGGGAGTCATCTCCCATGTTGTCAGGGAGACTTTCACCCCTGGATGTCATGTCCGACATAGGGGGGAGGGCAATGATTTCACTTGCAGAGTTGGACTTGGACTGAGGCCGCATCTGAGCAACAATTGAGGTCCTCTAGAAGTAACTCTTATGCACACCTATAGGTAGTCTAAGCTTCTCTGCTACCTATGTAAGCTTCACAAGAGTAAGTCTCCTGATCAAGGGCATGCCCTATTGATTTGGGTGTCCCTAAAGTTTGACACAGTATCAGGGGTTTCCCTGATGGTTAGGTTTTATAGTTCCATATTTTTCTCTCTTCCCTCAGGGGACTTTGCCAATACTTTTGATTATCTGCTTAATATACTCTGGGATGTTTCCAGGCATTACAATAACCCATACAGGATGAAAGGACCTCTTTCTTATTCTTCCTGTGTTTCAGTTGTTCAAATGAGCTATACAGATAGGTTGAATTAGATTATGCACTACAGAAAATTTCAGTTCCACACCAAATAAACCTTTCTTCCATTCGTCTCAAAGAGTATGTGTGGTTCGAAAATATAGACACTGTCTTCCTTATGCCTGTGTTCTGAATTACTTGAAACCCAACATCTTTGGCTTCATTCTTATCTCTAAATATCAGGTTATATATATAAAACAGCCTCTCAAAATCCAGAAATAATAATCACCACTACGGACTTAATGTGTCTGCTCTAAAACTTACAATCTAGACCCCTGTTTTCTGATACGCATTTTCTAAAGGTGACCATACCATTGTTGTTTCTTGTTTCTGGCTTATTTTTGTCTTACCAAATGTCCCACATGTTCATTCACATCATTGCATGCCTCACGACATTGTTCTTTTATGTAGCAGCGCAACCTTCATTCATAAGTATACACCAACGTTCGCCAATCTACTTCTCTGTCAGTGCATCCTTCAGCCACGTACATTCATTGGGCATCATGTAGAGGGCCCAAAGTCCACAGTCCATCAACATCTTCAATTTTAGGCAGTTTCATTGTTCCCAAGAGACAGAAAACCAATAAACATACCCTCATCAAATAGGAAATCTAAACCTCCTCTTAACTCTTGTCTCTCACCCTGCTGTTGCTGAGGTAGTGCTGATGGTTTCCTCTTGAACATAGCTCGTAGCATGTAATAGCAGTTTTCCCCCTGTAACCTGGACTTAAACACTCTTTATACAATAATCATATCTTTGAAGTAATTCTTATGAGAATGCATTCATATTTCTAGTGTGAATCAGTGGGACCCATAGGTCTATACAACCCATTTCAATCTTGTTCATCTTCATATGGTAATATTACTTCTAGACCCACTAGAGAATCACCTTCATTCCTATTTGTTCCCTTACACTGTAGTTCAACTTCATTAGCTAATGATTCACCTATCTCTAGCTTCCATGCATCTCTAAGTCCCCTATATTGTATTATAAGCCTTGAAGTATAGAAATTTTTAAAAAAGAGAGTTAACAAAACCAAATGTTCATTCTTTGAAAAAATAAAAAAAATTAACAAGCCTTTGGATAGACTGATGAAAAAAGAGAGATAAACATATCAGAAATGAAAAAGTTTCTACTGACCTGACAGAAGTAAAAAGGACAATGAGAGGATACTAATGAATAACTGTATGCTAACAAATTAGATAACCTCGATGAAATGGACAAATTCCTAGAAATATCCAAACTGTCTACATTACTGAAGAAGAAATTGAAAATCTCAACAAACGAATAACTAGGAAAGATATTTAATCAATCATCAAAATCTCCCAACAAAGAAAAGCCCAAGAGCAGAGATGACTTCTCAGGGGAGTTTTCCCAAACATTTCAAGAAGAATTAACACCAGTCTTGCTCAGATTCTTCAAAAACATTGAAGATGTGGGAAACCCATAATTCACTCTACCGACATCACTCTCTGTTTTGGTTTGCTAAAGCTGCCAGAATGCAATGTACTAGAAGTGGATTGGCTTTTACAAAGGGATTGATTAATCTTCAAGTTACAGTTCTAAGACCATGAAAATTAAGACCAACAAGAAGACAGACTGCTGACATCTGGGGTTCCTCTGTCATATGTAAGGCACATGGTCATGTCTGCTGGTCTTTCTTTCCAAAATGTCTCTGTGGGTGTTTTCTGTCTTTCTTTACTTCTCTCAGCTCTGAGCACTCTCTGAAACTTCTCTCCCTTAAAGGACTCCAACAAGCAGATTAAGGTGGGTCACAGCTCCATGGAAATAACCTAATCAAAAGGTCCCACCCAACAATAGGTCTGCTCCCTACAAGACTGTATTAAAAGAACATAGGCTTTTCTGGGGCCCATTAAACCAGCACACTCTCTTACCAAAGCCTGATTAAGATGCCACAGCAAATGAAAATTACAGGTGAATATCCCTTATGAACATAGATGCAAAAGTCCTCAACAGAATACTAGCAAACAAATCCAGCAGCACAATTAAAGAGAGATATACCACAATCAAGTGGAATTTATCTCAAGAATACTAAGGTGGTTCACCATAAGAAAAATTGATTAAAGTAATATACCACACTAATAGACCCAAGGAAAGAAGAATATGATCACCTTAGTTGATGCAGAAAAGGCCTTTGACAAAATCTAGCACCACTTCTTGTTAAAAACACTTAGAAAACTAGGAAAGTTTCTCAACATGATAAAGGACATCTATGAAAAAACCATGGCTAACATCACAGTTAACAATGAAAGACTGAAAATTTTTCCTCTAAGATCAGGAATGAGACAAGGATACTTACTGCCACCACTGTTATTCAACATTGTACTGGAACGTCTAGCAAACTAATTAGGTAGGAAAGAGAAATAAAAATCTACGAAAGCAGAAAAGAAATAAGAATTTCCTTAATTGCAAATGACATTCTGGAAAAGAAAAAAAAGCCCATAGCAAAACTCTGAAAGCTAATACATGAATTCAGTAAAGTGGCAGGGTACAAGATCAACACCCAAAGTTCACTAGTGTTTCTGTACACCGGTACTGAATAATCTGAAGAAGAAATCAAGAAAAAATTCCATTTACAATAGCAACTGAAAGAATCAAATATCTTGTAATAAATCTAACCAAGTATGTAAAGAACTTGCACTCAGAAAACTAAAACATTACTAAAATAAAGGATGAGCTAAATACAAGGGAAGGCATTCTGTGTTCATAGATAGGAAGACAGAATATTGTTATTTCTGCACCAAGAAATTAACAGATTTGATGCACTCCCAATAAAAATTCCAGTAGCCTTCTTTTCAGAAATTTAAAAGCCAATCATTGAATTTATATGGAAGGGTAGGGGGCCTGGAATAGCCTAAGCTATCTTGAAAGAGAATAAAGTTGGAGGGGGTCATATTTCCTGATCCTAAAACTTTACAAATCCTCAGTAAGCTGCTTGTAATGGCAGAAAGACAGATATATAAACCAATGGAATCTAATTGAGATTTCAGAAATCCACCCTTACATTCGCCAGCTGATCTTCGGCATGAGGATCATGTCTACTCAGTTGGGAAAGAACAATCTCTTCAGTAGATGGTGCTTGGGAAACTGGATGTTAATAAGCAAAATAATGAGGTTCAACTCCTATCTCATGCCAGGTACAAAAATCAACTCAAAATGGATCAAAGACCTAAACATAAGAATCAGAACTCAGAAAGTCTTATAAGAAAACATAGGGGGGAGCCATCTTCAGGACCTTTTTTAGGCAAAGGTTTCTTACATCGACAGCATAAGAAACAAAAGATAAAATTGATAAAAATCAAAGTTCAAAACTTTTTTGATGAACTTTATTATGAAAACAATGATAAATGATTCAATGGGGGAAAATATTTGGAAACCACTTATATGATGAGTTTAATATCCAGAATATATAATGTAATTCTGCAGCTCAACACTAAAACATCAAATAGTCCTGTTAAAATTGACAAAAAACTTGAAAGAACATTTTTCCAGAGAAGAGATATAAATTGTCATAAATTATGTAAATAAATGCTCAGCATCATTAGCCATGAGGAAAACAAAAGTCAAAACCACAATGAGATACAATCTTACATACACTAGGATGGCTTCTAATTTAAAAAATGGACAATCCAAGTATTGGAGAGGATGTAGACAAATAGAAACAGTCATTTTTTGGTTGGTGGGAATGTAAAATAGTGAAACTGCTATGGAATAGTGTTTGGTGGCTTCTTTGAAACTAAATATGTAATTATTACATGACCTGTCAGTGCCACTTTCTGGTATATACCCAGAAGAATTGAAAGTAGGGACTTGAACAGTTATCTGCACAGTGATATTGACAGTGACATTCTTCACAATTGCCAAAAGATGGAAGCAACCCAAGTTTCCATCAACTGATAAATGGTTAAAGAATATGGTATGTACATACAATGAATTATTATTCAGCCATGAAAAGGAATGGATTTCTGATACATGTGATGACATGGAAATATTTTTAAGACATTATGTTGAGTAAAATATGCCAGACAGAAAGGGACAAATATTATATGATCACACTGATGTGAAATAATTAGAATAAGTAAATTCATAGAGTCTGATTCTAGACTATAGATTACTGAGGACTGGGGTGGTAGTAGGGAATGGGGAATTAATACTTGCAATGTATAGAATTTTTGTTTGGGTTAATGGAAAAATTTTGTAATTGATGGTGATAATGTAGCACAATATTGTGAATGTATTTACCAGCACTGAAATATATATACTGTAGTGAAAAGGGGATATTTTAGGTTCTATGTATGTTACTAGAAGAAATATTTTAAGAAAATCCACATGACTAAACAACATAAATAGTGAACCCAAAAGTAAACCATGGACTATAGTTAATAGTATAATTATAATTTTTTTTTGTCAGTTGAAATAAACATACTACACTAATGCAAGGTGTAAATAACAGGGTGGTATATGGGAGCCCTGTATTTTATGCGTGATTTTTCTGTAAACCTACAACTTCTGTAATAAAAAAGGAATTATAGTACTATGGAAGAAAAAAATTCTCTCTGTACTGTGTTAAGCTGTACTTAGAGTTCTTTGTTTCTATATCTAAGTTATTTGAGTGTTGTAAACATTCCAAACATTATGCTTATTGTTTAGGGATATCAAGTTAAACAGAAAGAATTTAAAACAAATACTAGTGGGAAGAAAACTAACATTTCTTGAGCATTTAATACATGCCATGTCATTAGAAAAATATTATTTTAAGTATCCAGCATATAGTTTTTTTTTTTTTATTAATTAAAAAAAGAATTAACAAAACAATTAGAAATCATTCCAATCTACATGTACAATCAGTAATTCTTAATAACATCACATAGTTGCATATTCATCATTTCTTAGTACATTTGCATCGATTTAGAAAAAGAAATAAAAAGACAACAGAATAAGAATTAAAACAATAATAGAAAGAAAAAAAACAAAAAAAACAAAAACAAAAAACCTATACCTCACATGCAGCTTCATTCAGTGTTTTAACATAATTGCATTACAATTGGGTAGTATTGTGCTGTCCATTTCTGAGTTTTTATATCCAGTCCCGTTGTACAGTCTGTATCCCTTCATCTCCAATTATCCCTTCTCTCTTTTTTTTTTTTTTTTTTTTAATTAACGGAAAAAAAGAAATTAACCCAACATTTAGAGATCATACCATTCTACACATGCAATCATTAATTCTTAACATCATCACATAGATGCATGATCATCATTTCTTAGTACATTTGCATTGGTTTAGAAGAACTAGCAACATAACCGAAAAAGATATAGAATGTTAATATAGAGAAAAAAATAAAAGTAATAATAGTAAAATCAAAACAAAACAACACAAAACAAAACAAAAACCTATAGCTCAGATGCAGCTTCATTCAGTGTTTTAACATGATTACTTTACAATTAGGTATTATTGTGCTGTCCATTTTTGAGTTTTTGTATCTAGTCCTGTTGCACAGTCTGTATCCCTTCAGCTTCAATTACCCATTGTCTTACCCTGTTTCTAACTCCTGCTGAACTCTGTTACCAATGACATATTTCAAGTTTATTCTCGAATGTCTGTTCACATCAGTGGGACCATACAGTATTTGTCCTTTAGTTTTTGGCTGGATTCACTCAGCATAATATTCTCTAGGTCCATCCATGTTATTACATGGTTCATAAGTTTATCTTGTCTTAAAGCTGCATAATATTCCATCGTATGTATATACCACAGTTTGTTTAGCCACTCTTCTGTTGATGGAGATTTTGGCTGTTTCCATCTCTTTGCAATTGTAAATAATGCTGCTATAAACATTGGTGTGCAAATGTCCGTTTGTGTCTTTGCCCTTAAGTCCTTTGAGTAGATACCTAGCAATGGTATTGCTGGGTCGTATGGCAGTTCTATATTCAGCTTTTTGAGGAACCGCCAAACTGCCTTCCACAGTGGTTGCACCCTTTGACATTCCCACCAACAGTAGATAAGTGTGCCTCTTTCTCCACATCCTCTCCAGCACTTGTCATTTTCTGTTTTGTTGATAATGGCCATTCTGGTGGGTGTGAGATGATATGTCATTGTGGTTTTGATTTGCATTTCTCTAATGGCCAGGGACATTGAGCATCTCTTCATGTGCCTCTTGGCCATCCGTATTTCCTCTTCTGAGAGGTGTCTGTTCAAGTCTTTTTCCCATTTTGTAATTGGGTTGGCTGTCTTTTTGTTGTTGAGATGAACAATCTCTTTATAAATTCTGGATACTAGACCTTTATCTGATATATCATTTCCAAATATTGTCTCCCATTGTGAAGGCTGTCTTTCTACTTTCTTGATGAAGTTCTTTAATGCACAAAAGTGTTTAATTTTGAGGAGTTCCCATTTATTTATTTCCTTCTTCGGTGCTCTTGCTTTAGGTTTAAGGTCCATAAAACCGCCTCCAGTTGTAAGATCCATAAGATATCTCCCAACATTTTCCTCTAACTGTTTTATGGTCTTAGACCTAATGTTTAGATCTTTGACCCATTTTGAGTTAACTTTTGTATAGGGTGTGAGAGATGGGTCTTCTTTCATTCTTTTGCATATGGATATCCAGTTCTCTAGGCACCATTTATTGAAGAGACTGCTCTGTCCCAGGTGAGTTGGCTTGACTGCCTTATCAAAGATCAAATGTCCATAGATGAGAGGGTCTATATCTGAGCACTCTATTCGATTCCATTGGTCGATATATCTATCTTTATGCCAATACCATGCTGTTTTGACCACTGTGGCTTCATAATATGCCTTAAAGTCAGGCAGCGCGAGACCTCCAGCTTCGTTTTTTTTCCTCAAGATGTTTTTAGCAATTCGGGGCACCCTGCCCTTCCAGATAAATTTGCTTATTGGTTTTTCTATTTCTGAAAAATAAGTTGTTGGGATTTTGATTGGTATTGCATTGAATCTGTAAATCAATTTAGGTAGGATTGACATCTTAACTATATTTAGTCTTCCAATCCATGAACACGGTATGCCCTTCCATCTATTTAGGTCTTCTGTGATTTCTTTTAGCAGTTTTTTGTAGTTTTCTTTATATAGGTTTTTTGTCTCTTTAGTTAAATTTATTCCTAGGTATTTTATTCTTTTAGTTGCAATTGTAAATGGGATTCGTTTCTTGATTTCCCCCTCAGCTTGTTCATTACTAGTGTATAGAAATGCTACAGATTTTTGAATGTTGATCTTGTAACCTGCTACTTTGCTGTACTCATTTATTAGCTCTAGTAGTTTTGTTGTGGATTTTTCCGGGTTTTCGACGTATAGTATCATATCGTCTGCAAACAGTGATAGTTTTACTTCTTCCTTTCCAATTTTGATGCCTTGTATTTCTTTTTCTTGTCTAATTGCTCTGGCTAGAACCTCCAACACAATGTTGAATAATAGTGGTGATAGTGGACATCCTTGTCTTGTTCCTGATCTTAGGGGGAAAGTTTTCAATTTTTCCCCATTGAGGATGATATTAGCTGTGGGTTTTTCATATATTCCCTCTATCATTTTAAGGAAGTTCCCTTGTATTCCTATCTTTTGAAGTGTTTTCAACAGGAAAGGATGTTGAATCTTGTCGAATGCCTTCTCTGCATCAATTGAGATGATCATGTGATTTTTCTGCTTTGATTTGTTGATATGGTGTATTACATTAATTGATTTTCTTATGTTGAACCATCCTTGCATACCTGGGATGAATCCTACTTGGTCATGATGTATAATTCTTTTAATGTGCTGTTGGATACGATTTGCTAGAATTTTATTGAGGATTTTTGCATCTGTATTCATTAGAGAGATTGGTCTGTAGTTTTCTTTTTTTGTAATATCTTTGCCTGGTTTTGGTATGAGGGTGATGTTGGCTTCATAGAATGAATTAGGTAGTTTTCCCTCCACTTCGATTTTTTTGAAGAGTTTGAAGAGAATTGGTACTAATTCTTTCTGGAACGTTTGGTAGAATTCACATGTGAAGCCATCTGGTCCTGGACTTTTCTTTTTAGGAAGCTTTTGAATGACTAATTCAATTTCTTTACTTGTGATTGGTTTGTTGAGGTCATCTATGTCTTCTTGAGTCAAAGTTGGTTGTTCATGTCTTTCCAGGAACCCGTCCATTTCCTCTAAATTGTTGTATTTATTAGCGTAAAGTTGTTCATAGTATCCTGTTATTACCTCCTTTATTTCTGTGAGGTCAGTAGTTATGTCTCCTCTTCCATTTCTGATCTTATTTATTTGCATCCTCTCTCTTCTTCTTTTTGTCAATCTTGCTAAGGGCCCATCAATCTTATTGATTTTCTCATAGAACCAACTTCTGGCCTTATTGATTTTCTCGATTGTTTTCATGTTTTCAATTTCATTTATTTCTGCTCTAATCTTTGTTATTTCTTTCCTTTTGCTTGCTTTGGGGTTAGCTTGCTGTTCTTTTTCCAGTTCTTCCAAATGGATAGTTAATTCCTGAATTTTTGCCTTTTCTTCTTTTCTGATATAGGCATTTAGAGCAATAAATTTCCCTCTTAGCACTGCCTTTGCTGCGTCCCATAAGCTTTGATATGTTGTGTTTTCATTTTCATTTGCCTCGAGGTATTTGCTAATTTCCCTTGCAATTTCTTCTTTGACCCAGTCGTTGTTTAGGAGTGTGTTGTTGAGCCTCCACGTATTTGTGAATTTTCTGGCACTCTGCCTATTATTGATTTCCAACATCATTCCTTTATGGTCCGAGAAAGTGTTGTGTAAGATTTCAATCTTTTTAAATTTGTTAAGACTTGCTTTGTGACCCAGCATATGGTCTATCTTTGAGAATGATCCATGAGCACTTGAGAAAAAGGTGTATCCTGCTGTTGTGGGATGTAATGTCCTATAAATGTCTATTAAGTCTAGTTCATTTATAGTAATATTCAGATTCTCTATTTCTTTGTTGATCCTCTGTCTAGATGTTCTGTCCCTTGATGAGAGTGGTGAGTTGAAGTCTCCAACTATTATGGTATATGAGTCTATTTCCCTTTTCAATGTTTGCAGTATATTCCTCACGTATTTTGGGGCATTCTGATTCGGTGCGTAAATATTTATGATTGTTATGTCTTCTTGTTTAATTGTTCCTTTTATTAGTATATAGTGTCCTTCTTTGTCTCTTTTAACTGTTTTACATTTGAAGTCTAATTTGTTGGATATTAGTATAGCCACTCCTGCTCTTTTCTGGTTGTTATTTGCATGAAATATCTTTTCCCAACCTTTCACTTTCAACCTATGTTTATCTTTGGGTCTAAGATGTGTTTCCTGTAGACAGCATATAAAAGGATCCTGTTTTTTAATCCATTCTGCCAATCTATGTCTTTTGATTGGGGAATTCAGTCCATTGACATTTAGTGTTATTACTGTTTGGATAATATTTTCCTCTAACATTTTGCCTTTTGTATTATATATATCATATCTGATTTTCCTTCTTTCTACACTCTTTTCCATATCTCTCTCTTCTGTCTTTTTGTATCTGACTCTAGTGCTCCCTTTAGTATTTCTTGCAGAGCTGGTCTCTTGGTCACAAATTCTTTCAGTGACTTTTTGTCTGAGAATGTTTTAATTTCTCCCTCATTTTTGAAGGATAATTTTGCTGGATATAGGAGTCTTGGTTGGCAGTTTTTCTCTTTTAGTATTTTAAATATATCATCCCACTGTCTTCTAGCTTCCATGGTTTCTGCTGAGAAATCTACACAAAATCTTATTGGGTTTCCCTTGTATGTAATGGATTGTTTTTCTCTTGCTGCTTTCAAGATCTTCTCTTTCTCTTTGACCTCTGACATTCTAACTAGTAAGTGTCTTGGAGAACGCCTATTTGGGTCTAATCTCTTTGGGGTGCGCTGCACTTCTTGGATCTGTAATTTTAGGTCTTTCATAAGAGTTGGGAAATTTTCAGTGATAATTTCTTCCATTAGTTTTTCTCCTCCTTTTCCCTTCTCTTCTCCTTCTGGGACACCCACAACACGTATATTTGTGCGGTTCATATTGTCCTTGAGTTCCCTGATACCCTGTTCAAATTTTTTCATTCTTTTCCCTATAGTTTCTGTTTCTTTTTGGAATTCAGATGTTCCATCCTCCAAATCACTAATTCTATCTTCTGTCTCTTTAAATCTATCATTGTAGCTATCCATTATTTTTTCTATGTTTGCTACTTTATCCTTCACTTCCATAAGTTCTGCCATTTGTTTTTTCAGTTTTTCTATTTCTTCTTTATGTTCAGCCCATGTCCTCTTCATGTCCTCCCTCAATTTATCGATTTCATTTTTGAAGAGGTTTTCCATTTCTGTTCGTATATTCAGCATTAGTTGTCTCAGCTCTTGTGTCTCATTTGAGCTATTGGTTTGTTCCTTTGACTGAGCCATATTCTCAATCTTTTGAGCATGGACAGTTATCTTCTGCTGCTGGCGTCTGGGCATTTATTCAGATTTCTCTTGGTGTTGGACCCAGCAAGGTTGTAATATTTTTCTGTGAAATCTCTGGGTTCTGTTTTTCTTATCCTGCCCAGTAGGTGGCGCTCGTGGCACCCGTTTGTCTGCGGGTCCCACCAGTAAAAGGTGCTGTGGGACCTTAAACTTTGGAAAACTCTCGCCGTCCTGGGGGTTCGCTAGCCGAAACGGCTTGAGCCGGCCCGGGGTCCGAACGCAGGGAGGGTTGCTGGTCGCCGCAGCCAGGGAAAGAGCCCGTCCGAATTTCCTAGTCGGCCCTGGGCAACAAGCGTGGCGGGAGGGCGCCAGCGGCAGCGGCCTGCCCGAGAGAGTGCACGTTCCCCGGGAGTCACGGGTTTGGAAGGGGCCTCCCCCACCCGTCACCGTTCTCCGCGGCCTGGGGGTTTCCGATCCAATTCTCTCAGTTGGTCGGGGGGCTGCGCGTGGTGTGGGCGCCAGCCGTCTTTGTTTCAGGGGACCGCCTCTCCAATTCTCCCAGCCGGCCCGGGAAGGGGGAAGGGAGTAACTCCGGCCGCTTGCCACCCCGCCCGGTAAGGCCCGCGCGCCTCGGCGATCTCACCCGAGCTGCTTCTCTCAGCCAGCCAGCCGTTCCAGGATGGGGTACGCTGTCTTTTTTATCTCTGTTGTGGCTTTGGGCGCTTTCTGTATCGTTTCTACTCCCCTAGTAGGTGTCCTGGAGAAGAAACTAAGATCCGCGCGTCTTACTAAGCCGCCATCTTCCAGGAAGTCTCAGCATATAGTTTTTAAGTAGTGAATTTTTCTATTGGTTTCCTACTCAAGAGCTAAAGTAGAATTATGAGAAAAGAAGGTACTTAAAGCCCACTATAAAATAACCTCCCCCTAGTATCAGTCTTGTTTTTTTTCAGTATTTCACAGAATATTGTGTATATACACATGACTTATAATAAATAGAATGAATGCAAATGGCTATACATTGTATACTTTTAAGTTTTGCTCAGTTTTGTTTTTACAATGCTGAAAATTTGTTTTAATTCCTTTTCTTTTATTCGATCCTAACTTATTTGTGTATCTATTTTTCATTTCACATATATTACCAGTGTAGGCCTCTCTCTATGCAGAGTACCTGTCTAGAATATTGCTTACTTATTGACTGTCCATGTTGAAACACAATCTTAAGTGGGAACAGCTCATGGCTATTCCCTGGAAAAAATTCCATCCTCCTTTGCAAAAAGTAAAATTTCTATCATTCTTGTCTCAAGACTGAATGAGATTTTTCTCTCCCAGATTTTTGTCTCAAAAATCTACTTTACATTACAGGCTAGGCCATCAATGCTTGAAATGTGTCGAAAAGAAAGCAATGATTTTTTGTTTGTTTTTGCTATTCATAATAGCCAAAACTGCATGTAAAGATTTAAAGATATATAGTTGCCTAGAAGGAGGAAAAATTTCTACTGTACAGCTAACGCCACCTTCCATCCCTCTTTCCATTCCCATGACTTTGTTCCTGTCCCACTTCACCCTCTCATGTTGACGTATGCGTTATGTGAGACTAGACAGTGCAGAGAAGGAGGTGATGGGAGGCTAAAGAGGGTTGAGGACACAGTGTATTAAGACAGACTGGTTCCCAAGTGTGGCAAATGAGAGCACAGCATTATAGGGTTATTTACTTTTCCAAATGATTCTGAAAGTATGTGGCAGTCTTTATTATTTATTTCAGCATGGTGCAATGAATTTTGAAGAAAGTGCTGAGTGAAGGTTCTTAGGTTTACTCTTTTGTCCTTCTCACTGCCATATCTCTTGAGTTACTTTAAGGGTGGTAGGGAAGTTTTACTCTCCAAACATGGATATTTGGCCGATAGGTAGCTGCTGAGTGAGCTAAAAGTTGAGTGTCACATCCAAAGTCCTGGAGCTGTATTCATATTCAAAAGTGAGTCTTATGTTTTAGCAGGTTTTGGAGTTTCTTCAGGTTGCCCTGGACCTATTCACCTTTCCTTGGTTGGGGGTTGGAAGACAAATCCTGGAACTATTCCAGATCTTCCATGGGCCTGTGTTTGAATTTGTTGTACATTCTGAATTGATTCTAGTCCCCCTTTGGAATTGTATGTTAGTTGACATTAGTAAGTATAAAATAGAAATTTTATTTTAGTAAACTTTGATTTAGTAAAATCAAATCCCATGTGATTGCATTTTAAAACTTGTGAAGTTAGAAGTGAAGGATTAAAATGTTCTTTCAGGATCTTTGGGGGACTGCTCGTTTCTCATATATAGAGCTAAATAATAGGGTAACTTTATTGGAATAATAGAAGTTAGAATCTATGTTGTTTCCAAATTTGTACCTTTACCGTTTCATCTCTGCTTGCTGCATTATGTGGAAAATGTAAGTGAAAGCATATACTAAGAACTTAAATTTTCTCTCCAGGCAATACCAAATTTTGGAGCCTTCCCTTTTCAACAATTTATGCCATAGAACTCTTTAGGCCCTGTATTTTCTCCCAACTCCAGGCCTTTTGAATTCTGCAAACGGTGTTCATATTAAACAAAACCTAGCCCTGGCATCATGAATATTTTGTCTCATCAGGTTTGTTGCAGTAGAGGTACCTCTGGGAAGCAGAAACCTATTGCTTTTCCTAGATTTGGCCTCATCTTCTTGTGGTTAATGACATTTCTCTTTCTTTCTTTATGTTGGTTTACAGCTTCTCTCTGAAAAGATCTGCTGTTGTGACAGGGGGAATATAGCTGGCTTGGGTTTGTTGACCATAGCTATTATTATTCCATTAGACCCATCTGTGAGGTTCTATTCCAGAACTTTTTTGCTGCACTTTTCCTCAAGGTGGGGTTTCTAAGCCTGGGCAAGGGGGAAAGGTGGAAACTCATTCATTGTTGCATTGAGACCTTCTTTGTCCTGGTCCTACTGCAGTGGCACTGGAAGCCTCTCATCCGTAGCTTTCTTGAAGCTGTTTGATTTGCAGGGGTAGGGATACATGGGGATCCTTCCACAGCTTCTACCTTCTCTTGGATAACAGGTTGGATAATTATTCAGACCAAGAGGGGCTGCTTCAGGGAGCTGTGGTATTGTGGCTTTAGAGGAGTTCACCATGCCATGGGGTCTCTTTGGGAGGTGAGAGGAGGCTGAATCACTGGCTCCCTGAACACTTTCAAGTTGTAGGATTGAAGGTGTTCACAGGAAATTGGTTCTCTATGTTAATAAACAAAGATAAGGTAATATCACATGAAAGACTTATAAATAAAGATGATTAATAAGCAAAGTACATGAATGATTTGGCTTGTCTGTCTTCAACATGCATAAAGTGGACAACTGATCTTTGTCAAAAGTTAGATCTCTCTCTCTTTTTTTTTTCTTTTCATTAATTGCCTGATATTTCCTGGACCATCTTGCTAGATACAGAAAGGAAATGTACATAGATCATTGTTAATCCTTTATCTGCTAAGCTTGGTGTCTGCAATATACAAAGCTTACTTAAACATGAGAGTTGGTCTTTTGTGGAATAAAGCTTGCAAG
The DNA here is from genome assembly GCF_023851605.1 of Tamandua tetradactyla. Lineage (NCBI taxonomy): Eukaryota > Metazoa > Chordata > Mammalia > Pilosa > Myrmecophagidae > Tamandua > Tamandua tetradactyla. The sequence continues at coordinate 142,059,129 of NC_135331.1, read as the reverse complement.
CCTAACAGATAGTGAAATCACATGGGCCAGCATTAATATGAAAAAATTTCTAATGTGTGTGCTCAGTATCTTCCAGAAACATTTCTTTTCAATTTTGATTAGTGAATTATTTCTAATGTAGGAGCTATAAATTAATGAAAAGACAAGGTTTTACTTAATAGCTAACTCAGGAGACCACTGGTAGAACAGAAGAATTAGTTTGCATTACCTAAAGCCCATGGTAGCTGAGGCTCAAACTTTGGGTCCAGGGTAACTTGCTGCATTAGGTAGAAATTGTGAGAAATATGAAGATTAAGATGAGCTGAGAATTTAACATTAATATTATGCCTGAGAAAATTGTGGATTGGACTTTTTTTTCTTTTTTTAATTTTGAAAAATAACATATATACAAAAAAGCAATACCACAACAATTTGTTGTAGAAAGATTTCAGAGTTTGGTATGGGTTACAATTCTGCAATTTTAGGTTTTTCCTTCTATCTGCTCCAAGACATTGGAGACTAAAAGAAATATCAGTATAATGGTTCATCAGTCATACTCTCATTTGTTAAATTTTATCTTCTCTGTTATAACTCCACTGTGCTGGTTTGAAAGGAAATATGCCCCCTAAGAAAAGCCATGTTTTAATATAAATCCCATTTCATAAAGATAGAATAATCCCTATTCAATACTATATGTTTGAAACTGTAATCAGATCATCTCCCTGGATGATGGGATTTAGTCAAGAGTGGTTGTTAAACTGGATTAAGGGACGACATGTCTCCACCCATTTGGGTGGGTCTTGATTGACTTATTGGAATCCTATAAAAGAGGAAACATTTTGGAGAAAGAGATTCAGAGAGAGCAGAGAATGCTGCAACACCACGAAGCAGAGAGTCCACTAGCCAGTGACCTTTGGAGATGAAGAAGGAAAACGCCTCCCGGGGAGCTTCATGAAACCGGAAGCCAGGAGAGAAAGCTAGCAGATGATACCGTATTCTCCATATGCCCTTCCAGCTGAGAGAGGGGCCCTGACTGTGTTCGCCATGTGCCTTCTCACTTGAGAGAGAAACCCTGAATGTCATCGGCCTTCTTGAACCAAGGTATCTTTCCCTGGATGCCTTTGATTGGACATTTCTATAGACTTGTAATTGGGACATTTTCTCGGCCTTAGAACTGTAAACTAGCAACTTATTAAATTCCCCTTGTTAAAAGCCATTCCGTTTCTGGTATATTGCATTCCAGCAGCTAGCAAACTAGAACAGATTTTGGTACTGGAGAGTGTGGTGCTGCAGCTGCAGTTTGCAAATACCAAACATGTTGGAACGGCTTTTTAAATGGATAAAAGGAAGAATCTGGAGGAGTCATGAGAAGCTTGATAGAGAAGGCCTAGAATGCTTTGGAGAGACTGTTGGTAGAAATGTGGACTCTAAAGATACCTCTGATGAGGCCTTAGACAGAAATGAGGCATGTGTTATTGCAAACTGGAAGGAAGGCGATCCTTGTTTTAAAATGGCAGATAATCTGGCAAAATTGACTAGTGGCTTTAGCTGGAAGGCTGAGTTTAAAAGCCATGATCTTGGATATTTAGCAGAAGAGATCTCAAAATTAAATGTGGAAAGTGCATCCTGGTTTCTCCTCACAGCTTATAGTGAAATGCAGCAGGAAAGAAATAAACTGAAAACTGAACTCTTGAGTACAAAGAAACCAGAAATTGAAATTCTGGAAAATTCTGGGCCTCCAGGAAGGGAGATCCCAGAGAATAGTGCCCCACATGAGGTCTTGGCCAAATGTGGAACCAGTCAGCCATTTCAGAGAAAGTCAGGATTGGACATGGAGTTGTCCAGGAAGGACTTATGGAAACTCCTTATGTCTGATGGGCATGATCCAGGGCTACTTCATAGAAAGCCGACGAGAGTGCTGTGGGACCTGTATAAACAGAGCCACTGCCAGTCTGGACTGAGGGGTTCAGGGAAGGGACACATTGGAGGAAAAGTAACTTCAGAGGCAAAACCGTGGAGGCTGAGGTCTGAAGTAAAAAGCCTCGGGCCAGGAGAGCGGACCCACCCAAGCCCATGGAGAGGGTGAGTTTGCCCCAAAGGCAGAGGATGGACCTTCCACCTCTTTGCAGTGGAAGAGTCATGCTGCCTCAGGTCTTGGAGAGAGTGAAGCACATTCCTTGGGGTTTGGGAAGAGCCTGGCTGCCACCATATGGAGGGGTTGAGCATGTGCCCTGGAGATGGCAGAGAGCCCGGGTGTGCCCCGATGCTTGGAGGGGGTGGAGCCGAGAAAAGGGTGGTCTCCCCAAAATCCCCCAAGGTTGCATTTGAAGAGAGGCAGTCCTCTGCTTAGGCCCTTGGAAGGGGTGAGACTGCCACTTTCTAAAGCCCTGAGGATAAATGACTCTCAGACTTTGAAATCTAATGGACTTTGCCCTTCAGGTTTTTGAAACTGTATGGGTCCGGTAACCCCTGTGTTCCTTCCTCCCTATGGAAATGTGTATATGTATCTTATGAATGTTCCTCCTTTGTATCTTCGCAGCAAATAACTTGTTATGAGTTTTCAAAGGTCCAGAGCAAATGGAGAGAATTTTGCCTTAGGACAGACCATGCCTGTAACTGACTTGATGAGATTTTATACTGTCTCTAATTTTGTACTTCATTGTATTGCTACTGAAAGGTTTAAGGTTTCTGATATTGTTATGAAATTAATGTATTTTGTATATGGGAAAAACATGTCTTTTTTAGGGGCCAGAGGGTGGAATGTGCTGGTTTGAAAGGAAGTATGTCCCCTAAGAAAGGCCATGTTTTAATATAAATCCCATTTCATAAAGGTAGAATAATCCCTATTCAATACTGTATGTTTGAACCTGTAATCAGGTCATCTCCCTGGATGATGGGATTTAGTCAAGAGTGGTTGTCAAACTGGATTAAGGGATGACATGTCTCCACCCATTTGGGCGGGCCTTGATTGGTTTATTGGAATCCTATAAAAGAGGAAGCGTTTTGGAGAATAAGAGATTCAGAGAGAGCAGAACAACATAGCCACGAGAAGAAGCAGAGTCCACCAGCCAGTGACCTTTGGAGATGAAGAAGGAAAATGCCTGCCGGGGAGCTTCATGAAACAGGAAGCCAGGAGACAAAGCTTCATGCCATGTTTGCCATGTGCCCTTCCAGCCGAGAGAGAAACCCTGACTGTGTTCTCCATGTGCCTTCTTCTCACTTGAGAGAGAGACCCTGAACTTCATCGGCCTTCTTGAACCAAGGTATCTTTCCCTGGATGCCTTTGATTGGACATTTATAGACTTGTTGTAATTGGGACATTTTCTAGGCCTTAGAACTGTAAACTAGCAACTCATTAAATTCCCCCTTTTAAAAGCCATTCCGTTTCTGGTATATTGCATTCCGGCAGCTAGCAAACTAGAACATCCACCTTCTCCTTTGACTTTTCTCCCAATCTTTAGAGGTATTTGGGCTATGCCCATTTTAAGTTTTTCATGTTAGAAAGGGCTGTTAATAACATGGGGTAGGGGGGATGGAACTAGTTGATGTTCTGGAGAGGCTGGCCCTACTGGGTTTCAGGACTTATCTGGTCTAGGAACCCATCTGGAGGGTATAGGTTTCTGGAAAGTAATCCTAGTGCAGGGAACCTTTGTAGAGTCTCATATAAAACTTTAGGTGTTCTTTAGGGTTGTTAGGAATTGTTTTGGTTGGAGTTTGGCAAACCATGATAAGTAGTAATATCTAGCAGAAGCTTGTATAAGAATAGCCTCCAGAGTAGCCTCTTGACTATTTGAACTCTCTTAACCACTGATACCTTATTTTTTAAATTCTTTTCCCCTTGAACTCTCTTAACCACTGATACCTTATTTTTTAAATTCTTTTCCCCCTTTTGGTCAGGAAGTCTTTGTCGATCCCATGGTGCCAGGGCCAGGTTCATTTCTTGAAGTCATCTTCCACATTGCCAGGGAGACTTTCACTCCTGCTTGTCATGTCCCATGTAGCGGGGAGGGTAATGATTTTACTTGCAGAGTTGAGCTTAGAGAGTGAGAAGCCACATCTGAACAACAAAAGAGGTCCTCTGGATATAACTCCTAGGGATAACTATAGGTAGGCTAAGCTTCTCAGGTACATGGAAAACCTTTACAAGAGCAAGCCTCAAGATCAAGGGCTTGACCTATTGATTTGGGTGTACCTAATGTTTGACGAAATGTCAGGGGATTCCCTGATAGTAAAGTTTAATAGTTCCATAATTTTTCTCCTATCCCTCAAGTGACTTTGCCAATACTTTATAATGATCTGTTCAACATACTCTGGGATGTATCTGGGCATTACATTAAGCTATCCAGGATTACAAGCCCTCATTCCCATACAGGGCTCCCTGTGTTTGAGTAAGTGATTTATCCAGATAGATTGAGTTAGATTATGTGCTACAGAAAATTTAGATTTTGGACAAAATAAATCTCTCTTCCTTTGGTCTCAGAGTAAATGAAGTTCTAAAATACCGACAATGTGCTGCTTTCCCCTGTAATCCAATTTACCTTAGTCCCAACCTGATTTCCTTCATTCTTATCGCTAATTGAAGCCCGATCTCATTTTCAATTTCTTCAACAGTTGTTGTACGTGGCAATGCTGACCTTCAGAAATGCAGAAATCCTACTCTGAGCCTTGGGTGACACACAGGTACCCAAAAGTTCCAAGGAAACACTAGGTCATACATATATAGTACAGCCTGTCAAAATTTAGAAATAACGGTTATTGCTCCGGACTAAATGTGACTGCTATGAGAGCTAACAGTCTAGGCCCCAATTTTCTTATAAGTATTTTCTCAATGTAACCATACGATATTTACTCTTCTTTTTGTGGATTTTCTTTTTGCATCATATAATATCCAACAGGTTCATTCACATGCCTCATAGCTTCATTCTCTATAGCAGCACAATATTCGATCATATGTGTACATCAGAGTTCACCATTCTACTTCTTAGACAATGTATCCTTCAGCCACCTCCATCCATTGGGCACCATTTATAATGTCCGAAGTCAATAGTCCATGTCTTACATTATCCTCACTTAGTGGGAGAAACATAACACTCTCAATTTTAGAAAATTTTCATTGCTCCCAAGAGAAAAATAACCAGTAAGCACACAATCACCAGATAGAAAATCCAAACCTCCCCTTAAATCTTGTCCCTCCCCCACCCCATTATTTACCCCTGGTATTGCTGTGGTACTGTTGATGTCTTCCTGTTAAATATAGCCCATAGCATGCAATAGTAGTTTCCTCCCTATACACTGATATTATAAACTCTTTGTACAAGATTCATATCGTTGAAGTAGTTCACGAAAGAACTTCTCTATATTTGTAGTGTTATTTAGTGGGATACATGGCTCTATACAACCCCTTTCAATTATATTCAGTTTCATTCTGGCAATATTACTTATGGACCCACTAGTGAACTGTTTTTACTTAAATCTGTTCCCTTACATTTAAGTTCAACTTCATTAGCTACCCACTCACCCACTTCTAGCTTCGTTGTGTGTCTGGGTCCCCTATATTCTTTGTTATAAGCCTCTGAGTTTACTTTTACCATGATCATAAAAATGAAATCATATAGTATCCTTTTGTTTCTGGCTTATTTCCCTCAGCAGTATGTCCTCATGATTCATCCATTTGTCATGTGTTCAGGATGTCATTTTTTCTTACTGCTGCATTATATTTCATCGTATGTATATACTGCATTTTGTTAATCCCCTCATCTGTTGATGGGCACTTGGATTGTTTCCATCTTGGCAATTGTGAATAATGCAGCTATGAACATTGGTGTATAAATGTCTGTTTGTGTCACTGCTTGCAGCTCTTCTGGGTATATACCAAGTACTGGTATTGCCAGGCCATAGAGCACCTCAATATTTAGTTTTTTAAGGGACTACCAAACTGTCTTCCATATCAGTTACACCATTATATATTCCCACCAGTAGTACATAAGTGCCCCAGTTTCTCCACATCCTCTCTAATATCTGTAGTTTCCTGTTTGTTTAATAGCAGCCATTCTTATAGGTGTAAAGTGGTATCTCATTATAGTGTTGATCTACATTTCTCTTATAGCTAATGAAAATGAGCATCTCTTCATGTACTTTTCAGCCATCTGTATTTGCTATTCAGAAAAAAATGTCTATTCATATCTTTAGTCCATTTTATAATTGGATTGTTTTTTCTTTTGCTGTTGAGTTGTATGATTTCTTTATGTATATAGGATATCAAAACTTTATCTGATATGTAATTTCCAAATATTTTCTCCCAATGAGTTGGTTGCCTCTTCACCTTTTTGACAAAGTTTTTTGAGTCACAAGCACGTTTGATTTTGAAGAGCTCCTATTTATCTATTTTTTTGTTGTTGCTTGTGATTTTCTTCTAGGAGTTTTATGGTTGTTCTAGTTTGCTAGCTGCTGGAATGCAACACACCAGAAACAGATTGGCTTTTAATAAAAGGGGATTTATTTTGTTGGTTCTTCAGAGGAAAGGCAGCTAACTTTCCACTGAGGTTCTTTCTTACGTGGAAGGCACAGGATGGTCTCTGCTGGTCTTCTCTCCAGGCCCCTGGGTTCCAACAACTTTCCCCGGGGTAATTTCTTTCTCCATCTCCAAGGGCCTGGGCTGAGCTGCAAGTGCTGAGATGAGGAATGCCGAGATGCTTAGCAGTGCTTCGTTGCAATCTCTCATTTAAGCACCAGCCAATTAAGTCAAACATCACTCACTGCAGCAGACACGCCTCCTAGCTGACTGCAGATGTAATTGGCAACAGATGAGGTTCACGTACCGCTGGCTTATGTCCGCAGCAACAAGACTAGGTATGCTCACCTGGCCAAGTTGACAACTGAATCTAACTGACACAATGGTATTGGTTCTTTTTTTTAGGTCTTTGATCCACTTTGAGTTAATTTTTGTATAGTACATAGGGTAAGGGTTCGCTTTCATTCTTTTGGTTATTGATATCTCGTTTTCCCATGACTGTTTATTGAAGACTATTTTGTCACAGTTTAGTGGATTTGGGGACCTTGTCAAAGATCAATTGACCATATATTCGATGGTCTGTTTCTGCACTGTCGATTCAATTCTATTCGTCAATATTTCTATCTTTGTGCCAGTACCATGTTGTTTTGACCACTGTGGCTTTATAATAACCTTTAAAATCAGCAAGTGTTAATCCTCACACTTCATTCTTCCTTTTTAATATATTTTTAGCTATTGAATGTCTCTTTCCCTTCAAGTGAGTTTAGTAGCTAGCATTTCCAAGTCTTCAGATTAGGTTGTTAGAATTTTGATATTATGTTGAATCTGTAGATCACTTTGGGTAGAATTGACATCTTAACTACATTTAACTTTCCTATCCATGGACAGGGAATGTCTTTCCATCTTTTAGTTTTTTTTATTTTTTTAATGCAATGTTATGTAATTTTCTGTGTACAGGTCCTTTCCATCCCTAGTTAAGTTTATTCCTAGGTACTTGTTTCTTTTAGTTGCTATTTTGAATGGATTTTTTTCCCTTAATTGACTCCTCAGTTAAGTCATTGCTTCTATATAGCATATTACTGATTTTTACACATTAATCTTATATCCTGACATGTTGCTGAATTTGTTTATCAGCTCAACAAGCTTTGTCATAGATTTCTCAGGATTTTCCAAGTATAATATCATGTCCTCTGTAAGGAGTGAAAGTTGTATGTCTTCCTATGCGTCTTTTTCTTTTTCCTGCCTGATTGTTGTAGCTAGAAATTTTGGTTAAATATTGAATAATAGTATAGACAGAGGACATCCTTGTCTCATGCCTGATCTTAGGGGGGAAGATTTCAGTTTCTCACCATTGCGTATGACGCTGGCTATGGGTTTTTCATATATGCCTTTTATCATATTTAGGAAGTTTCCTTTGATTCTTATCTTTTGAAGTGTTTTTATCAGAAAAGAATGTTCAATTTTGTTGAATGCTTTTTCGGCATTGAGATAATCATGTGATTTTTCCCTTTTGATTTGTTAATGTGCTGTATTACACTGATTGATTTTCTTGTGTTGAACTACCCTGGCATTCCTGATATGAACCCCACTTGGGTGGTGGTGTAGAATTCTTTTAATGTATCATTGAATTTGATATCCTAGTATTTTATTGAGAATTTTTGCAACTATATTCATTAGGGAGCTTGGCCTGTAGTTTCCCTTTCTTATAGGGTCTTTACCCAATTTTGGTATTAGAGTGATGTTAGTTTCATAAAATGAGTTGGGTAGTATTCCTTTTCCCCCAATTTTTGGAATAATTTGAGCAGGAGTGGTGTTAGTTCTTTTTGGAATGTTTGATAAAATTACCCTGTGAAGCCATCAGGCTCTAGGCTTTCCTTTGCACAAGATTATTGATGACTGATTGAATCTCTTTACTTGAATTTGTTGTTGAGATCTTCTGTTTCTTCTTGAGTCAGTATAGCTTGTTTGTTTGTTTTTGGGAATTTGTCCATTTCATCTCAGTTGTCTAGTTTGTTGGTATATAGTTGTTCATAATGTCCTCTTATGATTTTTTCTCATTTCTTCAGAGTCCATGGTAATGACCCCCTCTCATTTCTGATTTTGTTTATTTGAATCCTTTTTGTGTTTTTCTTTCAGCCTAGCTAGGAGTCCATCAATTTTATTGATTTTCTCAAATAACCAACTTCTGTTTTTATTGATTCTTTCTATTGTTCTTTTGTTCTTCAGTTCATTTAATTCTGCTTTAATCTTTGTTGTTTCTTTTCTTCTTTGCTTTGGGGTTAGTTTGGTGTTCTTTCTCTAGTTCCTCCAGCTGAGTAGTTAAGTCCTCAATTTTTGTTCTTTCTTCTTTTTAATTATAGGGGTTTAGGGCAATAAATTTCCCTTTCAGCACTGCCTTTGCTGCATCTCATAAATTCTGATATGTTTTATTCTCATTTTCATTCACCTATGGAAAGTTACCAATTTCTTCAGCAATTTCTTTCTGACTCACTGGTTGTTTAAAAATGCACCATTTAATCTCCATGTATTTTTGAAAGTTTTGGTTCTTTGTGGTTGTTGATTTCCAGCTTCATTCCATTGTGATCAGAGGCAGTGCTTTGAATAATTTCAATGTTTTTAAATTAGGATCTTTTTTATGCCCCAGCATATGATCTATCCTGGAGAATGTTCCATGAGTACTAGAGAAGAATGTATATCCTGGTGTTTTTTGGGGTATAACAATCTAATATGTCTGTTAGGTCTAATTCACTGATTAAATTGTTTATATTCTCTATTTCTTTGTTGATCCTCTGCCTGGTTGTTCTATCTATAGAGGAGAGTGGTGTATTGAAATCTCCTCCTGTTATTGTTGAAATGTCTATTGTCCCCTTCACTTTCGCCAATGTTTACCTCGTGTACTTTGGAGCTCCTTAGTTGGGGGCAAAAACATTTATGATTGTTATTTCTTCTTGATGAATTGTCCTTTTTATTAATATGTAGTGGCCTTCTTTGTCTTTTATGATGTCATCATATAAAGTCTGTTTTGCCTGCTATTAATATAGCTACTCCTACCTTCTTTCCTGTGTGCATGAAACATCATTTTCCATCCTTTCACTTTCAAGCTGTTTGTATCCTTGGATTTAAGATGAGTGTCTTGCAAGCACCATATAGCTGGATCATATCTCTTAATCCATTCTGCCAATCTGTATCTTTTAATTGGTGAATTTAGTCCATTGACATTCAAAGTTATTATTGTAAAAGACAGTTATTGAATCTACCATCTTATCTTTTGGATTTTATTTGTCAGATCTGTATATTCTTTTCCCTCATTCTCTTTCTATCCTTGTTACCCTCACTGATACTCTTCCATTTTGTGCCTTCCTCCAGGCCTCACTCTCCTGACTTTTTTTTCAGGCAGCAACAACACAACTTGCTTTAGTATTTCTTGAAGAACTGGTCTCATGTTGACAGATTCCCTCAGCATTTGTTTCCCTGTGAAAATTTTAATCTCTCCTTCACTTTTGAAGGACAGTTTGGTCAGGTACAGAATTCTCAGCTGGAACTCTTTCTCTTTCTGGATCTTAAATATATCATACCACTGCCTTCTTGCCTCCATGGTGCCTGTTGAGTAATCCAAACTCAGTCTTATGTGGTTTCCCTTGTACGTAGTAGATTGCTTCTGTCTTGCCTTTTTCAGGATTTTCTGCTTCTCTTCAACATTTGAAGATGATTAGTAACCATCTTGGAATAGGCCTATTTATTCTATTTGGGGTTTGTTGGGTTCTTTGATTTGCATATTTATGTCTTTTATAAGGATTGGGAAGTTTTCCCCCATTATCTCACAACTAATCTTCCTAGCCTTTACTCTTTTTCCTTCTGGGACACCACTGATTCTTAGATTGGTGCACTTCATGTTATCTCATTTCCCTGAGATCCAATTCAAATTTATCCATCTTTTTTTTTTTTTTTTTTTTTTTTTTGCCATTTGTTCCTTTGTGCATTTGGAATCAGTTGTCCTGTCCTCTAGTTCACTTATTTTTTCTTCTGCATCTTCAAATCTGCTGTTGTGTGTCTCTGGTGTATTTTTTATTTGGTCTGCATTATCTTTAATCTCTGTCATATCTGCTCTTTTTTCTTTAGTCTTTCAAATTCTTCTTTGTGCTCTTTTAGTGTCTTTTTTTTAATCTCCTTTATGTCATTAGCCAACCTGTTGAACTTATTTAGTACAGTCATGTGAACGTCTTTGATTAGTTCCAAAGTCTTGTCTCCTCTGGTATTTTAATTTGGTCATTTTGCTGGGCTATGTCTGTCTGCATCTACGTATCCTTTGTGATCTTCTATTACCTTTATAATTATCTTGATAGGGTTGATTGGGGAGTTGATTTCCTTCAGTAGTTTAAAGTTTTTGTATTTGCGTGATGGGCATGGGGCAGGACGTGTGGTCTGGGGCAGGGCACAATGGCACAATTGTGGCTTATGGCATAGGACTAGGCATGGGATGAGGGCACACACTGGTGCCCAGAAGCATGGAGCGTGGGGCGTGGGGTTGTTGGGGGACGACCAGGGGCAGGTATGTGGGCAGAGTGCAGGTATGCACATAGAATGTAGGGGACATGGGTATCAGGGTGCAGCATTTGTGGCGTGGCAGTTGGGTTGCAGGGGGTGTGGAGTGTGTGAGTGGGGGTGGGGGTCGGGTGCTGGAATATGGCAGGTGATGCATGTGTATGTGGGACAGGATGCAGATGCTTGTGTGTGTGAGGTTGAGGTACAGATTGGATGGTGGTGGGGGGAGTGGAGCATGGATTGAGGTGCCCATCCTTGTGTCATAGGGGAGGCTGGGGGGCCTGACACAGATGTGGAGGTATGTGCATGAGGTGGGGGGCATATGTGGCACATATGTACACCTGAGCACCAGGAAGGCTAGGGGCAAGGTGCGGGTATGTGTTCCCTGAGAGAAGGTGTGCACCTGCGTGGCGTTGTGGTGGGGTGGGTTGTGGCTGTGCACATGCATAGAGCTCAGTGAGGGGACCAGAGCAGGGATGTACATGTGTGTAGGGTGTGGTGTGTGGCATGGATGCACAGGTGAGCGCCTGCAGGGGAGTGGCAGGTGATGGGTGGGGGCAGGGTGTTCATGGGGCAGGGAGGGGGGCGTTTTGGTACAGATGCGCAGATGAATGTTCAGGTGAGGGGTTGGTGGGGTGCAGGTGTGCAGATCCTGGGGTGGGCAGGGCAGGTGTGTTTTGAGCACTGACGGGCAGGGCTCAGGTGCATGAGGCAGGGTTGGGTCCTGTGTTGAGGGGTGGAGCGGCGGTGCACATGGATATGGAGAGTTCAAGGAATGCAGCTTGGTTTACTTCCTTTTCCCTGCCTCCCTGCCTGTGTACTCCTTAGGGCTCTGGGCCTCTGTGTGGAAAGGGGTGCGTTAGGCTCTTGGCGCTAGCTGGATGGTCTTCAGTTTTCTTTGTCTCAATTCCTCATCTTTTTCAACCAGGGCCTCCCGATGTGGTGTAGAAGGCCCTCTCAGGTCACTTGCACCCTGGAATCATTGTCCTGGTTATTTTAATGTCACTTCTCTAGTTGTTCCTTGGAGCAGGAGTGATTTGGGCCTATACTATTCCGTCATCTTCCCAGAAATCTCTGGGTTTGACTTTTTGAATTTTGCTATTATCTCTGCTATCTCTTGTCAGTGGATTATTTTTTTTTCTCTTTATTCCCTTAGCATTTTATTACCATCTCTGTAATTTCACTTACCACACTTTGGGGCAGTTTGTTTGCCTGTATGTTGTTCTTGCCACTGGATTTTTAGGGTCCCCAGAGCAGGGCCTGGGTCTTGGCCAGCCCTTAACAAAGAGCCAAGCCCAAGGAAGTGCTTGATAAATGTTTGGTGAATAGAGTGGAATAGTGGCTGCCCACACATAAATAAATCCTCTTCCCTCTATCTCCTCTGGTTTTCTATTCTCAAGCCCTCCTGTGGCCCTGTATGGCTGCCCCATCATGCCTGTCATTTTCATTACTCCCTCAAAACAACTATTTGCAATAATTATTTCCCATACTGATTTTTGCCTATTATTGTCATCCCCATTGAAGTGTCATAATTAGAGTTGGAGAGGACTTATGAGTTTCTGTGTTTTTCTCCTTTTGCTCAACCACTCATTAGAATCACTCCTTTGGGCTTGAAATGTTTAATGAAACTAAATCCCATTATACTTTCTATCTATCTGGTGTATGACAAAACTCTTCAAAAGTCCCTTTGAAGAAACTTGTGGATTTAAAATGCATAATTATTGGTGCCATAATGCACAGATGTAATAAGCAGTTACTCTAGGCTGTGAAGCCAGTTAATAGCAAAACCAGCAAAACCAATAGACCTCCCAGTTCCCAGGTTAGTGTGGATATTGGGCCCTAAATATCCCCCTATTTTTCATTAGGAAACTGTCCGCAGCCGTCTCGTTCGGCTTCTGATCCCCGGCCGGCGAAGGGAACAGGAGGGGAGAAAGAGACAGACGCAGGCAAAACAGCTCGAGCGGCAAACACGGGTTCGAGGCACGCAACGGTTGTGAGCACAGACCTTTACTGGAGTTAAGCTTGCATTCTCTGTTACAGGTTCCACGCGGGACAAGATACCCCGCGGGGGAACAACCTCTATGCGGCCGTCAGGTACGGCTCCCTGTGGGTCGTCTCGCTTTCCCCGTCCAGGTAACGCCTTTATATACATAATCCAAACTCAATGGGCTGGCGCCACGTATACAGGAGTGATTGGTGGATAGGTTTTGGCGGTCGGGAGCGTCAGATGCGGAAGCAGGATGTGGCGCCATCTTAGCTCACTGGATGGGCGGGGTAACTCTAGAGCAGGCTGCAGCGCGACCACTAGGCCTGACCCGGGAGGCGGCTCTCCACATCTCCCCCTTTTTTATTTATTTTGACCCAGTGTCTCCATTGATGAGTGAGCTCCTGTGGGCTTGAGCGGCCCACTACATGTTTTGGTGCTTTGGGGAGTCTGGACTAGGCTTGCTAGGCACCAACCAGAATGCCTCCTCATATAGAGACCGGAGAGCCCGTGAACTGGAAACCACGTGACTTTCCCTGCAGTGCTTCGCCTCGCAACTGGGTTAGGAGGGGGGCAGGAGAGCGGCAACCAGGGTCGAGAGTGTCACTAGGTGTCTCTGTGCAATGGCCGGAGTCTAGCCTGGCCAGGACCGTGACTCTGCCTTAGAGATCATCCTAAGACCAAAAATTATGACATCTGGTGCCGCCTTTTATACCCGGGACACGGCCATGGGCTTTGCAGCAGATCCTGTTTTCGAGCGCCCCGCCCTGAGTGGCCGGGACGGGTCATACGGTGAGGGGAAGGACTGGGTAGCGGGACGGTCGTTGCCAGGAGCATCAGGGGCGAGTGACATAGCCAACATGGTAGTGACACGTAATTGCTGCTGTGTCTGGAACAAGCGTTCTAACAAACATTTAACAGTGACTAAGCCCACTAATAGTCCCACTGCCACGAGGATCCAAGTAGTCAAATTGGGCCAAGAGAACCATGAGGTGACTCGGTTCCACAGACTTTGTACAGTCTCGCCCAGTTTGGAAAGGTCGAAGTCAACGGGGGTCAACTTGATATCCCCAAGCACTCGAAGGTCTGAATCCACCTGTTGGGAGAGGTTAGTAAAGGTAGGGAGGTTTTAAAGCTGGTCCCCTTTCTATACGATAGAAGGGTGACTAGCGCTCCTGTTGTCATCTTGTCGTTCGTCGCCATCATCAGCAGAGTTGGAGGCCGGGTCGGACGGTTCAGGTTGAAGGTTTGCTGATTTGTTGGGCAGCAGTTCCTCGGCGCCCCCGGGCGGTGTCACGGTTCTCACCAGTCTTTCTGGAACCCACACTGGTTGACGTCCTGGTTCCTGGGGAAAAAACACAAACAGAGCCTCTGGCCCAGCTGAGCACTGGGTCAGGGCCTTGCCATTGTCCTGACAGGACATCCTTCCAACGGACTAGACCTCTATGTGGAGGACTCGGAGTAGTGTGCTGAAGAGCAGGTGTCATTCCTAGTGAATTTTCATTTAAAAAATTATATGTAAATAAGGCTACAGACAGTTGAGCCTTCGGGGACAGGCCGTGGCCTATTCCCCCTTTCTGTTTTTTGAGCAAGTCTTTAAGAGACCTGTGTGCTCTTTCAATGATTCCTTGCCCTTGAGGGTTGTAGGGGATACCATGTTTTAATTGCACTTCCATATTTTCACAAAATCTTTGGAAGGCTTTGCTGGTGTAAGCGGGTCCGTTGTCTGTTTTTAATATTTTCGGCTTACCCCAAGCTGCCCAAGCGGCAAGGCAGTGTGCAATTACTTGGTGGACTCTTTCTCCTGATTCGGCAGAGGCAAATAAAACTTGAGAACAAGTATCCACTGACACATGCAGGTATTTAACTTTACCATACTCTGAGTGATGGGTGACATCCATTTGCCAAATGTCTCCCGGGATGAGACCTTTAGGGTTAACCCCAACTGAAGGGACTGCTCTTTGTTCTACACAATTTCCGCACGCTCGGACTATATCTCTAGCTGTCGCACGTGGTATATTAAACCGCCTAGCTAGGGTACCTGCATTGATGTGAAATTTGTCATGGAATTCTCGGGCTTGCTGATATGGTGTCAGCGCAGGGAAGATGTGTGGCTGTCGAGTGGCTACATCTACTATGTGATTTCCTTGTGTCATGGGGCCAGGCAGGCCTGTATGGGCCCTAATATGAGTTATGTAAAAGGGGTGATGTCTAGCAAGTATTGTCTCTTGAAGTTTGAGAAAAAATGGTCTTACTGAGGAGGAGTACTTTATAATGCCTACTGTCTCTAAAACTTTTACAGAATTTACGACGTACAAGGAATCAGAAACAATATTCAGGGGGCCAGCAAATTCTCTCAGGACTGTAATAATGACTTGTAATTCTACCCACTGAAGTCTTTTCGATTGGAATAATACTGTTTTGGGAGTATCCCCTTCCATATAATATGCTCCTAAACCGGAGCTGGAGCCGTCCGTGTATACGGTGGGGGCGCTCGCTAGTGGCTCAGGTGAAGTCATTTTAGGAAAGATTACTGGGTGTCAGGTAACGAATTGTAAGATGGGATCTTTTGGGTATTGATTGTCAATACCTCCTAAAAAGGTACATCGGAGAATGGCCCATTGATCTATACATCCAGTAAGTACCTCAAGTTGCTGGGAAGAGTAGGGTACCCTGAGGTTTTTAGGCTGTTGGCCAAAATGTTGTACGGCCTTTTTAATGGTTTCTAAGGCCAACTCTGCAATCGCAGTAGGATAGTGCTCCAAAATCTTTTTTGGAGAAACTCCGGGATGGATCCAGAGCAATGGTCCCTGTTGCCACAACACTGCCGTGGGCTGTAATTCTGTTGGCAGCAAGCAGGCTTCAAAAGGCTCATTGGGGTTTATTCTTTTTAATGCAGCGTCACCGAGTGCTTGTTCTACTTGGCACAGTGCTTGCCTAGCCTCGGGAGTGAGGTGTCGGGGCGAAGTTATATTCGAATCCCCTTTCAGTAAGTCAAATAAAGGCACTAATTTGGCATTGGGTATTTTTAGGTACGGGCGAACCCAATTTATATCCCCCATGAGTTTTTGTAAGTCATTTAGGGTGTGTATGTTGTCTAACCTAAGAGACACCTTTTGGGGGGAGATGTGAGTGGGCGTAAGCTTTGCTCCCAGGAAGGTGACAATCTCTGTCATCTGGATCTTCTCAGGGGCTACTTCTAGGTTGGCTTTTCTGAGTGTAAGAACTAAATGTGACAGCGCAGTCTTAAGGAGATCTGTGTCTTCGTGGGTCAGCAAAATGTCATCCATGTAATGAAGGATTTTTACTTGGGGGAAGTGCTGCCGGGTATCGGCCAGTTTTGCAGCAACATACAACTGGCACATGGTAGGGCTGTTAGTCATGCCCTGGGGCAGGACTGTCCACTCGAAGCGGTGACAGGGCTCTTCTTGGTTAAGAGAGGGCACAGTAAAAGCAAATTTTTGGGTATCCTCAGGGTGAAGTGGAATGGAAAAAAAGCAGTCTTTAAGATCCAAGATGAAAATGTGCCAATGCTCTGGTAGAGCTGAAAGAAGGGGCAGCCCCATCTGAACGGGTCCTAAGGGCTCCATACAATTATTAATAGCCCTTAAGTCATGCAACAGTCTCCATTTACCTGACCTCTTTTTTATGACAAATATAGGGGTGTTCCAAGGTGATGTGGAGGGAATGAGGTGGCCCTTTTTTAGTTGTGCTGACACTAGAGTGTGTAATGCTGAGAGTTTTTTCTGTGACAAGGGCCACTGAGGCACCCAGACCAGGGTCTTGGCTTTCCATCTTAGTTTTATAGGTGTGGGTGGGAATCTCCCCTCAGTGGCCCCTAGGAAAAACCCAGGCCTTGTTTATCAGAGTTGGAGACAGCATGTATAGGCACTGTGCGCCCCTGTAATGAGGCTCCTAAGCCTTTTCCAGGGACATATCCCATTCCTTTTAACAGACGTTTAGAAGTTGGAGAATAGCCGCTGACTAAAGTAACGTCCATCTGGGTTAGAATGTCTCTTCCCCACAAAGAAACGGGCAGGGCTAACACATAAGGCTGAAAGCTACCTTGATGTCCTTCTTCATCTGCCCAATGAAGGGCAGTTGCACTCAGCATGGGTGCTGAGATCTGGCCTATTCCTCTAATGGTTTCCTCCGCCTTGCACGTTGGCCAGGCGGAGGGCCATTCTTGTTGTCTTATGATCGACCGATCGGCCCCGGTATCTAGCAGGCCCAGGAAGGGTCTGCCTTGCACCTTAATAGTTAGCATGGGTCGAGACTCCAGGGACATATGGAGGCCCTCAAAAACTTCTCCAGTAGACCCAAATCCCTTATCTCCTCTTTGTCTGGCTTTACTCGGAAAGAGCGGATGTAAGCTGGGCAAGAGCAGGAGCTGTGCCAGCTTATCACCCTCTGCAATGACCAGAGTGCCTTGCTGAGATTGTACCATAACTTGGGCATAGCCTGTGAAATCTGAATCTACAATGCCTGGTATAACTGTTAATCCTTTCAAGGCTGTGGATGCTCTCCCTAATAGGAGCCCCACAGTACCTGTTGGTAAGGGCCCTTTAAAGGAGGTCCCCACCAATTGGACTCCCATGGAGGGGGTCAGTACAAGCCTGGAGGTGGCACAGAGGTCCAGTCCTGCTGATCCGGGGGATGCACGAACGTGGACGGGTGTTGTGTCGTCGAATGGCAAGCAAGGGGGCCCACCGGAAGGGCGGACCCCCTCTGCCCGTTTTTTGGAACCTGCTCAGGATGGCCAGAAATGCGCTTGCCCTGCGCATCGAAGGCTGATCTACAGTCTTCTGCGCGATGGGGTCCCTTGTGGCAACGGCCACATAGTCTGGTCGCCGCATGCGGCCTATCAAAATGCTGAGTATTGGGTGGTCGGTTTTTATTGGGACAGTCTCTCTTAAAGTGTCCCGACTGGCCGCAGTGATAACACCCCTTAGGTCTTGTCCCTAAGTCTTTGGGTTTCTTTGTAGTAACTTGTAAGGAGCTGGCTAGCATAGCAGCTAGACCTGCATTAGTTAACGGGCTGCCAGCATCCCTGCAGAGCCGAACCCAATCCGTCAAGCTTTTTCCTCTGTTTTGTGCTAGGATGACTTTACATTCCTTGTTGCACTGTTCAAATATCATCTGTTTAACTACAGTCTCTGCCACTCCTGGGTCTGTAAAAATTCTCTCAGCTGCATTCTGCATCTTGGCTACAAACTCTACGAATGGTTCGGTGGGGCCCTGATGTATGCTGCTGAGTGAAGCTTGAGCTTCTCCCTGGCCTGCTAACTTTTTCCAGGCTCCCACGAAACAGCGGAAGATCTGTCCGTAGACTTCCTGAGGGAACCCTGTTTGATTCTGGGAATGGACACCTCTCCCTAATAGCATATCTGCATTCCATCCGCCATGTCTCCCCGCTGCGTTTCTTGCGGCTTGTTCCTCAGCTAGCTCCTCAAACCATGCTTTCCAATCTATGTATCGGCCCTGTGGTAAACAAGCACGGGCCAGCTGAAAAATATCTGCGGGTGTATGATTCAGGGCGGAAAGGTTTTCCACCATATTCAGGGTAAAAGGGGCATTGGGGCCATACTGATGGACGGCCTGCCTCAACTCCTTTAAAATTTTGTAATCATATGGTTCATACTGATTGTTACCTTGGGGATTGACAATAACCGGGTACATCTCTGAGACTGGTTCCGGCCCAAGTGGCTTGTAACCACCCAGCATACCAAAAGGTCTAAAAGTTGAAAAAGGGGTCCACCTCCAGAAATGTCTCCCTCTGTTACCTGACGACGAAAGACTCTGAGGGCCCGTGTACACGGGCGGGGGGCACAGCTGTAACTGCCTCTCCCCCGACCAGCCTGCTGGGGGTTCCGGGTCTCGCAAAGGAGGACCAACGTAACTACTCGAAGCGGCCACTGGAGGGAGCCCTCGGTGAGGGCCTTTGGTGGAATCACCAAAACCGTCCACCGGAAACTGTTGCATTCCTGGGGGCGCAGCAGCAGGCGCTGGCGGGGCGGAAGGCCGCGTGGGTGAGACAGGGAGCCTCTCCCAATCGATCAGCGGGGGCGCGTCTGCACCCTCGGTCTCATCACCATCTGACTCTGAATCAGAGTTATCTGAACTAGCGCTTGACTCTAGCGGCTTGCCCCTACAGGAGCCGTCCGCGGACGAAGCTGACTGAGTTTCTTGGAGCGCGTGCCGCGCCTGTAGCAGGGCAGGGGACGGACCGAGGCTCGTAGCAGTTTCTGCCTCCAGACAAGCACGGACGATCTCCCAGATAGGGACCAGGATCGGATCCATACAAAGGCCCGTCCGGCGCGCCCGTTCTATATCATTACCAAGTTTTAACCAAGAGGGCAGACTGAGGCTCCCAGAGTGGACGAACCAGGGGGCAAAAGCAGTAATATCGTCAAGGAACCGCAGGAGGGAACTCTTCCTAACCGAGATACCCCGCTGCTTCAAAAGGGTCTTTAAGGGAGGTAACAAGGGTGAACTTCCTGACTGCCCCATGCTTGCAGTCGGCACTGGACCTTAACCAATCGGGGAGCTCTCCCGATTCACTGGGGCCACCTGAACGCCCACAGCCCTTAACTCTCACGTAACGGGAAGCACTTACCTTCTCACGGTGATCAGGCGCGGAGGGTCCGCCGCGAACTCAGGAAACGCGTCCTCACCAGCTAGGGGAAAAACAGCAGGAGGGGTCCCCGTACGGGCCACCACTTGTCCGCAGCCGTCTCGTTCGGCTTCTGATCCCCGGCCGGCGAAGGGAACAGGAGGGGAGAAAGAGACAGACGCAGGCAAAACAGCTCGAGCGGCAAACACGGGTTCGAGGCACGCAACGGTTGTGAGCACAGACCTTTACTGGAGTTAAGCTTGCATTCTCTGTTACAGGTTCCACGCGGGACAAGATACCCCGCGGGGGAACAACCTCTATGCGGCCGTCAGGTACGGCTCCCTGTGGGTCGTCTCGCTTTCCCCGTCCGGGTAACGCCTTTATATACATAATCCAAACTCAATGGGCTGGCGCCACGTATACAGGAGTGATTGGTGGATAGGTTTTGGCGGTCGGGAGCGTCAGATGCGGAAGCAGGATGTGGCGCCATCTTAGCTCACTGGATGGGCGGGGGTAACTCTAGAGCAGGCTGCAGCGCGACCACTAGGCCTGACCCGGGAGGCGGCTCTCCACAGGAAACAACAAGAAGAAAGAAACAAAGCCAGATACTTATTCGATACCTTGGTTGTCCAAAGTAATAACTGAACTTGTGGTTTATGTAGAGGAAAAGTTCTTGTTGTGATGCTTCTTGAGGTTAGCAAATCTGGATATTTGATTTTTGTGATGACCTGGGACTTTTTGCCTCTGAATTCGTATGCTTCGTACCATCATGTTCTATAATCATATTCTTTTTCTGTAAACATTAATTCATCCTTTGTGAAATTGTTAAAATAGGACAGTTGTATTCCATATTTAGAGGCAGACTTCTAGAAAACCTACTTGCCTACCAGTTCCTTACTTTTTAGTCCTTAAAAGAAGCAACAGCTATAATTCTTATTTTGGTACTGTTAGCTCAATGAAATATTTTAAAAGCCAACTTCATGTTTAAATAACTTTTCTTTCTAAAGTAAATTTATGCACTGTGCTCTCTATAGACAAATTACACATTATAATGAAATAGTTTTCTTTACATTTATACAAACATGTTAGTGTTGACTACATAGACCTTCACCCGTCAGACCGGTGGGGAATTTGCAGCAGCGTCGCATTCATTTCGGCAAGGTATTCAAACAGTCTCTTAGGATTTTAAACACTCCTGGTTATGAAAACAAATTTTCATCTTTATTTTTCTAAACTGTCTCCTTACATATAGCATTTCAGAAAACTTACCATTACTGGTTTTACTGCCATGATTGCTTAAGAGTTAATTGGTTCAGCACCTGGGCAGGAAGCTACTTTGGCAGAAACTCTGTTTTCTTCAAGTTCTAGCCATAAATTTCTGGATAGTGAATTGTAATCAGGCACTCTTTTTTACTGCAGAGCACACAAGAATACTTGTTAGCTGAAGGAATTGCAGTGTACTTATTTGGGATATGGAAACAGTTTCTTGGTTATAACTAGGTATTAAAAGAGTACGTTTCTTACAGGGTTTTGAGTGTAAATCTTTTATGCTTGCTTAAGACATACCAGGTTAATCTTATTTGCCTCTTTTTTTCCTTTTTGCCACAAATTATCACTGAATATATTATATCATACCCTTAGATAAGAATAGGACTTGATATCTTAACCATTGTTTCTCAAATTTTCGCAAGTTAAATTAGAGATGGGAGGAAAAGAAATTTACCTACTATATTTTCTATAAGGTCGCCTCTGATTAGTTTCATACTTATGTTTTTCCAGACCTTAAGGGTTGTTGCTACATCTTTTATATAATCTCTAATATAAATTTTTGGTGGCAAAACAATTATAAGATGGCAATGTTCACAGCAGACTTCCCCTAACAAAGAGAATTCTGATTATTAGCCCAGTGGAGCTGCAGGGGGTGAGGCAAGTGGCCAGGAGAGGAATGAAGATTTCTTAAGTGTTGTTGAGGACTATGAATTGGGATCCTCATTATGGTTTTCTAGAAATAAAACTGAAGAATGAAATTCCTTTTAAATTCCTTTTGGCTACTGAGCTGTGCTTCTTGGATGCCTTACAACTCCAAGATTTAACCATGTGGGGCCAGATTTCATAAGAGTTATAAGTTTGTTCTAACAAAGGACAACCTCCCACATGAATTTAGTTTTCCCATAATTCTCCTTCTAGCCAAGCCCTTCTATTCTTGTGCTGTAAAAAGAGCTGAGAGCATCGGCAAGTTGAACTGTAAGAATTCAGCAGAGCTTTGTGTATCATCTTTACTCCAACAGATTGGAGGGAACAGTTGAAAATATTGGAAGCGTTAAATGTTAAGAAAGAAAAATTGCTCTTGAGATGAACTGTGTTGATGGCTTTTAAATAGTCTAAGTTGAAAAGTGATGAAAATCACTGTTTTTGTTGTTGTGGTTTTGATGAGAGTTTTTTTATTGAAAATAAATATCTTATATTTTAACTTTATCTGAACAATCCCAAATCTTATAAAAATTTAAAGGAAAAGGTCTTAAAATAGAAAAGAGGATGGTATAATTTATTCACTTTGAGGTACCACCATAGCAGCATTGCTACTTTGTCTCATTTTTTTGTTGTTTCATTATTTCGCCCATTTGTATCCATTACCCCTTCCTTAAAAAATATTCTGTCTACATAGAAAATCAGTGCAATCTCCCTATCCTACCTAAACACTTTTCTTAAGCTTTGTCTTCTATGTTCTTTTATGAACTTTTTCTTTTTCTTTTTTTCCCTTTTTAATTGACTCAGTGTTCCCTCATATCTTACTTCAAGTTAGGGATTTTTGAACTTAGTCTTCCCTGCTGCTGATCTAGTTCTTCACCTGGGATAAAATGGATGTTGGCTAGTGAAAAACACAGCAGATAAAGTTGATTTATTTTGAGTAATCAGTGGAAGTTTTTGAAAGAATACTTTTTTAGGCAATTAGTTCAAATGATACACTCAAATTTACTGCTCCTTGTTTTAATCTGTAGTTTTAACTTTCCTTTAACATTTTCTCCAGTGTAATAGAGTGAGGATTTTATCAATATTGTGACACAGTGGGTGAGTAGGGCACCGCCTTAAATCCATGCTCTGTAAGTATTGGTTTTGTCCCATGTTGTTCCCTGAGATGGCACTTGGGCATTCATTTGACCCTACCTCTGCATCTGTCTATATGGAGTTCAGATCCACTTCCCTTGGCCAAAGCTTCACTGAATTTTGTCCTTCTCACATCCTACCATTTCTCTTCTCCAAGTCTATGAAATATTTATTTCCTCTGGAGTAGGAGACTCTGAATATGTTTCATCAACATATAAAGAGTGATCATACAATGAATGCCTCTTTGCCCGGTTTGTATAAAAGAACATACCTTTTACCTTTGAAGTCCTCTGCATGCTCCCCTCTAATCACACTTCTACATCAAGGGTAAGCATGATTCTCAACTTTGGGCTTTTCACATCTTTGCTTTCCTTTATAGTTTCCCACATTTTTTGTTCCTAAATGATTTATTTAATTTAGCATATTTTGGAAATTTTTGTATATGAATCACTCTGTACACATTCTTCTGTGACTTGTTTTCTACCCAACATAATATTCCTTAGATCCATGCATGCTGCTCCTTATAGCTTAAATTCTTTTAACTGATGTATTTAATTACTCTATATGAATAGACCACATTTTATCTATTTATCCTGTCAATGAGGTTTTCTGAAGAATGGTACATGGAAAGTAAATGAGAATTTACATGTCTAAAAATGTCTTAATTCTACCCTCATATTTAATTTGTATTTGACGGGATATAAAACTTTAGGTTAGAAATAAGTTTTCCTCAGAATTTTGAAGTCATAACACTAATGTCCTCAAGATTCCAGTGGTGCTACAGAGAAGTCTGATCCCTTATCCTTTGTAGGAAACTTACAAAGGAAGCTTGTTGGATATTCCCTTTGATTGCAGAGTTACATTTCATGAAGATGTGTGCTAGTGGGTCTATTTTCATCCATTGTTCTTGGCACTTGTTGGGCTCTTGAAATTTGGAAACTCATGGTCTTCAGTTCTGGGAAACTTTCTTGAATTATTTATTTGATGATTCCTTTCTATTTTTTTTTTTTCTGCTTTTCTTCTTCTGGAATTCCTCTATTATTTGAATATTGTACTTCCTAGGTTATTCCTCAAAATATTTTATCATTTCCTTGCTATTTTCCATCTTCCAATATCGCTGATATATTTTCCAAGAGATTGTTCTAAAATTTTCCTGAGTCTTTTATTGAGATTTCATTTATACTGTTATATTGTCAGTTTCAGAGTTGTTTTCTTATTCTCTGAATGTTTTTTTTTAATGTTTTAGAACATGCCTTGTTCTTCTTTCATAGTTTAATAAAACCTTATCCTTTTAATGGTAATTGTGAAAATATTTTTCCTTCTCTCTAAGTCGTCTTTATTTTCTCCTAGTTGCTTTATTTCTGTCCATTTGTTCTGGGCTCTGCCTTTAAGTTAGAGGATTTCTTTATGTGTTGACTTAACTAGTCTCTGCCTGTCATATATAAGAGAGGGGCTTTAAAAGACTAATTGGAAACTTTGTGCTCATGAATGGGTCTTATTGACAGACTTCACTGCAAGGTGACTCTCTGAGTTGTTTGTTTCCTAGGGGAATAGCAATGTTAGTATCTTTAGTATCTATTTTCCTTTGAGATGGTTACACGTCCTCATAAAGAGTATTCCAGTGTTCAGTCTGGAGCCTGTCTGCTTGGTTGCCAGTACCTAGAGGGCAAGTGGGGAAACAGGTTCTGTTTTAATCACCCTATTTTCATTCAATATATCTGCTCTTAATTGTGCCTGTTGTTCTTCAGCCCAGACATCTTCTGTTTTACTTTCTCCAGATAATGAACTTCCTAGCCTACTGCTGACATATAGGAGGAGAACCAGGTTAGTCTCTTTTAAAATAGAATTTCAACTGATCCGCTGTGTTTTGTCCCCCACCCTCTACATTATCTTCCAAAAGTACCTGGTATCCTCAGTTCTTGAGTCTTTTGGCTATTCTACAGTATAATTGAACTGAGTCACGGATTTCCAAGCAGGCTTGGGTTTTTCCCAGGTCAGTTACCTATCATACAATTGTTTTCTCCTTCTAGATTATTATAGTTTACTGGGCTGCTATGACATATACCACATAGTGGGTTGACTTAATAACAGTAATTTATTAGCTCATGGATTGGATGGCTACAAAACTCAAAATCAAGGTGTCAGCAAGGCCATGCTTTCTCTCCAAAGTCTGTGGTGTTCTCGTGCTGGCTGGCTGCAATTCTTGGGGTTCCTTGAACTGCATTTCCTGGCGTACATCTGTTCCTCCCTTCACGTGGTGTTTCCCTCTCCTTTGTCTGTTCTTCTGGCTTTGGCTGATCTGGTTTCTTCCTGTGTGGCCTTCTTTGATTTGTTACATCCAGATTTCTTCTGTTTATAAAGGTTTCCAGTAATACAGACGAAGGCCCACCCTGACTCAGTTGGTCCACACCTTAACTAAAAATATGTTTCTAAGGGCCCTAGTTATAATGGGTTCACACCCACAAGAATGCAGTTTAAGAGCTATCTTTTAAGGGGGTACATAATTCAATCTACTTTTTTTTAAGACTAAAAAAAAGATTTTTGTTAGTCTTATCTGTCATCTTGTGTTCTCCTCCCTGTCCTCTTCCTCTTTTCTCCCCTTCTCCTTTCTTCCCTCTCCCCTCCTCCTTCTCTACCTCTTCATCTTTTTCTTTTTCTTCCTCCTCTTCTTTTTCTTCTTCCGTGCTTAGTGACAACTGAATCACTAAAGAGAAGGTTTTTAATAGGGATGCGGTGGGTTGGGGATAGATCTTTGTTTATACTAGACTTCAGAACACACGGCCCCATATTGCTTTGGAGTTCTGGATTTGGAGGGACAAATGATGATAGCTAACATGACTGTTGGTGATTTTGTTTGTTTTACTTTTGATGATACTGATTAGAAACAGAAAAAAAAAAGGAGGAGGAATAAATAAACCTGTAGTTAACCTGAATCTTACAAATATGCAAAAACAAATTTATTTTTCTATGCAATGTTTTTTTAACATTGGCTCATTTGCAGTTAAACGAAACTAAGATTCTGATTCTGTCTGGGAGATTTAGAAAAGATTATATCCTTTTTTTCCGTTTTCAAATTTTAAAAGAGAAATTTTAAAGGAAGAAAGTGTCCTGAGAGTCAAAGAGACAAAACCTGCAGAATCTCAGTTGAGGGGTAAGGTGGGAGTAGAAAGAGAGTAACCCTGTAGTTGGAAAAGCATTTTTGGATAAAAGAGTAAGCAGACTCTCTAGGGACCAAATCAGCTGTGGGCCAAATTTTAATCTCTGTTCTTTTCTGAGTTGAGGAGCAGTTCCCAACACAGATGCCTTGAATGTTAGAAGTGAAACCCTTTCTTTGCCTGCCAAATCGCTGCCTGCCTGATTTTAATGACTGAACTGTAGGGAAGCTCCAGCTATGACAGTTTTAAAAGTAAAGATGGAAAATCAGTAAGGAGATTTGCTAAGCAAAGGGGGAGTCACGAAGGGAAAGTTATTTTAACCTAAAAATCCTTAGAAAACAAGCCCAAATGCCATGATTTTTGGCTAGTTTACAGCTGGTGGAAAGATCCAGAATGCTGATGAGACAATGGGAGGTCATACCTTGGAAGGCATATGAAGTAGTGCAGTGCTAAAGAAACTTGGGACTTTTCTTCATAAGCTTACTTTTCTCTTGCTTGAATGAAGATATAACCCTCACTTCTAGGCTACTTAGGCATCTGTGCCGTCTTGGGAAAGCAGGCATCAATATTGCCCGTTAGATACCTTAGGCTGTCCAACCATGATCCAAAAATGGAAAGAACTTAACAATTCAGAATTTAGTACTTTGACAGGGAAATGGGACTCAGAATCTCTTGAACTGGTTTCTTGTATTATCACCTAATTCTGTATAACTTCCAGTATACTGTAGCCATGTTTCCCTATCTAGATTAGTCCCCACAAAGGTCTACTGGCATGGCTTGAAGCAGCCAGTTGGAAGTAGGTAATATAATTGAAGGCTTATGTTTTATTCATCTGAGTTCAGGATTCTATTCCTGATACTTCTGTATTTGTTTTAATATTGAAATATTTTAAATTACTTATGGTGAAGAAAATTGACACTATAGGAAGATATACTATATTCCTTAGCATGGGCTGATTATCCAAGAGATGTTTGGGTGCCCTGATTTTAGAAGCAAAGCTGTGATGACTGATATAGAGGACAGACTGGTATTTCTTGCAAAGCATTTCTCCTATCCAAAAGATA
The DNA here is from genome assembly GCF_023851605.1 of Tamandua tetradactyla. Lineage (NCBI taxonomy): Eukaryota > Metazoa > Chordata > Mammalia > Pilosa > Myrmecophagidae > Tamandua > Tamandua tetradactyla. The sequence goes on along the minus strand of NC_135331.1, from coordinate 142,032,176 downwards.
CTTAGTCCATCCCCAACTTTGCTTAAATTTATAATTTCATTTTCTTAAACTTTCTAGAAATCTGCTAATTAAATATTTGTCTGATATGCCTTTAAAAATATTATAACAGTAGAAGAGTTAAGTAACTATCAATCATTGATATGTTAATATGAAGAAATTCAATCAGTTTGTTTACTTGTTGGCTTCTGTTAGCACCACCAGGCTTCAGCTGAGGGACTTGTGATTCAGGGAAAGGAAGAATATATATTTGCTGCAGCCCAAGAGCCCCCCAAATAAGATAAAGGGTAATAAGCAGGGATGCACAAAAGGTATTAGGAAACATACCCCCAAAACATACCCATTTGGAAATTTCTTCATACTCAGTCTTGAACCCAGTGAAGAATAAAGAAATCCTCTGTCTCCTCCTCCTCCACTACATGCCTCCAATTTCTGTAATCTAAAACACAGGAGTATAATAAGCATTTTGAATTCACCAATGGCTAGCATTAAATATATCTGGTTGGGGTGGTCTAAGAACAGAAATGCCATTTCTGGCATATTTATATGGAGGAATTGGTGAAGGTTATAGACAACTGATTTATGCATAATCTATTGGAAGATAATTTATTCATAAAATAGATTCTGTCCAAGCAGTTCTGTTGCTTCTACAGCTGTTTATGAAAGCTTGCTAGCAAGTGGCTGATCTGACTGGATTGTAAAAAATGAATTAAATTGAAGATTTATATACTTCGAATTTCAATACTTCTTCTCCATAAAAAGTAACTAATATTGGGGGATCCATAAGAGAAGGACAGGTATATCAGAAGAAAAGTAGAAATCATTGACTTAGTGAACTGAAAAGGTCCTCAAATGGACTTATAAACCCTGAAAATATCTCAGAAAATCAGAAAAGCTATCTCATTTTTAAAGCTTGTTAGTGAAGATTTCATCATCTTCAGCAACTCTGGCAACTATCAAGATATATGCATTTTCAATTTTTGTCATCAATTTTAACTGGAAAAGAATTTATTTAGTATGTACCATGTGCCAAGCACTATGCTAGGGTGTGATTCATACATATAAAGTGCTGTATATTTACTAAACCATTTAGTTCCCCATAATCTTCTGAATATCTGAAAGATTAGATAATTTTGCCATTTTCATACAATTAGTGAACAGAGTTAAAATTCCTGTGGGGACAAGTTTGAAGCTTCTGTTTTTTTGTATTCCCAAAGAGAAAAGTTTGAAAAACATGAACCAAAACTACTTCTACATTTTGGCTTCTTTGTTGTATGATTCCATAGTTTCTTTAAGGGTTCCAAGTTTTCCCAAAAGGTGGGGTGAGGAGAAGAGGGCTAGAGGGTTGCTCATTGGGAATCTGGTGTTTACAAGTTGGAGACTAATTATACTTTAAAATCTTAAAAGTTTCAGGCTAAAGTGGTTGAAAATTTCAGAAACAGAAGTAAGAAGTCTTCTTAGCACTCTAGCATTTTCCCTGTCTCAGTCAAGTCTCCTCAGTTCTTTTCTTGAAGGGAAAGTCAAATAAATGAAAGATGGAAAGCACATATGTTATCTTTGATCATGTATTGAAAGTTTTTTGGTAGATTTAAAGATGCAAAAAGGGTGTGGGGGGGGAGAGAATGAGAGAGAAAGGTTTTTCCTTTTTTTTCCCTTAATTGAAGACATTAGAAAAAATAGATAATCTTTCATAAATATAAGAAAATTCCAAGGAAAAATTCTTTTGGACAATATAATGAATTGTTAGATTAAGATATTTGACCTCTGACTAAAGTTTATGAAATACAGGTCTGGTTTGTAATGCTTTAATACAATATGATCTTAAATCTAGGTAGGAAGAGAAGTGGGATTTGGTCCTTTTCTTCCCTTCTGCTAAAAACAAAAAATGATTAAATCTCTTAAATCTAGGCTTAGTGTACTAACTTTGTAATCAAGAACAGGAAATACATCCATGTGGACATCTCTACGGGTATTCTATGTTCAGTATTAAAAACAGACCAACTCTGTAATGGCTGCAGTGGACCTTTATTAGAGGATGGCTAATTACAGTTTGGCTGAAGACCATCTCCATTGTAACTGAGAGACTAAAATAAGTGAATTCATAGATCATGGTTAGTAATGGATAGGAGAGGTAGGTGGGAATTAATTACTTGTTTTTATACAGTAGAGAACTCAATTTCTCATTCCTTCCTTCATTGAGCCATTTGTCCCTTATTGCTTCCTCTATAGCAAGATGTTTGGCTGAATCAGGTTCAGATAAGGAATGTGTAAAACTCACAGTGCAAAACTCACAGTGCCTATAAGGAAATGCAGGTAAAGAATTTGTGGAAAAACTGAGATTTTGTGCATTAGGCCACTGATTTTGGATTTTCTGATGGCAAATTTTTTCTGTTGAAACAAATTTTTGTCCATGAGCTGATTTCTGTCTTTTGCACTCAATTAACTATTTATTCTCAATCTAAAACTTAGACAGGTCTTGTGGAAGTTTGGGTGTCTATTTTACACACAAATTTTGAAGGTCTTCTTCCCTTCTCTAGAAAGATAGTATATGAGTGAGTAGGGAAGGGAGGATTGGAAGAAGGGAGGGAGAATTGTAAAGCTCTTTCACAGGAAGAATCATGAAAGAGCTCAAAAGAGTGTTTTTTTCCACTATTAATGTATCTCTCAATTTCACTTCTCATTATGTTCTTCAAGAGGGAACTTGAGCTAGTGAATTCTCTAGTTAGTTTTTGCCATCTTGTCTTGTACATTCTTTCTTGGCCAGAAAATTTAGCATGAAGGCCCTTTAGTAAGGATGGCAGCCTTTTAGAGATAGGATACATGGTGGTAATTATAGCTGATTCATTCTCAGTTTGTACAGTCTAAATCCTAATGAACAACATCAGCAGCAACAATGCTTTCTGACCATAACACACTCATGTTCAGCTTGCATGCTAACAAGACTGATGGTAGAAGCTACCAACTAACTTGAAAGCACTGGCATTCTTATAAAACCTTGGTGCTCTCATCTCAAAAGATCTGAAATGAATAGTTTGTATTGCTATTGTTATCTTAATATGATACAGACTTAAAAAAAATTGAAACAGAGAATTCTCCCAAGTAACCCCCAAAATACTCCGTGCCTTTGGAATCTGGCCATTTTTCTTTCTTGAGCTTTGCTATGAAAATTAGAGACCATAGTAAATTACCAGAAGGATTCCATGTGTAACTCTGCTGACTTCACCCTTCACCATCTTCTGATGAAGTTGCTTTATACCAAATGGCAGGGGGCCAGTCAGCATTGGGAAGCACGATAGCCCTTCCGTCAGGTGAAAGTAAAGGAACCAACTGAAAATAAACTCTGCCTTTGAACTGGAAGGATGTCATAGTTTCTCAACAACAGTATAAGACGTGATTCTTTCCTAGTTAGTGTCTTAACTCTGTTACAGAGAGAAAAGAAAAATAGTTAAACTAAAATGATATTTTTTGAAAAGAACCATGTAGTTTGTGTCTCTCCAGCCCAGTGAAGGATTTCCTGGGACTTGTATCCCTGGCTCTTTATGCATGCCTTTTATAGCGCTGAATTGCAACAAAAAGATGTTGAAAACATCTCAGAGGAAAATTTGAATGTTGGTTACAAATTCCTAATGGGTTTTGTTCTTTTTCTTGTAAATTTATGTTCTGTTAATGTACATTTGTATTTTCCACCCAGGGATAGAGAATTTGAAATCCAAAAATATATATTCTAGAAGAATAGTTCTCCAAGGTTGCAAATGAGTTTTCATTGTGTTTTATAAACAGACAGTCTTAAAGGTATAGGAGAACAAATTTAACACATTTTCCCAGGTCCCAGTCTCAACTCCCTGTATGTTCAGCCAAGGGCCATGTGTATGGACTATGTCTCGGGAGATTTTCCTCACTTAGTCCGAGGACAGGCTGCTTACATCTGCCCTTTATGTTTTTGTGATGCTTGGACCCATCTCCATAGAGATAATGCTGACCACTGCAAGAAGCACACTGCCAACACTTTTTTGCTTTCAGTGCAGATCATTTGCTTTCTCCTGTTTGCAAAATGCATTTAAAATTGACCTTCAGATGTGAACTGACAGTAAAGTAGGATTTACATGGTGCGTGCACTCAGGTTGGGTCTCCTTCTCCACTTCCATATCCTGCCCTGAAGTGTGAGTCATAGTCTCTGATTCCTTACAAAGCACCCTTTTCCTGAGATTTGAATTAGACTCTCAGGTTCATTTTTTCTGTTAAATTTATGTTCTGCATGTTTCCTTGCTTCCACCCAAAGCCTGGAAATATATGAGTGCTCAAGAAATGCCTTTCCAGGAAAGATGCAGGGTTTAAGCCATGTGTGTGCCCAAGGACTGTTGCTTTTCCCAGTTACATAGCCTGCCCTATGGTCAAAACCAGTTTCTTTTTTTAAACTTTGAGGAAGGTGTATGGTGGTGCGAAGAGGATATGTAGAGTTTATTATTTCATGAACACAAAAACTCTAGAAAGACCATGCCAAGTTGCTGACTCTTGAACCTTTTGGGGAAGATGAGAAGAACAGAGATGAGAGGAATGGAAAAAGATGAAGTGAACAGTCTTTCCCTAAAATGTTTCATAACCCCTCTGCTGGGTATATTCCATTTACTCCTCTGCTTCTTTCTCCATCCTTCTCCAATCCACTTTCTGATCCAAGACTCACCTGCATGGACTGTATTGATGGACTCTGAAGTTCTGGTTTCCTTTGGCAGTCAAGGGGGAGCCCCAGTAGGAGACTGGAGAGAATGGGGAGAGTGTTTTTATTCTCTGACCCTGTTTCAAGTTGTCTTGGGCTGGCCATGTCCCTTGACATAGACAATTTCTCCTCTCAAAGAAGCTAATGCTTTCGTGATTCTCCATTTGGGTTCTGGTACCCTCTATCCTCCTTTGTCTCTTTGCTAGCCCCAGGTTCCTACACTATACCTTGTGGTTCCCTTTACCCTCACTCATGACTTTGCAACTAGTCCCTTCAAAAATGATCCTTCCTTGAATTATCTTAATTGTATAGGTTATCTGCTTGCTGTTGGTGTTCTCCCTAATATACATCCTTTTTTATTGCACAATTAAATTACATATCTGGTTAATAAGCTCCTCATTTACATAGCAAATACAGCCTGATAAAGTTAAGGCTATTGTTCATATTATACTATGAATGATAAATCAGACAGATGGAAATCTGAGAGTTTTAATTTAGAGATTTGAAGGGAGGAAAAGAAAAGGGGGATTTAGAAGCACTCTAGGAAGACAGGAGAAATATAGAAAGGGAGCTGGGAAGGCACAAAACTGAATCTTGGACTAATAATGTTTATGTCTGCTTATCATTGTCAGTCCTCTGTGGCATAATGAAGGAGAATGGAAATGTCTCTTGCATCCCTACTTAAAAGTTTTCTCAATACACTTTGCTTTCCTTCTGGAATACAGACTTAGAAGCATGTGTGCCATGCCCTTTGCACAGCATGGGAATTAAACAGCTTGTCCAAGGTCGATCAACAGTTAGGAGGTAGTAAGACCAGGGTTTGAACTCAAGGAGTTTGACTTCACAGTCCAAACTCTTACCACTCAATGTATGTCTTTAACTATGTGTGGCTTTTAGTGGCTTTTGTGTATCCGGGCCACAAAACAAATGGAGAAACCATTCCTTTGGTAGGAATTTTGGGACTTGAAGTGCTTAAACCTGGCTGGGCCAGCAAGTTTAGAAATAGATGAAAACTATAGAGACTTACAAGAAAGCAGAACAAAATCCATTTGGAATTTGTGACCAACATTAAAATTTTCCTTATGCACATTTTTATCATCTTGTAGCTGTGAGACTTCTTGTAAAGGGACCTAGGAAAGGAGCCAAAACCATGGGGGGATGATCAGGTCAGAGATGACATGTAAGGTAGTAATAATGACTTTCACATTCACCATCAACCAAGATTTCTACTCACTATCAACTAAGTTGGTGACTGAATCAGACACCTAGAGCTGAAGAAATTCTTTATCCCATGAATAATCCTCTAAGCCACTGTAAGTACTGGATTTAAATTTTTTCAGCTGTTTTCCACCCAGGTTCCATCCAGAAAAGCTGTTTTGAGGCAGAAGTGGTGGGTGTTATTATTAGAGTGAAGCAGCATTTCTGAACAGATTGCCTGCATAAACCTGAGGTCGGATTTTTAAGTTGGTGCTGGGATTTAAGCGATCAGGTGGGGAGATTATGCACACTGGGGGGTTACTAGGAAATCTTTGATATGAAACACAGTGCTCATTTCAGTGGTGCAGGCGCTACCTTGGTTATCCATGCTGTCATTTGCTGAATGCACAAATCATGTTGAGATGAGCAGAGGACAGGTCTCTTAGGCTGCGTATACACCTACCAGAAAGTTAATGCTCCAAAGAATGAGAATTAGAGATCAAGAAACAACTGCAGTAGACTTATACAGGTGGTGGTTCAAAAGGTGATACCTGAAGTGTTTAGTTTGACAATTGTGAATCTGATATTTAATTTTAACTGAAACCTGATGATACATTAACTTGAAAATTTATTAGCTGTAGCAGAATGCAACTCTCCCACTCCACTGAAATTTCTGACATGCTTTAAAGACAACAGCTGGTTTATTAATTTAGTTGACTTACATAAAGTTTATTCATGCCTTAGTCTTCCAAAGGATTTTAAACCTAGATACACTAAGTAATGAATAAGCACAGTGACCATTGGTGTTTCCTTAGTGGATTTTCTGTTGAATGTGTTGAATGATAGTCAGAGTTAATGCACATTTTGGTTTCCAAAACAAACAAACAAATAAGGAGAAAATACCACATATCTAATTATATCCATCTCCAGGAAGTTAAGCACCAAATGTATTTAACCAAAGACCAAGAAAGTGAAGAGACTTGCTAACTTAGAATATTGTTTAAAAAATGTGTGAAATTAAGGGGAGAAATTTATACTTTAATGAACTCTCCAAGTCAGAGCCTGAAATTTAGCAGAAGCTCAAGGTGTCTGAAGATGTTGTGGGAGTCTTTAGGCAACATGTTATTTTTTTCCTTTTCTTTTCTTATTTATTTTTTAACTGTTAAAACTGAGTTTCAAACAAAAAGAAGAAACAGAAAATCTGAAAAAACAAATCACAGAACTTATGGGAGTGAAGGACAAAGAAGAAAAAATGGAAAAAACAATGGATACCTACAATGGTAGATCTAAAGAGACAGGAGCTACAATTAGTGAACTGGAGGATGGAACATCTGAATTCCAAAAAGAAACAGAAACTATAGGGAAAAAAATGGAAAAACTTGAGCAGGGGATCAGGGCACTGAATGACAATATGAAGCGCACAAATATACGTGTTGTGGGTGTCCCAGAAGGAGAAGAGAAGGGAAAAGGAGGAGAAAAACTAATGGAAGAAATTATCACTGAAAATTTCCCAACTCTTATGAAAGACCTAAATTTGCAGATCCAAGAAGTGCAGCGCACCCCAAAGAGAATAGACCCAAATAGGCGTTCTCCAAGACACTTACTAGTTAGAATGTCAGAGGTCAAAGAGAAAGAGAGGATCTTGAAAGCAGCAAGAGAAAAACAATCCAACACATACAAGGGAAACCCAATAAGACTATGTGTAGATTTCTCAGCAGAAACCATGGAAGCTAGAAGACAGTGGGATGATATATTTAAATTACTAAAAGAGAAAAACTGCCAACCAAGACTCCTATATCCAGCAAAATTGTCCTTCAAAAATGAAGGAGAAATTAAAACATTTATAGACAAAAAGTCACTGAGAGAATTTGTGACCAAGAGACCAGCTCTGCAAGAAATACTAAAGGGAGCACTAGAGTCAGATACAAAAAGACAGAAGAGAGAGGTATGGAGTAAAGTGTAGAAAGAAGGAAAATCAGATATGATATATATAATACAAAAGCCAAAATGGTAGAGGAAAATATTATCCAAACAGTAATAATACTAAAAGTTAATGGACTGAATTTCCCAATCAAAAGACATAGAATGGCAGAATGGATTACGACCAGCAATACCACTGCTAGGTATCTACTCAAGAGACTTAAGGGCAAAGACACAGACGGACATTTGCACACCAGTGTTTATAGCAGCATTATCTACAATTGCAAAGAGATGGAAACAGCCAAAATGTTCATCAACAGACGAGTGGCTAAACAAACTGTGGCGTATACCTATGATGGAATATTATGCAGCTTTAAGACAGACTAAACTTATGAAGCATGTAATAACATGGATGGACCTAGAGAACATTATGCTGAGTGAGTCTAGCCCAAAACTAAAGGACAAATACTGTAAGGTCCCACTGATGTGAACCGACATTCGAGAATCAGCTTGGAATATATCATTGGTAACAGAGACCAGCAGGAGTTAGAAACAGGGTAAGATAATGGGTAATTGGAGTTGAAGGGATACAGACTGTGCAACAGGACTAGATACAAAAACTCAAAAATGGACAGCACAATAATACCTAAGTGTAATGTAACTAGGTTGGAACACTGAATGAAGCTGTACCTGAAATATGGTTTTTTGTTTGTTTGTTTGTGTGTTTGTATCTTTTGTTTTTGTTTTTTTTCTTTTTCCTTTTTATATATATATATATTATTAGTATTATTATTTTAATTCTCTTCTCTATATTAACATTCTGTATCTTTTTCTGCTGTTTTGCTAGTTGTTTTCCTAAATCAATGCAAATGTACTAAGAAATGATGATCATACATCTATGTGATGATACTAAGAATTACTGAGTGCATTTGTAGAATAGAATGATTTCTAAATGTTGTGTTAATTTCTTTTCTTTTTTTTGATTAATAAAAAAATTTTAAAAAATAAAAAAAATTAAAAAAAATAAAAAAAAATAAGTAATAGGGGGAACAAATGTTAAAATAGATTTAGTTTGAAATGCTGGTGATCAATGAAAGGGATCAGTTAGGGGTATGGCCTGTAAAATTTTTTTTTCCGTTTGTTATATTTTTCTGTTGTCTTTTTATTTCTTTTTCTGAATTGATGCTAATGTTCTAGGAAATGATCATGATGATGAATATGCAACTATGTGATGGTATTGTGAATTGTTGAGTGTATGTGTTGGGAATGATTGTTTCTTCTGATTTTTTTTAATTAATAAAAAATTAAAAAAATAATAGGGGGAACAAATGTTAAAATAGATTTAGTTTGAAATGCTAGTGATCAATGAAAGGGATCAGTAAGGGGCATGGCATGTAAAACTTTTTTTTCTGTTTGTGATATTTTTCTGTTGTCTTTTTATTTCTTTTTCTGAATTCATGCTAATGTTCTGGGAAATGATCATGATGATGAATATGCAAATATGTGATGATATTGTGAACTGCTGAATGTATGTGTTGGGAATGTTTGTGTTTCTTGTAATTTTTTTAATTAATAAAAAATTTAAAAAAAACAAAAAACAAAACAAAAAACAAAACTGAGTTTCAGTCCACTGCTTTTCTTTGTACAATAAAATACTATTAATTTAGATTTTTCTAGATTAGACATTGTGGCATTTCAGACTCAGCGATTCTGACATGTTCTTTGCAGGATTTATAAAGAAAAAATATTTGTTAAAAAAATTGAGAGTACAAACATGATTACCAAGGGAGTTTTAAAATTAACTGAGATAAAATCATTTGCAGATTTTCTTACATTAGCTGTATGCTACCAAGGACATAGGCCATATTGGGTGATGAATTGTTTATAGAACTTTGCATATGAATTAATCAAATGCTATTCTTTCTTAAAGGGATCCCATTTGACTTCTTGGACGCCATTTGTTAGCATTGGTATATTTTAGTACAAATTTCACACATTTTAATCTTGAACTCTGTAATTATAATGTTCTGTTTAAAATCCTGATGATTGATGGAGAATGGGTGGTTTGTTAATATTCGTAGATAGTTTGAAAGTTATCCAATAAACAACTGTAAGTCCCTGTTAAGGCCTCAGTAGTGTGCTAGTCCTGAAATGTTGATAACAGAATCACATCTACTGGGGAAGAGCCTATAGAAAAGGATAATGACCCTACAAGGTAGTAAGAGGTCTGGCAGAGGGAAAAATAAAATGTGCTGTAGCCCCATAATCAGAGTACCCAACTGGACTGGGGTGAGGGTTCAGGAGTCTCTGAGATGGTGTTTTTGTTTGCTAAAGCTACCAGAATGCAATATACCAGAAGTAGAATGGCTTTTAAAAATATAACGCATTAAGTTTCAAATTTACAGTTCTGAGGCCATGGAAATGTCCAAATTAAGACACTAACAAGAGGTTACTTTCATTCAAGAAGGGCTGATGCTACTCAGAATGACTCGGTCAGCTGGGAAGTTTCGTGGCTGACATCTGCTGTTCCCTTGCTCCTGGGCTCTGCTGCTTTCAGCCTCTGTTTTCTGAGGAGCTTCCTCGAGGACTAGATTTCATCTCTTGGCTTCCCTTGGTTGTCTCCAGGTTCTGGCTTACTTAGCATCTCATGGGAAGGCACATAGTGAAATCTGCTGGACTCTGCATCTCCAAACCTTTGGGTATTGTGTTGGCTCTGTCGCTTCTGAGGTTTCTCCAAAATGTTTCCCCTTTTAAAGACTCTAATAAGCTAAACAAGACCCACCTTAAATGGGCAAATCACATCTCCATCAAATCAAAAGTTCACACCCACAGTTGTGTGTGTCACATCCCTGTGTAAACAATCCAATCAAAAGGTTCCACCTTAAACAATAGGTCTGGCCCTACAAGTTTGGATCAGGATTAAGATATGGTTTTTCTGGGGTACGTAATATTCAGACTGGCATGTATGGCTTCAAAGGAAAGGTAATATTGGGCTGGGACTTGAAGGATTGATCAAGAGAAACCTAAAACATGTTGTTTTCAAATGTTTGTGTTCAATTTGAAAATGGTGTAAAAAGTTGGACCATGATTTCACAGGTCTTCATATCCTCCAAGATTTCTAATGTCTTCACCATTATAACTGTGCAGCAGCTTTGCTAAGACGCAGGAAATATATGTGTGTGATTTCTTAGACTTAAGGTGCAGATGCTTTCTGTGACACCCAGCCCATCTCACTGGCAGGGTTTGCACAGCTCTAAATTTTCAGGGATTATCACTCAGGGTTCCTAACCTGATAGAGAAATTCGATGATTTACTTACGTGGGCAGACGTCTACTTTGAGGCCATATTGCTGATGAGCAGGCAGTTTAGGGCTGTGTAGGCAAGATTTCCACCCGGATGCTTAACTGTTTCTAAGACAGACCCTATAACTTCATGATATTATTCCAAATCTGAAAGATTTACAAATGGGCAGATCCCAAACGTTCACCTCTAGCTGAGAATACTTTAATTCTTAGCTGGATGAAGAGGGTCTGTGAATAACATGATAATATAGTCAGTAAAAAATATTTTATAGCAGCAGTTCTCATGAGAATAAGGATGTAGGAAAACAGGGTGAAACAATGTCTTTACATAAAATTGCTTGTTTTATTGTAAGTGCTAAAGGAATGTTTTCTTTAGCTTATGCCTGGCATTCCGTACTTGTCATTTGCATTCCACTATGTTGTAAAGTTTTCCATTGGACAACAGACCACAGTGGAGCCAAATACTCTTGCTCTTTCATCCAGACATTGCTCTCAGGTCACCCCCCCCCCCCCACCATTCCCTATTGTCTTGGGAATTTGGCTCACTTTTCTCCCTTTTGTTTTTTGTCTAACTTTTATAGGGTTGGAATCCCAAGCTCACCTCTCTGTGCCTCAATTTCTCCATCTATAGAAAGGGGTAAGACTGTTTCTCTACATAGGGTTTTTGCATGGATTAAAAGTATCAATTAGGTAAAATGCTGGGAGTGCATGATAAGTGTCCCATTGACATCAGAGAGGAAGGCTCCATGGGCCCCCAGTTATCTCTGCTGTTACTTCAGCTACAAAGAGTCTGCAGAGGTTTCCCAGAGACAGGAGTGGCCTAGATACAGCCGAGCATTGTCATCTGGGATCTTGGTTTATGTAGAATCCCCGGTTTTGAGTACGGCTGGCCTGGAAGGACCCCGGGCTGAGGTGCATGTCATTAAAGCTGTAAACCATCAGCATCGCAGTGATTCACAGGTAAGATTGACAGTGAGTTTCCTGGCTCCTCTGGAAGTCTGTGCTGCAGACCTCTAAGCTGCAACTATGCAAGTTGTTTTCAAGGTTTTATGACTTCAGTGAGAATTGTTCTGAATTCAGCTAGCGGTTTTTGAAAAGCAACAAGAATTTTTAAGTGTGAGAAACTTTTCTTCTTAAGAATATTCTGTCAAGCTTATTGTAATAAAATAACATTTTGAGAGCAATCACATATAATAACGGGCAACAAACAGAATGAATGTATTTATGCCACGTGCAACTGCACCTATGAAATGTTGAATTTAGGTGTTCACTTGCATATATACGACATTTTAAATGAGACATCATTTTAATTAATTTATTACATGATAGCTTCATGTGATAATAGACCCCATATGTAGATCATGCATTTTCATCTATCCTCTAACTATTAGGTTTCTATTACATTTTGAACTAGTATTGTTCCACCTGTAGAAAATGTCATGCTCTTAATGCCGCCCTCCCTCCATTCCGAGATCCTTTAAGCCCATATTTCAAAAAATTTAAGTCACGATCTGCTGGATTAATGAAAGAAACATAGACAATTAGGCTTGCAACCGTTTTGATATTGTCTTCATCCAGAAGAACATTTTCAATTTTCAAAAAGATAAGAAAATTCTGAATTAGAAAATTCTAAATACACCAAGAAAAGTAAACTTAATAAGCTAGTATTAGCGTTTTGCATTTTAGAATATCATAGCTGAATGTTACAGAAGATTCTCTGTTGACTTCAGCCTAAAAGTGGTAATAGATTAAATTCCTTGAATTCTCAGAAAAAAAAAAACACTAGCAAAGGAGACTATATTCTTTCATCTTTCTGTTTCTAGATTTGACTTGACTTTCATAGGCCATTAATTTGGAAATCATCTCATTTTAAGACAGCAAATTTGGTAAGAAGTGCATGATGAATGCTCTTTATATGAATCATTAAGAAACTGATCAGACAAATGAAGTTTTTTCTTTTCTAGACAAATCATGGTTTGAAAGAATGCAGCTAATCACTAAATGATTCTTAGGTGACTGGCCTTAATCTTGTGCAAATATAGCATCACTTTCAGGATTGTTTTTGAGGGGTGTGGGACTCAGGATAAATCATGCAAGAGCATTCTCCTCCTGCCCTGTGTGCTGGACAGCTAAAATTTGGCTAAAATGAAAAATACCCTGAGTCTCTGTGAAGGGGTGCTGTCCGGAGTCTGTGTGGAAGAAGATCGGGGCACTGCCAATCAAACACTGTATGAGCCACTTCATATTCTTTTAAGAATAAGCTAATTGAGAGGGTACAAGGGTAGTTAAGTGGTAGAATCCTCACCTGCCATGTGGGAGACCCGGATCCGATTCCCGGTCCATGTACGTTCCCCAAAACAAACGAAGAAGCAAAACAAACAAACAAAAATTCAGCAAATGGTGCTGCAATAATGGGATACTCACATGGAAAAATAATGAAATGCGACCCTGCCATACAGCATAAAAAAAAAAAAAGTATAAGCTAATTGAAAAAAGTAAAACAAAACTTTTCTTTATTTTTCTCTAGGGACCTAATAGATTCTCATAGTGGGGCAGAGCTTCCTAAGTATGGTCTCCCCAAAAACACACCTAATTTGCAGTACCTTTGGGAGACACTAATGATGGCATGGCCATTCCAGAAGTTATCTATGGCACCAGAAGGTGGTAATGCTTCACAGAAGTGTTGAGTGTTAAATAACATAATATATTTGTATATTCATCATTGTAGACATAGATAATATATTTAGTACATTGTCTTTCTCTGTATGTTAACCAGAGGCAAAAGAGGTAAGGTCTTAAATGACTGATTAGAATCTGATCATTAGAACAAGACTGCATTTTCACACATTTTATCAGAGTTGTTTCTTCTCCTGTGCCTGTCTCTACTTGCAGTTCTCCAAGAAGGAGGCACTCTTGGTGGAAGTGGTGGTGGTGGTAGGAGAGGTGTGATGGTGGAGGTAGGAGCAGTGGTAGTGGAATTGGTGCTGGTGGTGGAGCTGGTGATGGCAATCTCAGCTGAGTGGAGTCATGCTTGAGAGGCCCCCTGAGTACAATTCTGACCTTGCTCTGAAGAGCAGTAGAACTTTTGACTTCCTTTAGTCATTCCCATGTTATGAATTCAATTTATTCAAGCACTTAAAGTTTGATAGCAGCAAAGCGATTGGTAAAGAACATGACAACAAGTTGTGTGCTTAAAAAAAAAACCCTATTTTTAAAGAGATTGTTAGAAACCATTTATCTTACAATACTCATTATTTTAAAATGTGAATCTTCAGTTTCTCTTCTACTTTAAGCCAATATTCTTTTTTCCAGGAGTTTGAGTTTTTATATCAGAATTTTTGTGTGTTATGGGAAGGCGCCATATCTATAGGAATGCCAAGATGATCAGGTATGAAAAAACATGGCACTAAGTTATAGGATGGCTTTGAATTCCTGTTCTAGCTTCTGGAGTTCTGTAATGAAAACGGGGGTCAGGAGATAATGTGGTGGAACAAGCTATGTATAGTTAAGTATATTAAGAGTCTTGGGAATAAGTAACGCTGATCTTTCCCAAATCATAAGACATTTTTATAAGGCATTTAAAAAGTCTGGATGGTTGGGAAGAACAGACACATTGTAAACCACCTAATACCATAGACTGGAGTCAATAAGAATTTGCCTCAAATCATTAAATCCACAAAAATCTGCCAGAGTCCCTCCCACATTTATCAGTGCCATGTTCTGTTCCTCTTATGCATTTTATTTGTAAGAAGACTAAAATTTCCTCTAAATTATGCTCAGAGTTTTCACATAAACACAGTTTCTTGGGAGCCTAACCTAAATGCAGGAAAGAAAAGAGACAGTTACTGCTGCATTGTCTTGGTTTAGGCCTCCTCATCGCCATCCCCCATGATGTCTCACCCGGTGATGAGCTTCTCAAGGACTCTGATCATCTCTGAAGTTGTGTTTAGCTGTGGACACTCCATAGCTGGTCTCATGGTCAGTGGTTGGCATGTGTATGGTTGGCATGTCTACGGTTTCATGAACATGGTCAGCCTTAATGGCTTTTCTTCCCTTGGAGGAAGGAGTGGTATCAGGTCAGTATACAGGTCCATGCCAGTGTAGGTGCCCCACCATGGACAAGATCTTCCCGGAGAACTTCTTCACTTGACTTTCATTTAATTTCTTTTGTTGCTGGATTCTGTCTAGGAGGTTGCCACCATTACCATGTAGTAAAAGTTTTCTGTCTCAGGCTTTTGTTCAACTGGACAATGTTAGGGTATTTAAACTTCTGCTTGATCCGAGATACATGCTGTTTAATATTTAGAGGAAAGAGTCCTGCTTGACTCTCTTCTTCTTGATGACTTTGATGACATCCTAAACCATTGTGAATGCAAATGTTGCTCAGTAAAGATTTGCTGATAATATGAAGAGCCAAAGCCAGCGCAGTTAAGAAGAAAAGGGTATAAAACAAACAGAATAAATAACAGAAATTGGTTACATTCTTTATATTTTAAATATTGAGATATGATTAAAATACCATTTTCTTCTTTATATATATATAAAGGTTGAAATTTTAGTAAGTTTCAAGATTGATAGTAACTTCAATCAATCTTTCAGCAACCCGTTAGCTATGCTTTTGTGGGCTTTTCTGACATGACTTTCAGCAAAGATGATAAAGACGTCCTTCTAACTGTAAAGAACACGTTAATATAAAATTAATGAGTGGGTTAAATCTTGGAACACGTATTAAACAAAATCAGAAGAAGTAGTTGGTTCAGAGATAAAAACAATATGGAAAAAATCTTGTTTTCCAATAAAAGTATCCAGATTACATTCTAGGAAAATTCAATAAAATTCCTCCTAAATTCTTGTTTTTATAGTTGCTGGTCAGACAGCAAGAAATTTCTCCTTTTGTTTTTTAGCAGAAATAGAGAAGAATTTTATTTGAAAAAGAAAACCAAATAGAAGTTATTAATGTGTTACTTTTCTTACTGATTCTTTGTATTTATTTTTATCTATTGTGAAAATTAATTTTAAGATGCACTTAATTTACATTAACATGCTTAATTCAGTACTCATAGGTACAATTTCTGGATTAACAGATAATCTGAATTTCAAGATTTTCACTGAATTCAAACGATTTGAGCCTTCTTAGTGACTCTAGCTGCTAGGGTATATAAGCTGTGTAAAAGGGCAAGTGTCCTTTTCCTGCTCCCTATGACATGACAGGTAGGCACAAGCATTGAATATGTTTGTCAATGAACACTTGCCTTTTTGCCTATGGGGAGATGCAGCCCTTCCATCACTTTTGTAAAAGAGCCCTTGTTAATCATTTTGCTCACCATATAAGTCCCGACTTGCTTTGGTGAGAGGGAAGTCTTCTCGAGATCGTGAGGGATATTCCTGAAACATGAATATATTCACTTCCTCCCCAAAACTGGTAGGTGTCTGCCCAGGGGACCAGTGCTGGTTACTATAACATTCACCTTTGCGTTCCCTGCTGTAGGCATCCTCGCTGACACCCTACTCTGTAAAGCAGCTTAGTCCTTAAGAGGTACTTGTAATTACTACCAGTTGCTGCTATTGATTCAACACAGACATTTCTGAAGGCTGTGAGTAATGCTAGCACTGACTTTTCCTCTTTCTTCCCCTGCCTTTTGTTCCTGATTTGGGTGTTCAGACAAGTCGCTCAAGCAGAATCAACACATAGATTATTAACTAATCTGGTACATGATGTAAATGAATGGCTTCCAGTTCCTTTGACACCCAATCCCAAGCCTTGCACAGAATCATTCTTTCTCTTTACAGAGCAAAGGGTCAGACCAGGTGTTAAGCCCCTCACTAGGAAACAAATAACTAAATAAAAATCCAGAACACTTTACCTGATTTTCAAAAAATTAATGAACTATTTTTTAGAACAATTTTAGATTTACAAAAAAATTGAATCAGCAGTAAGAGAATTCCCATGTACACCTCTCCCCCTGCATATTGTTTCCCTTATTATTAACATCTTATACTAGTGTGGTACATTTGTTACAATTAGTGAACCAAGTTTGATACATTATTATTAACTAAAGTCCATAGTTTCCATTAATCTTCACTTTTTATGTTGTATATTCTGTGGTCTTTCACAAATGCATGATGTCATGAATTCACCATTATAGTATATACAGAATAGTTTCACCATCCTAAAATTCCCCTGTGCATCACCTATTTATCTTCCCCACCAGCCTCCCCCGACTCCCTCACCACCCCAGAACTGGCACCTACTGATCTTTTTACTGTCTGTTTTCCAGAATGTCATATAGTCAGAATCATACAATCTATAACCTCTTCAGACTGGCTTCCTTAACCTAGTAATATGCATTTAAAGTGTCTCCATGTCTTTTTGTGGTTTGATAGCTTCTTTCTTTTTATTGCTAAATAACATTCCATTGTATGGTTGAACCACAGTTTGTTTAAACATACATCTATTGAAGGACATCTTGATTTCTTCTAGTTTTGGCATTTATGACAAAAGCTGATGTACTAAGGGGTGTGATTGTTGAATCATATGATAACAACTCCCAAACAACTCCAGAGGTAGCTGTACCATTTTGCATTCCCACCAGCAATGAATAAGAACTTTTGTTGTTCCACATCATTGTCAGCATTTAATGTTGTCAATGTTTTGGATTTTAGCCCTCCCAATAGACATGCAGTAGTTATCTCATTTTTGTTTTAATTTGTAGTGATTTATGATGTTGAGAATCTTTTCATATGCTTCTTTGCCATTGTTATAGAGTTTTACGATTTCTTTGTATATTCTTTCAGATATGTGTTTTGCACACATTTTCTTCCAGATTTGCTTTTGTTGAGCTGGAAAAAGTGTTCTTTCTCCATAAAAGATGCTATGCTACATACATAGTTCAGTGAAATGCAGTTAGCTACAAACTTGTGGTAAGGGTCTTAAAAATGCAGAGGTTACATTAATACACAAGGATATAAAATCTACCTTACTGCTTTTTATTGCAGCAAAGCAATTCTTTTTTGGAGTTTTTTCTTGACATAGCTATTTTTATGGTTACACTGACTTGAGCTTCCAGCTAAAAGTTGGTTAGATTTTGCACCTCAAAGGTCCTTAATGTTTAAGGTATGGAATTGACCATGTGCTTAAATTCCAAAGGGAAAGTTGATATTCACTGTTTAAAGTCCAAAGACTGTATCTCCTAATGATTTTCTAAATAGAAAGTTGTACAGTAAAAATCCTTTGTGACTACTTTTGAGTGGTTTCTGCCATACATCCAGTGGAATGTCATGTAGAAAATGATTTCCACCTGGTTTAGGAAGATTTAGAACCTGTTGTGGTTCAGAGCCGCTGGTTACATCAGATGTTACAGTGTCTAGGCTTTCAGGCTTTCAAGACACATTCTCATTTGCTACCTCTGAGTATATTTATAAAATTTTCACTCTACATATAGAATGTTCTGGCTGAGAAATACTAGATGACATTTGAGTTTTTTTCTTATTGTTGGAGAAGTCTATTTTATTGACTGAAGGGAACAAGGCCATTTTTAAATTAGAATGGTCAGCATTTCCCATTTTTCTTGTTTGTTCTACCGTAAGCTGCCAAGGAGATGATTAATTTCTATGAAACTTGGCTAACAGTTACCAAGCTAAAATTTGATGTCTGTTTTGTGGTGTAGTGGAAAAATATCATGGAATTTCATTTTATTGGCTATCTTCAAAGTGTGAGTTGTATTTCAGGACTAACAGGTGATAATTCCAAAGTTAACAGAATAAAAATTTTCTTCTCGCTTACATCATGGTACAGTATGGGTTGGGACATGAATATGGTGGTTTCTACTGGATCCTCTATATCTGGCCAACAATAAGAGATGGGAGGATGGGAAGTTTTTTATAGGATGGGCTTGGAAGTGGCAAACATCACTTCTGACCCATGTTCCATTGGCCAGGAACTTTGAGAGAGATTGGAAAATGTAGTCTTGCTGCATGTCCAGCAGAAAAATAAATCAGGATTTAATGAACCAAAGTGGTCTCTTCCATATATGACTACACCAAAAAATATAATCTGTGGGAAGGAAACTATTAGGAACTACGAGAACCTTCAAAATAAGGTGAGATTTATAGTTACACTGGTGATTTGCCTTCTCTCTATATTTTTAGGAAAAACTGAGCTCTTGGGCGATCTTCTTATTCATATGTTTTTGGAAGTGAAAAACCCAAACATAAACCTTTCCATGAATAAGTGGTTGTCCGTGAATGAATGAATGAGGCAGTGAAATTGTTTTCATTTGTCAGTGAATATTGGGGGAAATTTAGTTCATGTAAAAACCAGGTATGGACACTATTTTGTTATTTGTATATTAACATTATTTCAGTTTTCTGTTGTTCTGTAACAAATTACTCAAAACTTAACAGCTTAAAAGGGTAACAATCATTTTATTATCTCTCACAATTTCTGTGGGTCAGGAATTTGAGATGAGTCAGCTGGGTGGTCTGGATCATTTTTCATGTGGTAACAATCAGATAGTGGCTGGAATTGTAATAGCAGGATGCTGAAGCAGCTGTGGGTGGTCAGGAAAATCTCGTTATTCGTATAATCTTAGCATCTCTCCACATGGTCTTTCTGCATGGCCTAGTTTGGACTTTCTGTCAAAATGGTGGTCTCAGGGCAGCCAGACTACTTTGTGTAGATGCTGAAGGTGTCAAGAGCGTTTTTTGTTTTTTATTTTTTTTGCCTTGAAGTCTCCTTCAGCTCTTAAGAGTCATTTTCTATTTTCTGTGTTGCTGCAAGTGACAGTGTTGCCAAATTTTCCACTATATGTAACAAGGCCACCTTTTCTTCCAGCTGTCGTGAACATTTTCCCTACTTTCCTTTAATTACTGAGAGTCCCCTTAGGATTCTGCTAGGGTTCACCAGGAAGCCATTTAGGCTTTCACCCATAACTACCCTCAGGCCCCTCCAGCTTCCACCCACTTTCCAGATCTAAAAGCAATGGTGTATGTCCTAGTTTTTGGTAATAGCTCTCTACTTGAAGTTACCAAAGTCTGTTTTGTTTGTATATTTCTGCATAACAAACCACTCCAAAACTTACTGGCTTAAAATAACAACAATAATCTTCCTTTATCTTTCGCAGTTTTTGTAGATCAGACATTGGGAGTAGGCTCACATGATCAGCTCTGATTCAGAGTTTTCATGCAGTTGTAGTCCAGTCATGACGTGAGCTAAAACACAATTAGCTGAAGAAGCCAGGTGCTGGTTGGATAACTCTTTCTGTTTATATGGACACAGGGATTCCTCACATGCTATTGTATGGTCCCTCTGAGTCCCTCCATCTTACATGGATGCTGATGGCTTCAAGAGTGAGTATTCCTGTGAACAAAGTAGAAGCTATATTGGCACTTAAGACCTAGCTTCAGAAGTTACATGGTGTCATTACTACCATATTTTAGAGAATATGGAGTGAGAGATATTATTGAAAACATCCTCAGAAAATACAGCCTATCACAAACAACACTAGAGCAGAGCATCTTTTTATCTCAAGTTGGACACTTAGAATAATCATATTTGGAACTACAGTGGGCCGTATTCGAGATCTGCTGGGGTAGAGTACAAGTTCTTTGATAAGAATGTGTGCTGGGTATGTTTTTCTTTTATCTAGGGAGAGATGACATTTCCTTTTCTTCACTTGTTGCAGGTAGGGGGAATGGTGTCAGACTCCAGTACCTGTGCCAGGGTACAAGTGTGAAGCTTGAGGATATTAAGTTGGCATGAGGAAGAAGAATTTGTGGAAAGAGATGGGAGAAAGGTTTCTCCGTTTTGGGCTTATTTCATTCTTTCAGTACTATTTCCTTTTACCACGGATAGTTATCTATAATCTCTGTCCCCATTCTCTAGCTCCTACTAATTTGACTTAGGGTCAAAAAATCTAGGTTAGAATTTGAACTTGGCTGCTCTTGAGCATCAAGCATACTTAAAGTAAGCTTGCTTCAGGAAGATCTTATGAGTGGCTCTTATAACTTTGCTCTATCCTGGGTTATCTCTTCTTTTTATACTGCCTCTCATCTGTGTCCTTCACTATAAAGATGTATTCCATGATTCTGTCCTCTGAATCCAAAACTTTCTCCTGAGATCTACTTATATTTTTAGAACTGTTTTATATAAATTTCTTCCTCCTGCCTTCATCAAGTAAATGAATGCCTCCTACTTGCCAGTCATTGTTCCATGTGCTGACAATGTAGTTGTGAAGAAAATACACCACAAAAAGCCCTGTCCTAATGGCATCTTCCGTGGGATGATAGATATTAAACAAGATAACAAAAATGCATATAATTAGCTTATATTGGTTGGTGATAAATACTATGGAAAAAATAAATCAATAAAATAAAAAAAAGAAGGAATAGTAGATGTATTTGAGAGTTGATATTTATATGGGACTTAGGGGATTCAATTTGAATAAAGATCTGAAAGAAGTGAGGGAGTTAGCGTACAGGCATCAGGAGAGAAGGGTGTTCCAGGTGCAGGAAAACACCGATGCAGAAGTCCTAAGTTGAGAGTGAGCCTGCTGCATTTTAGGAATGGTGAAAAGGCCAGGGCAGCTGGATGGAGGGAGAGAAAATAATTGTGGATGAGGACAGAAGCCAGATTGGGTAGAACCTTGTAGGCAATTGTTAGGACTTTGTTTTTTACTGGATAAAATTGGGAACCACTGTAAAATTTGGAGCAGAGGAATGACATCTGATTTATATCATACTAGAAAAGTTCATTTTCTGGGTTGAAAATAGAGTCTGGTGGCCAAGGATGGAGATGGGATGTTCCATTACATCTCAAACTTGATATATGTCATCATGAACTCACGGTACCTTCCCCCAACCTTTTTTATTATATTTTTGGCTTTCCTCCTTTCTCACTTTATTTTACTTTAACTTTGTATCTGTCTAGTAAATTCCACCTGGAAACTTTGAGGCATCTTTGACCCCTCTTTCTCTTTCACCTCCATCCTTTAGAATGTCACTGTATGCTTCAAAGTCTCTCTGTGACATCTTCTGGACTATAACCTGTTTTCTACACCACTGACACATCACTTGTCACAGTCATAATTGTAGTGAATGCTTAATTGGTCTTATTAACTCCAATCTCTTCTTTATTTTCAGCTATGTAAAGACTATTCACTCTCAAAAATAGAGTCAATTTCATCAATATCTTAGGATTCTCTGTTTTCTACAGAATTAAACCCCAAATCTGCAGTGGGATATTCAGAACCTTCTGTGATCTGATCACTCACCTTTGCAGACCTATCTACCCTGCTTTTATACCTGCACGCCCTATTAGTGATACTCTTCACCATCATCCGGGTGTGCCTTTTTTCCCATGCCCAGGTTTTTGTTCATGCTGCTCATCTCATTTCTCCTCAGTATCTACTTCCTCATGATGCCTTCCTTCTCTTCTGCAGTTGGAATTAATCTCTTTTTTGCCCTCCATATTACTTTGTTCATATTATGGCGCATTCTATTTCTTGAGTTAGTAATTAGGGTCTACCTTTCTTTCCCTGAAATTATGGGCTTCTTGAGTAGAATATTCCACAACCATTAATGGCTTTGACTCTGGAATCATGCAAATTGAAATTGAACCTCACCTGTACCACCTACAAACTAGGTGTTCTTGTCAATTTCTTTGTACTGTAGATTCTTGTTCATGAAATATTGTTTAAAAAAGTGGTAATAACCTCAGCAGATTATTAGGAGGATTAAATGAGTTGCTCATAAAGTGCTTAACACTGTGCATTTCATGTCCTTAGCATCAGTAGATATTAGCTCTTGTACATTTTTATGTCCTCCTTGATTCTTACTTTAATGTTTTGTATATAACGGGTGTATGACACATGTTTATTTAATAAGTAAAGTAAGGAGATAATAGTTTTAGGAATCAGTCATTCTTCATTTTATTATGATTTTTAAAGGCTATTTTGGTTCTAATTTATTGATTGTGAATTAGAAAAAAAGTTTAATTATATCATGATGGCATTGAATGTCCAAGAAACAGAAGAAGATGTTGCATTTCTGTCACCTAAGTCTGTTTTTCAGCATGTAGGTCTACCCTATATTTCTAAGGAAGTATAATTTGAACTTCTCTTTTCTCAGGAAATTTGTGTTATGCTGGATTGGTTCATTGCACAGAGCAGGATCTCCAGTTCCCATTATTTTTAGTTCTGCCTCCATCCAGCTTACCAGTGGTTCTTAACCTAGCTTAGAGAAGAAAACAGAACATCCTGTGGATCTGCAAAGATTGACTCTTCCTATATTTGGAGGGATTATTTTTTCCTTGTTTTAAAAGAGTGACATTCTTTCAGATCCTCCCAGAGAGCATCATCAGGCAAAATTGTACATTTTAAGAATAATCGAGTGGAAGCAAAAGATTTGGAATGTTAGGGCAAGATGTCCCCTCAGTGGTGTCCAATAATGCGGGGTAGTTTCTGGTCACCCAGGCCTTCTGCATATTGGATTTTATGTGGTTATAAAGAGAGAAGAGTGGGACAAAAATACAAGATTTGGAATTTGAAAGTATAACAATGGGCTTGAGCTTGTGTATACTCCTGACAAGTGCTTGAAGGAAGAGGGAATACAAAATCTCTTAAAAATGCCACACACTTTAAAACCTGATATCTGGCTAAGCTATGTATTGCTATTATTGGGGATCAGCCCAAACTGACACCTCAAAAAAATTCTGAGGTCAAGAAACTTCCATAAACATTTCTTAAAGGAATTCTCGTTGCACCTCATAGAATCTTTTCAGAAAAGAAAAATTGCCCAGGGCAGCGTTTTTGATTTAGGAATATATTACGTCTGTAGATCCCCAGTTAATTGTAATCAGTCCTTGAGTATGAAAGCAGCCATGGGCCAGGGCAGCAGGATTCCTTCTGACTGGATCTGTACCTTGTGCTTTACAGTTCTGCTGCATTGAAAAGGCAAAGAAGAAAGTCATAGATCCAGTGCTCATGAATGGTTTCAAGCCAGTGAAGAATAAATAGACTTCCTGAGGGAGAGGGGGTTGGAAAAGTCCCAGTCTTCACCACACTGTTTTCTCTCCAGAACCCCATCATGCCCAAATTATCCTTTTGGAATAACCCAGATTCTTCTTTCTTTTTAACTTCTCTTATGTTGAATAGGCATTTCTATAAGGAATGAAATGAGTTGAAAAAGTATGTGCCATTTATGAAATAAAATTAGGTTTTAGATGTGGATGTGGAAGGAGTGAATGAGGAGTTGGATTTAATAAAATGTTCCCCATCCTTTTTTAGTTCATTTTAGAAAATGCTGTCCTGGAAAGTAATTGACAATGTCAGAACAACTGGAAGAGTTGGTGTAAAATATTAATCTGTAAAGTTTACAAAATGGAAAAAAAGAGAAGTTAAATTCTCTGCTTTTAGTAAATATAAGAATTTTGTTATTACCACTGGCAGCACTTGGAATATGCATCTATTAGTAAGGTTTAGATAGATTCCTAAACTTTCTGAGTCTGCATACATAGAAATATTATTCTGGCTGATAAACTTGGAAGCTTAGAATCCTAGGGACTTTAGAATTTAAATTTGTTTTTGAAATGTCTTCTTAAAATAATATTTAGTGTGTAATTTGATGTGAAATTAACAGGACCGTGAAGCTATTGTATTAGTTTGTTAAGCTGCTGGAATGCAATATACCAGAAATGAAATGGCTTTTAAAAAGGGAATTTAATAAGTTAAAAGTTTACAACTCTAAGACCATAAATATGTCCTAACTAAGGCATCCAGAGAAAGATACTTCGGCTCAAGGAAAGGTGATCCGGGAAGGCACGTGTCTGTCATCTGTTGGTCCTCATTCCCAGTGCTGTTGCTTCCAACCTCTAATGCCAGAGGTTACCTCTGTAAGCGTCTGTGGGCCATCACTTAGCTGCTCCAGGACAAAACTCTGGGTTTCCTCTCTTAGCTTAGCATCTGCTGGATATTTCTTCTCTTCAGGTTTTGGCTAGTTCTGTGAGTGCTTACTTAGCACCTGTGCTATTTCTGTCTTTCTCTCCAAATGTCTACATCGGCTCTGCCTATCAGCCCTGAGCTCTCTCCAAAATGTTTTCTCTTTTAAGGGACTTCAGTGAACTAATCAAGACTCACCTTGAATAGGGGGAGTCACATCTCCATCTAATCAAAAGGTCACACCCACAATTGGGCATGCCCCATTTCCATGGAGATAATCTAATGAAAAGTCTCTGCCCTGAAGTGTTGAATCAGGATTAAAAGAAACAGCTGCCCATACAAGATAGGATCAAGATTAAAACATGGCTTTTCTGGAGTACATAATATATTCAAACTAGCACTGCTATTAATCTTTTTGGAATCTTGGATAGACTCGTCTCATTAATGATTTACCCTCATAGCTCTAACAGTTAAGTAGAATTGCACCTTCACCATACAAAGCCCTGTGTATAGTCTTCTATTTTGTCTTCTCAGGTTACCCTTTGTTTTGATTTGTTAAAGTTGCTGGAAAGCAATATACTAGAAATGGAATGGCTTTTAAAAAGGGAATTTATTATGTTTCGAGTTTGCAATTCTAAGGCTATAATCATGTCCAAACTAAGGCATCCAGGGAAAGATACCTTGACTCAAGAAAGGCCAATGGGCCCAGCATGCCTCTATCAGCTGGAAAGGCACAGGACGTGACATTACTAGCTTTCTCTCCCAGCTTCTGGGTTCAAAATGGCTTCCCAGGGAGTATTTTCCTTCGGCATCTTCAAACGTCTAGGTCTTATATTGGCTTTGAAGCTTTTTCCAAAATGGTTCCCTCTTAAAGGACTGCCGTAAACAACCCCACCTTGAATGGATGGAGACATATCTCCATGGAAATCACCTAGTCAAAGGGTCCCACCCATAATTGGTTAGGTTACATCTCCATGGAAACCACTTAATCAAAAAGATCCCACCCAACAATATTGAATCAGGATTAAAGAACATGGCTTTTGTGGCGTACACAACAGTTTCAAACCAGCACACCCTTGAAGGCATCAAGTGCAGGCAATATCTAAGAATATATGGAATACTTTGAAATACATTCCTAGAGTCATTTAAAGTTCTAGAACATTGAATCCTCAAATATGAATCTTTTGGAGATAGGTGTGTATAAATGTACATGTGTCTGGTATGGGGGAGCCATTCCTTGTCTTAGGGTGAACCACAGTGTGAAAAGTAAGGAAGGGATTTTTATTTGGAGGTATAACTGTTGAAAATGTATGAGAAAAATGTAAAGACAGCAGTGCTGCTTATGGTGATCTGGGTGCTTTCTGGATCATGGGAAGCTTGAACTTTAGTCCGGAGCCTCCTTTTCATTGTGCCAAGACGTTCCATTTTTATGACCTAAATCATGTCCTGTCGTGTATAGTTTCTTAGTTTTTACAAACCTCTTGGCAAGCACATAGCTAATTTTAAACGTTTCTGGTTTGTAGGTGCAAGCTTAGCAGTTTTATAGTTTTTGGGTATAATCTATGAAGAAGGTGTAAACTTTTGGCCTTTTTGATCTACTGAGCCCCTTTTCCATGATTCACTGGCAAAACGAATAAGAACTACTACCCACAAACGAACAGGAGTTTTTTTTCCGTGTGGATGTCAGGACATTTAGTCAAGTGATGCTGACTTACTATGCAGAACAGTATGCAAACTTCTAACCCAGTTTTTAGGTAATTCTGGTTTACATAAAGTGACAACAGAATCATAATCTATTTGAGACCTGAACTAATGCTCATCTTTAAAAGTTTTAGATTAAAATTATAAAATCATAAAGTCATGTTAGAGCCATTTAATGACATCCGAGAAGGTCCCTCTTCAAAGATAATGGAGAAAGTTGAAATTGAATATGTCAGATAGTTGACAGTATCTATCCAGGGATTTCAGATTGTGCTATCAGAAAATATCTGCACAGAGCACTCCATATAGTAGTCAGGCATTTTTCCTTTACTTGCTGGCATTCTCTTCCCCTTGGAGTCAGACCCACAGAGAGTAATCTTGGCAGTGATCATATTAGTTTTTCTTATTACTTTGAAGAGTTTGAGAAATGGAAAGCCATTTCTGAGGTGGAACAAAGTTTGTGTGTGTAATTATAGGTTTGAAGATTTTGGTAATGGCTGAATTGTGTCAGCCAAAAAGATATGTTAAAGTCCTAACCCCTGGTTCTGTGAATGTGTTTTATTTAGAAATAGGGTCTTTGAAGGTGTCATTGGCTAAAATGAAGCCAAACTGGATTAGGTTATGGCCTAATCCAGTACAACTGTTGTCCTTATAAGAAGTAGAAAGGAGATAGCAGAGAAATGCCAAGGAGAAGACAAATGAAGATGGAGGGTGCAGAATGATGGATATGCAAGCCAAGGGGTGCCAAAAGTTGCCAGCAAACAGCAATAGCTAGAAGAAGTAAGGATTTTCCCCTACAGCCCTCAAGTGGAGCACAACCCTGCTGACCCCTTGATTTTGGACTCTAGCCTCCAGAATTATGTTGTTTTGAGCAGTCCAGTTTGTGGTACATTGTTATGACAATCCTAAGAAACTAAGATACATATCTGGTTCTGCTGATATATTGATCCATTAGTGCTTGATACGCTGAAGAAATGGGCTTATACCTACTTTGTACTCATGAGGATAACAACTGGTGTCTCAAAACGTTGCTGGGTATTGTAAATAAGAAATATGTTTACTCTCTTTCTAAAGGTGGGGAAGATATTCACCTAGTCTGTGTGAATTCAGGGAATGCTTTGGGTATAGACTGTGAATCCTTGCAAGAGACTGCTTAGTTCTGCATACTTCTCTGAACTTTGAACCAGAGGTTTGTCCAAACTTTAATGTGAATTTTCTAATGCTAGGCATGTCCCTGGGTGGACCTCAGACCTCATCCTGAGTTCTTACCTAAGATGAGGCAATACTGCTAAACCCAGACTGATGGTTCTCATTAGGGCTGCTACTTAACCCTCTTCTGTATGTCCATTGCCAGGCCCCCTCTGACCTTCCCCAGACCCTCTCAGTTATGTTCCAGTTCCCCTTGTGCTTTTAAAAAATTTAATTTACTTCTGTGCTATTCAGGGTTGAGATTAGTTGTTGCTGGTTTTTCCTCTCCCCTGTAGGCAGTTTGAATAAAGTTTGTTCTCCAGTTTAACTATTGTCTGGTGCTTTTTTTTTTTGACAAAGCAAATGGTTACCCTTGGTGACCCTATCATCATCCTTACACCTTAATCTTTAAATCACCTGCTTAAGGCTGATCCTTATGAAAGGATCCCCTTTTATCCTCAGAAATACAGAATTTTATTAATAACATTTTTTATGTTTCCTCAGAAATAAGGCGCTTTCTTACTTTCTTATGTAGAGTATCTAGTGCCAGAGAATAAGAAATACTGTGCTTTCTACAGAGGTTATTGCATTCTGTCAATCAAACCAAAATAACCACCTCAATAACCCATAATTATCACTGACTGTATAGTTCACACCTAACATGTAATCATCACAGATACTAGTTTCATAATTAGCCCCCTAACTAACCTGGGCGGGAAGTATACAATGGAGAGGGGTGTGTCATGTAGACTAGCTGCCAATGCTATAGGCAAGTTGATTCACCCTTCCTTGGTCCACAGAGGGCAGTTATAACTCTTCCCATCCCCCACTAATAAAACATGAATCTGCAAGTGTTCAAATTGATCATGATTATTTCAGTGCCTAAAAACTTCTCTGGTATACCGTTCTTTGGGGAGAAAGCATTGCTGTAGTGCAAAGTTAATGCAGCAAATCATGGGATGTGTGGCCAATTTGGAAGTGGGACTAAAAAAAATCTAAGTTGTAAATTCTTGTTCTTTTATAGTGACAAGTTAATTTTAAATGTGTAGACATCCTTTTGGACAAGGGAGGCCAAAAACTTTTCCCAGAACTTCATGTGATTCCAAGTCACTCTTTTGACCTGGTGTCAACAACATGTGGAGCACTGGCCTTCAAAGGAGGCTGTGGACAAAGGTTGTGGAGGTAAATGGCCAGTTATGCCATGGCCCAGGTGGTGCTACCTTTTATACCATTCTCCGGGGCTTCTTGTGATTTGAAACAGATTGCGAGAAAGTAGGAATCTAGGTTCTTCCAGGAACCTCAACATTTCCGTCCTCGCCCTGTTTGGCTGCTCCTTTCTTGAAATATAAACATTGTTTTTTGCCTTTTACACTCTTCTTAATAATCCTATCCAATATGTATTTACTTAACTACTAATTTGATCTATGCTAGGCAATAAGGATTCCTATTATTATCAGGTCACGGTCCCCTTAAGACATATAAGCAAATAATTTCAACACAAAATAGAAAGGGATATAAAGAGACATCCACTGAGTATTGTGGGGATAACACTTCTTGCAAGAGTTGGATGGTGCCTTCGTAGGAAGAGATGTCTGAGATGTCATGAAGGAAGAGTAGGAGCATGTTAGACAAAGAGAGAAGAAAGTTAAAGTAATCATTTGGTAAAGTTTAGAGTTCATTGTGTAGTCAGTGCAAATTCATTTTAAACAGGGATATGCCATAGTTAGATTAACAGTTAACTTTATCAGCAGTTTAGCAGGCAGCCTGGGAACTCTAAGACAAAGAGACTAAGAGAAGGAGGATGTAAGTCTGTCAGAAAAAGTGAAGGTAAAATAAGGTGGTATCTCTAGTCTATATGAGACCA
Source organism: Tamandua tetradactyla (assembly GCF_023851605.1). Lineage (NCBI taxonomy): Eukaryota > Metazoa > Chordata > Mammalia > Pilosa > Myrmecophagidae > Tamandua > Tamandua tetradactyla. The sequence goes on along the minus strand of NC_135331.1, from coordinate 142,002,359 downwards.
TGAATAAGAGAGATTTCTCAGAAATGAAATTGACAGGTGTTGGTGATTTAACAAACTGGAGTTTGGGATTCCATAAGTTTAGATATCTGGGTAGATGTTCATTCATTGCAAACATACTCATTAAGCACCTAATATGTAATACCCAAAGATAATCTCAAGGCCAGAGAGTCTTAATTTTGGCTGTACATGAGAATAATTTGAGGAGGTTTAATAAATCCCAATGCCCAGGTTTCACCTCAGATCATTCAGTCTAGAATCAGGGATGTTCCTAGGCATTAATATTTTTAAAAGCCCCACCCAAGTTTTTCTGCTGTGCAACCAAGACTGCAAAGTCCTGTCACAAAGGATTGCAGTCTAGTCGGGGGATTGGCAAATAAAGTTGCAAAATGTGTAGTGAGAGCTCTAACAGAAATCAGGCCATGGTCCCCTGGGATTAGAGAGAAAGATTATTGGGCTCTGCCCTCCAGCTCTGGTTAGTGTTAGCTGAAAGTGGGAGAACAGGAGATTGTGTCCAAGAGTTGAAAGTGAGGAGTACATTCTACTGAAGGGAGCAGTGTTGCAAAGATTTGCTAATATAGAGAGTAATGTAGAGGAGGAGCAGGGTAAGGCAAGAGGAAGGAAACAGTACATTCTATTTTTGGAAGTTGATGGACCTGACCCATGGGACAACCAGGTGGGAATGTCAGCATCAGCTGGACATACATATCTGAAGCCTGGGAGAAAGGAGATTTTAAGGTACAGATTTAGGAGTCTCAGTTGATAGTTGAAGCCATGGGATTATATGAGATAATTTAAGAAGACTTTTGAGGTACAAACCTGCTGAGCCCTGATACTTAATTGGGGGTCAGCCTCAGAGGAAGAGTCATGCAATGAAGAAGGAGCAGGAGGAGGAGTATTAATCTCTGAAAATACCTTTCATTCTACAGCCTGCTTCACCTCCACGCCATTAACACCAATCTAGTTATTGTCAGACTAGTTTTTTAACTTCTCAGTGTTTTTGTTGATGGGGAAATCACCAGCAAAGGCCGCAGAACTTATTACTGTTATTTTCATTATGAACAGGGTATCATTTGTTCAGACAAAGTCTTAAGATTTTACAAGATGCTGCGGAGAGTACGTTCTTTGCCTTTAGGGGCTCATTAATGTCAAAATATAAGATTTAAACATTTTCCTTAACTACCAATTTAGAGAGTAAGTAGGGCTCAAAGCATAAAGTGTCCCTTTTCTTGAATCTTTATCTTCATTTTCAGTTTTTCTTTACTTAGGTAGGTAGCTTTTAGTTACTATTTAGGGAAATGAATTAAAAAGGGTAAGTGGAGGAGGAGAAAGAGTAGAGAAAGATTATTGGGTGTGGGAGGTCCTCTAGATTAGTTCAACGGATATTTAGTAAACAGTGGTTATTTGATCACTAGAGGATAAATTTCTTGGTGTCAGGGAAGCAATTTATACTCACTGTCATATCCCTAGCCCAGTGCCTGGCACATAGTTGTTGCTCAATAAATTGTGAATGTAATTAACAGTACTGAATTAAGTATTTAAAAAAAATAAATGAATAGAAAATATAGGGAATCTTGGTCTCTGCTTTGGCTAGTGTAGTAAAGACAAATTGAATGCAGAACTTGCCCTCAAGCATTACATAATCTAATAGGAATGGGGGAAGAAGAAGCTGCCAAATTGTTGTAATATGCATTGGAGCTTGATAATTTCCTTGGGTTGATAGAAACTCAGGGGGACTCAGAAAATGGAAAGTGTAATTGAGTAGATGGGCAGAGAGTTAGGGGCAAAGATCAAGAAATGCTTGATGGGGGAGGAAGCATTTGAGATGGTTTCTTAAAAAATGAATGAGACTTAAGCAGGCAGGAATGGGCCAGGTGGCAATATCTTGAACAAAGGCAAATGTGAGTGTGTTCAGAGAAGAGTGAGTAGATGTGAGAGAACCTCAGTGGAACTTCAGGCTAGAGAGGTAGGTTAGGGGTCATGGATTATGGAGGACTTTACCTGCCTGAGCAGTTTGTATTTTATTTGATGATCAAAGAGGAAATATTGATGGACATTGAACAGGTAAGTGATACTTTAAAATGTCAAACTTTAGGAAGATTAAATTAGTGACCTTATGCAGTATAAATTGGTAGTAGGAAGAGAGAGGAGATGGAAAGATCAGACAGCAGGTAAGAGTAACAATCTGATCAGAATGTTTATATTTTGAAGCAGGATGGTTGTGGGAATAAAAGGAAGGGGACAGATTTAAGAGGCACTGCAAAGGTAGACTGTATAAACTCTGGCAGCTAATGCAATTTAGAGGGTGAAGGAGGAGTCAGATTTGACACAGAAATTTCAAGTTGGACTAAATTGCAGGATGGTGGTTCCATTGACATGTATAAAGAAATCAGAGAGAGTATCAGGATTTGGACTTGAATGAGAAATCTGGTTTTGGAAGTAGTGTGTTTGAGATATCAGCAGAATATCCAAGAGAGATGCAAGCCTGGTGTTTGCATTGGATTTTTGAGAGATCCAGAGCTATGGGAGTTATCTGGATGGAAGGATAATGGAAGTTGTGGGAGTAGAACCCCAAGAGACCAAACCTGGTGAGAGGGGAGCAGGAGAACAAAATGGGCCCTTCGGAAGACCTTTGTTAAGAGAGGGGCTGTCATGGAAAAGAAGATTCACTGAAGGAGAACAAGAGAGAAGAAGTGGATATGGGAACCATCAGAAAATCATGAGGTATATTATAGAAATTTAATGAGGAAAGTAGCCACAGACAGTATATAAATGAAAGAACATCATTGCTGTTTTAGTTTCCTAAGCTGCTGTAAGCAATATCATGAAATGGGCAGGCTTAAATATTGAAAATTTATTCACTCATGGTTAAGCCTGGGAAAATGTTCAAATCAAGGCATTGCTTTCTTCCTGAGGACCAGCTGCTAGTGATCCTTGGATCTTCTGCCACATAACAAGGCACATGACAGTGTCTTCTGTGTTTCATGGATTTAAGCTAATTGCTTCCAGGGCTTTCTCTTTCTCTGTCTGAATTTCATTCTGTTTATGAAGGACTCCAGTAGTAGGCTTAAAACCCATGCTGAATGAGGTAGGTCATGCCTTAACTGAAGTAGCCTCATTGAAAGGTCATATCAGTGGGTCCATACTCATTGGAATGGAATAAATTTAAGAAGGGTGGAAGATCCAGCATGTGTGATTTGCAGCACAAATAGACTAGATTCCTCTCCTTTCCAGTATGAGACCCATGAGGATCTGCCGATATGATTTACTTTATGTCACAGGGCAGTGTTTAGATCTTATGATTCTGTTAATGCTAGTCTAGTGCATGGATTTATTTGCAGATATTTCACAGATTTTCCAGAGTTGCTTAATAAACTTACAAGTAATAACATTTCATAAAACATGTCACAATGTTTGTCAGTTTCTTTTCTTCATGTTAGTTATACCCCTTTCCCCTTAATTCAGAAACAGAATTCAAAATTTCATAATCAGTTATTTGTGATTAAATATAAAGAGATTACTAAGAAAACAAATCTCTTAAAAATGCTCCCAAAATCTGACCCAAATCACTTAAGATGTGTAAATAACAAATAGACTCAACTTAGATTTCTCAATTATAAAGGGTAGTATGCATCTTTATATGGATGAGGCAGTTGAGATATGGCTTAACTAAGGAGATTAGAGATATATCCATTGAAATTTTCTTTTTCTTCTTATAGACTCTAGATTTGGGGGGAGTAGGGACCACATAGGTTTTTTTTTTTCATTTTTTCCTATGAATTTTCTCCTCTCCTCTCTTATAATCTATCTTATAACCAACTCTGGTTCCCTTCCTTTCCTACCCATGGCCACTGTACCCATGAGGCTTTTCCTGCCCTTACTCTTGAATTTTAGCCCCTTAGAATCTCCTCTTTTAGGGGTCATTGTACTCAAACATACTATTCTGCTACTTGCTTTAGTAAGCGACAAATAGTCCATGTGGGGGTCACAGAGATGCCTATTTCTCAAAATTAAAGCTTCCTCCTTATTATCAAGGGAGCTACAAGGCATTTTATAAAATCTTAAAAAATCAGTGCAGATGATGACCATTGAGACAATCAGTTTTGTTCATTGCTATCTTGGACTGTTTCCCCATAATAAGAAAAATCTTTTGCACCCTTCTGTTTTTCGTTTATAACAATAGCAGACTCTTGTTGAGGAGAATTACAACTCTCTGCTTTTTGGCTTAGGACTAATGAGCTCTTTTAAAAATCTTGCCTTTTGAGTTTCCAGATGCATTTGCTCCCTCATGGAGAATATTTCAAAAGTGTTCTGTTTTCTGAGTAAGAAAGCATAAATGTTCACATCGCTTTGCTGCTAAAGCTGTGATACATATTTCAGTGATAATCCCAGTGTTCTGTTTTCTCCCCCTGGCCTAAAACAACATAGCTCTTTATTTGGAGATTATAACTTCTTTCTGGAATTGTGGCACATTGCTGAGCCATGTCATTCATGTTCACTAAGGAGAAATTCTCCTTCTCTGGCCAGAGGAGTTTACTCTGGACCATATCTCAGTTAGGCAACATTAGCTGGTTTTACCCATGATGTTCCTGCTATGAGTTTTCTGTGGGTGCAGTTGAAATTCGTCTCAGGGATTGTGACTTCACTTCTGAGACTTGCCATGAAGAAATTATCGGAGCTCCTCTATGGTGGATCTTTGGTGACAACAACTTATTTTGATTTCTGGTAACTGTAAACTCCTTCTGGCACCTAGATTGCCTCAGTTCTTCCTTTTCCCTACCCTGGTCTGTGTGGCTTAGGTACAGAATCCAGGGTGGGCGTAGATCCTAGGACTAAGCCTGTCAACTCTTTATGGCCCCTCAAGGACAGGTTCAAGGGCATGTATGTGACTCAAAGAGAGTCAGTGAGTCTCATTAAGACCTTTCTGGGCCTCCGGGGAGACACACAGATGCCCTCTTCTGTGTGGCTTAGAGTTTTGAAGAGGAAGTAAGCTTCAGGAGTCCTGCATCCACTTGGAACCTGAATCAGGAGTCAACACCAAGGAAGCAGGGCTGGTGACTGAAGAGAGAGAAATGGAGCCCCGATGACATTGAACTCTCAACCAAGCTATGTGAGCTAGCCTTTCAGTTACAGCAGCCAGTAAATGATCTTTTCTTGTTTGGAATGATTTGAGTCAGATGTTTGGTCACTTGCAGCTTGAATCGTAACTGGTACACTCAATATCGTGGTGGAAAAATAGGTTTTCCACCCCCTATTCTTCAGAAATAGAGGAAAGACAAGGGACTGTATCACTTTAAGAATTCTTTGCAGTAGATTAACAATTATTTAGAATTATTTAATAATTTAAAAAATACAAGTCAAGTGAGAAAATACTTTTAAAAAATAGGAAAAAAAAGACTTGAAGGCATAAAGGTCATTTAAAATCACAGCAAGTTAGCTTGTAAATATTTACATCTCTTACTTTTCTCCATAGGCTGTTCCAGGTTATTTTCACAGTTTGACCCTCTCTGTGTCAGTTGTTAAATAATTAGATTATGTATAAAGTTCAGTGTGAATTTTAAATAGACTTTAGTTGGTACGTGGTTAGTTGTTGACCTTGGGCAAGTTTCCTCACTTCAGTTTTTTAGGGATAGTGTTATGGAGATAACGAATGTGAAGTGCGTAGGTGTGGACCTGAAATAGAGAAGGCATTCACAAGTAAGAGTGGCAACTCTTTATTACCACTAGTGCTCTTAGGGCTTCTTGCTAGAACATGAGTATCCTGTATGTGTACCTGCTTTTGCTGGTCCTAATCAGGATGAACTGTTTTTCATAACTGTGAACAAAGTAGCCACTCCTGGAAATTCTGCATTTCTTCACACCTATCTCTGGGTTTCTGATTTTTATTATAAACGAGAAGGAGCATAAAATGTAGTTACTTGAGGCAAAACTTGGTGATTCAGCAGAAATGATGGATTGCATCTCCTTTCTTTGCACATGGTATGTCTGCATATCTTGGGTCATTTCCTTTTAATACTACAAATCTACAAAAGCATAATATGTTACTTGAAGGTTGGCAGATACAAGACATTTGAGGAATCGTCTCCTAATTTCCCAATCAGTCTTAGAACTCTTTCTAACTGAGCCTTAACTTAGCTTGGGCATGAGGGCTACGACATGTATGAGGAGAGTGCTGTGGAGTTGTAGGAGTGAGTGTGTCTCTGTCTGTCTGGGGACATTAAGTAATTAACTCTGCTTGGTGCTACCTCACATTCATTGTTTCATTGCCTAAAGATTGGATTTTAGTGACTGTATTAGTCAGAGTTCTCCAGAGAAACAGAACCACCATATAACTATCTATCTTTCTATCTGTCTGATCTTACTATCATCTATCAAAAGATTTATTATAAGGAATCAGCTCTTGTGATTTTGGGGCTTGGCAAGTCTGAATTCGATATGGTAGGTCAGAGGCTGGAAATCCTGGGAAGGTATCCCTATTCCTGGTGAAATCTTTAGTTTGACTCTGTAGGGGAGGCTACGGAGGAGAAGAGAGTATAGTCTCAAGACAGAATTTTCCTTCTGACTCTTAAAATCCTCAGTTTTGCTTTTAGGTATACTTTCAAGACAGAATTCCTTCTGACTCTTGAAATCCTCAGTTCTTGCTTTTAAGTCCTCCAATTGATTGGATTTGGCCCATCCACGTTGCTTAAAGAAACCACATTTTCACTCAAAATCAGCTGCTTGTAGATGCTGATCCCATCTGTGAAATACCTCCTCAGAGGCGACTAAGCCAATGTTTGGCCAAGCAATTGGACACCATATTCTAATCAAGTTGACACATAAAATTAACCATCATGGCAATTGAGTGAGTTTTTAGTTGACTTTGTTAGTTTGTCCTGTGTGAAGTTGTTATATTCCTGACCTGTCTGAGGAACCAAGTGTGGTGAAGGATAATTTATGAATATGGGCTCTGGAATTGGACAGTCCTGGGCTTGAATCCCTACCTGTAGCTTACTAGCTATGTGACCTTTGGAAAGTTAACCCCTCCGAACCTCAATTTCTTGACTTAATTGTTTGGGGATTAAAATAATACTTTTGAAAGTAAAGGGAGCATATTAGGTTATAAACAATGCAACTTTATTATAGAATAATAGTTAATTGTACTATCGTTTTTATAGGGTCAATAATTTTGAACCCTGTTTAAACATTTGTGTTTTATTTGTCCATTTCTAAATTGGAAGTTTATTGTTTCAAATCACAGAGTAAAAGATGAGCTAAGCTTGGAACAGGGATTGAGGATTTAGGTCATGTTTGGGAAGAGACTTCTGGACTTTGCATTTGGGGTGGGTCTAGGTGATAAAGATCCTTGACTGAAGAAGAACAACCTGAGTGGAAAGAGTGGAGCTCCAGAGATGAATGATCTGAGAATGGGGCCAGGGGATGAAGGAAATTGACATGGAGAAAAATCTGGCTCCTAAGTGTTCTCCAGAGGGCCAGAGAAAACTATCTTAGAGTTTGGAAACAGTTTTGTTGATGTGTTGACAGCAAAGGTTAGAGTGGCATTTCCTTTCGAAAATCCCCAGTGCATAGAAAATGAACTCTTACGGAATATTTTGGCCTCAATTTAACTTCTTCCTGCATAACAAAAGATAATATTTTGTTGTCAGTGCTATATTTGTTTTTTGGCTATGTAGAGTCAAATATATTGTAAATAGGGGAAATCTGACAGGACAGAAGAAGTGATGCAGTAGGGAGCAGATAACCCGAGCAATAACTTTATGTTTGTTTTGTGAACAAGCAGTAGACAGTGTCCAGCATATTTGTTTGATGTGGAGATTGAATATGGCTGACGTAGCTATAATGTAATGAATGTTTCCGGAACTTACCACCATTTCCCACCTGGTGGCAGTGGCTTTTGCATAAATGTTCTAGAAAACAGTGTTAGGTGGCCACTAAATGCCATCTCCAACCTCAAAAATTCCAAATGACGTGAAGAGACATCAAGCAGGGGCATTTTCACTTAAGCAAACAAACTATAAAAATGGCAATTTAGTCAATAGGTAGATTAGGTGGAAATATAAAAATAATAGTTAACATTTCATTAACTTTTTATCCTCATAGTAATTCTTTGACTTTGACATTATTATCTCCATTTTGTAGGAATGTAAACTTAGGTTCAGAAATGCATGATTTTATTGGTAGAGTTTGTCTCAAGTTCTCTGTCACTAAAATTCATTTGAGCAACTCAGGTCATAGTGACTTTATGTCACAGGGGATAAGTTAAAACTTTCTTCTGCATGAGTTCATTGTACAAATGCCATTTTCATGCCAATATACTGGATAAGGTTAAATGTAAATTATGAAGGATATCAGCTTGGGCACTAAGGGGGATGTATGGTAACTCTTGCTGTTTGTCATTCATACAAAGTGTAAGAGGAAGCAGAGCTTATTATATGAGAGCCTGAAGAATAACAAAAAGGGAAAGGATTTATATCACTTATCAATAATCTCTCCTAAAAGTCTTCTTAGTAAAACAAAGAGTTTCTTTAAAGAAATTAGAAAACTGGAGAAGAGATTGTGTGCCAGAGCATTCTTAAATGCACTTAATTCGTGGGATTTCTATGATAAGTATAAGTAGCACTGGCACACAGTAGCATTGGCACACAATTGTGAGGAATTGTAGTCCATTCAGTAGCACCTGAAGTGGCCAGGTCTTACAGTCATGGATGACATGGAGTTCAGATGGAGCCTGGGCCTGGAGGCAGGGAAGTGAGGTTGGGATGGTGAAGAGTGGCTGTTGTGCCCTGTTTTTCTGTAGCCTCTAGCCATACCTGGCTTTTGTGAGCAGGTCGACCAGGACCACAGGCAATGACAGCAAAGGAGTGTTAGATCTGAGTTCAGGGGCTGAAGGGGTGAAGCACTCTACACTAAAGACAGCCTTGTGTCCTCAGACGATTCCGACTGCTAGTGGGGTAGGGAGTCAGGAGCCCTGATTGCATATGCTGCTCAGAGGAACTGCCTTCCCAAGTGAGAGGCAAGCCACCAATAGTAAGGATTCCTTAAGAACTATAATATCTGTCCATCCTCTATGGCAACTCATAGGCCACTGTTGTTAGTTTAGGTTAGATGTGAAAAACTTCAAAGCAACCTCTTTTTAATTGTTGACTTTGTTTATGAATATTAATACCTAACTTTTAGATATCACATAGTTTACTATTGTGTGTGTATTTTTGTCTATATATATATATATATATATATGTAATGAGTGTATATTATGAAAGTACACACACGTATACATATGTATGTGAATATTTGATGTCATTTAATTCTCATAAAAACTTTATACAATAGGATGTATGTTTTATTAAAGAGGAAACTGCAACTCAGAAATTGACTGACAATACCAAGATGTTAGAGCTAAGACTGGGCAAGAATGCAAGGCTTGTGACTGTGTGAGCCCATGGCCATTTTTACTCTCCGTATTTCTACACAGTGTGAAGCCCCCAATTGCCCTAGGCAGGCTTGAGTCAGGACTTTTCTGGGACATTTAGCCACCTGGTACAAGTCATAATAAGAAAGTGAAAGTGCCATATCAACACATGAAGAAAGCTTATACTGCAAGGATGGTGTTTTATTTCACTGTTTGACTTCATTTTTTTAGGACTAGGGTTAGGCTTTCATTGGCTGACCTTCCATAGTGAGGGCGTTTAGTCAACTGTTCAACAGCATATGAGAGAGCATGGTGTGATGGAAAAAGTGGAGATTTTGCAGCCAAACTGACCTGGGTTTGAATCCTGGCTCTCCACTTATATAACATGTACATGCCCTTTGTATGTTACCTAACTTCCTTGTGAACTTAATTTCCTAATCTGTGAAGTGGGAATGATAATACCTTCCAGAGATGAGGTGAAGGTTAAAAAAAATGTATAATATATATGTCTCAGGTGATTGGTATGATAGAGGGAGATTAATTGGCATAATTATTATTGTTACCAGAGGCACAAGAAGTCTAAGAAAGGGAGGGTGGTGTCCTACAGAGCCATGGCCTAAGGCTCTCAATGACCCATTTTTAGGGATCAGAATTTCAAAGACCTAAGTGTTTCTTCTCTCCCGCTTCACCAATTAAGCCTCCAGTACCTACCTTTGTGTCTTGCCTATAATTAGGGTATTGCAAAGCTGAGGTGGCTGTGAGGCTGTGAATAGGTTTTCAGAATTCCCTTGCTGCTCCAGGGCTCCTGGTGGTTGCCTCTAAAACTGGGTTATCAAAAATATCTCTTTCACCTGAGTACCCATGAGTGTCCTGGGAGATTTTGGGCAGTGGTTTGTCTGTACTACATACCAATGTCACTAATCCCACCACTTTTGTGGGTCATCCTAGGGACCCAGCTGCGACAGTGTCCTGGTGTACTGTGGCTGATAGACAGCAGAGGGCACCTTTAGCATGTGTTGGAAATGTGAACAGACCTCAGAAATCACCAAGGAGAGGTTTAAATCACCCATCCCCTGTGGTGGCCACATTGCCTGCTGCTCTCTCCACTCCTCTAACATATTCAAATTGCAATTGCTTTACCCGCATTTGTTCTTGACTTCGCCACCTCACACGTCTGTTTGGGGCAACCAGTTGGTCTTTCTTGACTTCTGAATGAAGAAGGAGCTTTGGACTCAGAGGAGGTTGTACCCCCTGACAGCCTGGGGACTGCCTGCAGTAAAATAACCCCTCCAGGCCTTTGTTGAGAGAAGCCTTCCAATCATGTGGAGAACTTTGTTTTATTAAATCTGATGAGTTCTATATTTTTGCCACATGTCACAGATCACCCACGTTGACTGAGCTCTGCCAGAGCTTACCCTGAAATGAAGCCAGATTTTTTAAGTGGGTGGGGGTAATTTCAGTTTGGTGCAATAAATTATATGGTTCTGCCTGATTTGTTTTGCTCTGGGCCGAGAGAACTTGTGATGGAACTTGTCTTGCAATATGTGTGTATTGGAGGAGGAGAGAGTGAAGGAGGGGGTAGAAGAGGAAGAAAGAGAGAATTAAAATTTTCTATAGTGAATGGATTGAAGAATAGATACAAGCATAACCCTGAATTTCATTTCTACTCTCTTTCCTACTAGCTTCTCATTTTTATTTTTTATGTTTTCAAAACCTGGGATTGGCCTTCTGAAAATTTGGGGGAAAAATTTGGGGACATGTTCCCCATGAAAGATAACGGACCTATTATACTTCTGTACATGTCTCTGATGTAGAAGGAAATTCTGGAAGGCCAGTGGGAACTTAGAATACTAAGAAATATGACCCTTATAGCTCATTTTCCTGTAATGAGGGTGGGGGACTTTGAAAGAGGATGTTGGCAGCAGGAAAATACCACAGGTTCACACCCCAACATATAAATGTAGTTAGCTTTCTGGGAAGATGAGCCTAGAACACAACAGATGAAGAAAAATGGTATAACTATTGTCTTTCCCTTAATTAAATGAGGGATTAGATTGACGTAGATTTTAGGGGAAGTGGAACAGTATATAAAAAGTATCATGCTAGGGTCAAGAGAGAACTAATGGTGGAAAATTTGTTCTCAAATTCTGACTTTTGCAAATTCCTGATCTCGCTGGTCATAGGACTGTCAGGAAGAGGAGGTGAGAAAATATGTGTGAATTCTACTTTGACAACATGTCAGCTCAATAAACATTAATTTTTTCACTTTTAAAACAGTTCTGAGGGTGTTAGGGTAGATCAGGCTATATCAGGGGAAAAGATCCACTTGTCTTCTGTAACTGTTTTTTTTTTTTGGAAGGGACCGGGCTGAGTAGCTACTCCTCAGCAGTGCAGCTTTCCTTGTCACTAGTGGAAAGACTTCCTGTGGACCTAAGAAGGATTTCTATAGAGAAACCAAGAATCATAAAAAAAAAAATGTGTCAAAGATTGTATTCTTTATTCAGGATTGTTGTGCATGTGATTCCAGTTTTGGAACCTTAACAATAAAGTTTTAAAAATTTTCATTGATTTCAAAAACACATCAGAAAAATTCTTAAGTTTTTACTTAAGAATTTTATTCTAAAAGATTCTTTTTAGAATATTTTTTTCTCCCAGGATCAGAGAATCCTGAGATAAATATTTATAAAAGTTTTGCATCAAAAATCCATACTACTAGAAATTTTTAGCTGTTCAGAGTGGTGAAAACTTCTTTCCACTGTGACATTTATTAGTATTTGTCCCTATAGAGGATTGAGTTGAAGGTGGCTGCATCAAAATGGTGGAAGGAAATCTTGGGCTTTCTTCTATACTGCTCTTATATGATTTATTGAAAGCTTGGACTCCGGTGAGAATCATTATTATACAAATAAAAATGAATTGGCTCTCTTCACTGGTTTGTTTGCTTTTTTTTAAAAGGCTAAGCTCTCTGCTCTATGTATAGCATTCCTAGCCGTTACTTAAACATCTATTTTAGCTTAAATTTTCTTTGGTTAGCATTTCTGCCTCTTACGATCTTGTGGGAAGAAGCTTAAGCAAATTTTTAAAAAGCCACTAGATTCCACAAAATTGCCATGATCCTTTGACAACAAAATCTTGAATTGTGAAGAGTTGCTCATGACTGCAAGAGGTTGCCCTGTGGGAGAAGAGCCCCTTTTGCTTATACTCCATAGTCCTTCTGACTTCAGGCATTCCAGATAGACGCTTCCCAGTCTTTGGTCTTCCTAACCCAGGTACCAGCAAGCACTTTTTCTTTAAATCCTGGGTTTCTGAATGACCTTTCTCCATCTAGCATCCCAAGTTTCCCAAAATATACTATTATAGCAAATTAGCAAACAGTCATGTTGATGTCTGTTTCTAGTAGATCTACTTCTGATTCCCTGACTGTACAAATACTCACTTTTCCCCTTGAAACTTTTCACAGTGATATTTTATCCTCTCTTAGATCTGCCAAAATGTAAGCCTTATTAAAGGAGCTGACTCATTTAAAATCTCTTGAGTAATAGCTTTAATCACATGGAATTCGCTAAATCTTTCCTGAAACACTTTGCTAGAGAAAGCCACAGTTATTTCTATTCAAATCTCCCAAAACTTCTCTGTTAGTAGAACAAATATTTATGATGTTCTAAACATTGCAGAGAATTGGATTGATATTTAAAAAATCATTTCCAAAATGAAAATGAAAATTTGGCAGACTTTGAAGACAATTGGAAGACACTTACATGCCATCAAAATGAACTGTAATATTTTAATTGCTTACTACTTGTCCTTATAGCCACAAGCTTTGTGTTATTTAATTCCTTGAACTCTAAGTGTGTATTTATTCTATACTCTTTTATTTTCTGTGTCATTATAACTCAACATTCACTGAATTCCCTTCCAGTTCTAGAAGATATTATCTGTTCATTTGGTCAGGCTTGAAATAGGCAAGAAGGCACATGGAACTTGGTCAGCTCTGACTACATCACTGCTCTATTTTTGAGGATGAACTTTATTTTTGCAGTGGACCAGTGTTGAAGATAAAAGACAAATAGGGTTGTATGCCTCAGAGAGATTGGTACCTTTTTTTGAACTAGTGGGAGAGAATTTAAGTTGTAAATATCACAGTCTCTAACTATATTTTGGTATTCCATATATATTTTGAGCATTGAGTAGTTACTTTCCAACAAAGAACTCCCCACCTGACTCTTATTTATTCTTCCTCATTCACTCAATACACACTTGTTGAGCACCTCAGTGTTCACAGTGCTGATTTAGCCATAGGAGAAAGCAAAGTTATAGACAATAGTTGTGTCCTACCCCCATTTGTTTATAGTTACAGTGAGGGAGAAATGCTATAAAACAGAAATATTAAGTAACAAGCAATAAAATAAGATAAAAAATACAACACGAGCCACATCAGTGTATTTTCAAGGATTTTGGAGGAGGGAGTGAACATGAGTGTGGATGGTAGCAATATGGTTGAGGAAGGAGAAAGTTCCATATCGACACACACATTCATTCTCTGCTCTTTTCTGCCTCGCCCTGCCTCTTGGATGGCTGACCTCCGTGAACTACATCATCTGGTTCATTTGCACTCTGACTTCCTGTTGAGGTTAACCATGGTAGGCAACAGCAGATCAGAGAGCACAGAGAGAAACTAGGCTATTCCTTCTCTTGCTCCCTCTCTGCTTGACAGTGATTTTGGCTTCCATTGTGCTTGTCCTCTACCTTTTGCAGTAGCTCTTGTGGAGCAACCCCTCTAGTGGAGGTGACAACTTTCTTTTATTGTGAAGTGTATCACTATGTCTCATTGATCCCTTGAACACTGACTGCTCCTCTGTGAAGAGTCCTTTCCTTTGCTAAGGCTTTTCAGTGCTGTTGGCTCTGTCTCCTCTTGGAACTCTGACACAGGAGGCTTTCTATATAGAGCAGACAGTGTGCACTGAGGCCTGGAACAAGAATAAGCTTGTGTAAACTGAGACCAGAGGAATGGGTCATGTGAGCAAGAGTGTCACAGAAGGTAAATTTGGAAAGGACAGTAGAGGCCATGGGGGAAAGACAGTAAGTATCAAAATGTTTGGGGTTCTAAGAAAGTGAAGTCACAGTAAGTTTGTGGGTGAAGAAGTCATGTGATAAAATAGTGTAGAAAAATCAATCTGATGAGTGAACATGGATTATAATAGAGTGGGGAGAGATACTTGGGAGGCCATGAGAAATTTTGGAATTCTTTTCTTGGTCTGCCATGTAGATGCTATCCATAAGAACTTACTGTTCCAGTCCTACAGACATCCCTGAGTCTTAGGTCACAGTGTGGGTGCTACCTGGGACTTCCAATATGCATATACTTAGGACATAGTTGTCTTCTTTTAGGTGACTCTGAGTTAAAGAATATCTTGCTTCTGGCTACATGCCTTTAAGGCATAGTGAAAATGACCAAATAAGTGAACCAAGGACTTTGCAGCAAGGAACATATAATGAGGCCATGCTTTCAACTTAGTGATGTGTTTTGAATTAGGAATCCAAATATTACATTTCTTACGGATGTTGGAGAGCATCTGTATTTCCCCAATTGATTTCTGATGCTGCAGCTGTGCCCCATCATTAGGTTGAGGGATAGGAGTTCAGAGATTTGGATATTGCAAGTGGTGAAGTTGTGAGGTTGTTGGGTCCTCTGTGAGCATAGTTTGCCAGAGAGTTTTGGAACCTTTCAGGGACAGGACCGAACTTTCTTGTTAGTGTCAAGTTTGATACCCCACAGGCAGCGACGATGTGGAGCAAGCACTCCCAGTGATAGTCATGCTCCTTCTCCTTTTTTGTGTTTATAAGTGGCTTTTAACACTGCACAAGCTTAATAAAGAAACAAGTCACATGAAGATGCTAAGGAAAGAGTTTCTCACTAGTGGCATTATTGACATTTTGGGTCAGATAATTCTTTGTAGCAGGAGCTTACCCTTTTTACTGTAGGATGTTTACCAGCATCCCTGGCCTCTACCCACTTGATGCCAATAGCATCTCTTCTCCCCAATTGTGACATCCAAAAATGTTTCCAGACATTGCCAAATTGTCCCCAGTTGGAAGGGATGGGGCAAAATTATTGTTGGAAACCACTGCTAAGGAAAAGCAATAATAAAGGTACTCTACTGGTAGGCTAAAACAATTCTTTGCAAGGAACACTGGTGTGCATTTTCAGGAATCTGATAGAAGAGCTTTGCTGTGTTATACAAATAAAACTGAGGAAAATTTAGTAATCTATGACCTCAGTCACATCAGCCTAATGTCCTCACAGCCTGACTGATCAGCTACAGACCAAGTGAAACATAAATTTTTCTAGATACATGGTGTAGCTTTTGTTTTGATAATTGATCGCACCATCTATGGCTATTTCATTCTACCTTGGGACTTCCTTATTAGCATCAACATGGAGGATACTGAATTGGCCTTGCTGTAGTTTTATTGTGGAATCTTAGAATTCATTTAGGGTAGGAAAAGGAATTTGGACTTCTCTATCAATAAGGTTTTGGATATTTTTTCAGTAGAGAGAGGAGTTTAGGAAACTCTGGATGAGTAATCTTTGTAGAACATAAAAGTATTGGTGAGCTGTGATCAGTACTTTTTTTTTTAATTAAAAAAAATTAACAAAACATTTAGAAATCATTCCATTCTACATGTACAATCAGTAATTCTTAATATCATCACATAGTTGCATATTCATCATTTCTTAGTACATTTGCACCGATTTAGAAAAAGAAATAAAAAGACAACAGAATAAGAACTAAAACGATAATAGAGAGAAAAAAAAACCTATACCTCACATGCAGCTTCATTCAATGTTTTAACATAATTGCATTACAATTAGGTAGTATTGTGCTGTCCATTTCTGAGTTTTTATATCTAGTCCTGTTGCACAGTCTGTATCCCTTCAGCTCCAATTACCCCTTCTCTTTTTTTTTTTTTAATTAACGGAAAAATAGAAATTAACCCAACATTTAGAAATCATACCATTCTACATATGCAATCAGTAATTCTTAACATCATCACATAGATGCATGATCATCGTTTCTTAGTACATTTGCATCGGTTTAGAAGAACTAGCAACACAACCGAAAAAGATATAGAATGTTAATATAGAGAAAAAAAATAAAAGTAATAATAGTAAAAACAAAACAAAACAAAACAAAACAAAACAAAAACCTATAGCTCAGATGCAGCTTCATTCAGTGTTTTAACATGATTACTTTACAATTAGGTATTATTGTGCTGTCCATTTTTGAGTTTTTGTATCTAGTCCTGTTGCACAGTCTTTATTCCGTCAGCTCCAATTGCCCATTGTCTTACCCTGTTTCTAACTCCTGCTGGACTCTGTTACCAATGACATATTCCAAATTTATTCTCGAATGTCCATCACATCAGTGGGACCATACAGTATTTGTCCTTTAGTTTTTGGCTAGACTCACTCAGCATAATGTTCTCTAGGTCCATCCATGTTATTACATGCTTCATAAGTTTATCCTGTCTTAAAGCTGCATAATATTCCATCGTATGTATATACCACAGTTTGTTTAGCCACTCTTCTGTTGATGGAGATTTTGGCTGTTTCCATCTCTCTGCAATTGTAAATAACACTGCTATAAACATCGGTGTGCAAATGTCCGTTTGTGTCTTTGCCCTTAAGTCCTTTGAGTAGATTCCCAGCAATGGTATTGCTGGGTTGTATGGCAATTCTATATTCAGCTTTTTGAGGAACCGCCAAACTGCCTTCCACAGTGGTTGCACCATTTGACATTCCCACCAACAGTGGATAAGTGTGCCTCTTTCACTGCATCCTCTCCAGCACTTGTCATTTTCTGTTTTGTTGATAATGGCCATTCTGGTGGGTGTGAGATGATATCTCATTGTGGTTTTGATTTGCATTTCTCTAATGGCCAGGGACATTGAGCATCTCTTCATGTGCCTTTTGGCCATTTGTATTTCCTCTTCTGATAGGTGTCTGTTCAAGTCTTTTCCGATTTTGTAATTGGGTTGGCTGTCTTTTTGTTGTTGAGTTGAACAATCTCTTTATAAATTCTGGATACTAGACCTTTATCTGATATGTCATTTCCAAATATTGTCTCCCATTGTGTAGGCTGTCTTTCTACTTTCTTGATGAAGTTCTTTGATGCACAAAAGTGTTTAATTTTGAGGAGCTCCCATTTATTTATTTCCTTCTTCAGTGTTCTTGCTTTAGGTTTAAGGTCCATAAAACTGCCTCCAGTTGTAAGATTCATAAGATATCTCCCAACATTTTCCTCTAACTGTGTTATGGTCTTAGACCTAATGTTTAGATCTTTGATCCATTTTGAGTTAACTTTTGTATAGGGTGTAAGACATGGGTCTTCTTTCATTCTTTTGCATATGGATATCCAGTTCTCTAGGCACCATTTATTGAAGAGACTGTTCTGTCCCAGGTGAGTTGGCTTGACTGCCTTATCAAAGATCAAATGTCCATAGATGAGAGGGTCTATATCTGAGCACTCTATTCGATTCCATTGGTCGATATATCTATCTTTATGCCAATACCATGCTGTTTTGACCACTGTGGCTTCATAATATGCCTTAAAGTCAGGCAGCGCGACACCTCCAGCTTCGTTTTTTTTCCTCAAGATGTTTTTAGCAATTCGGGGCACCCTGCCCTTCCAGATAAATTTGCTTATTGGCTTTTCTATTTCTGAAAAATAAGTTGTTGGGATTTTGATTGGTATTGCATTGAATCTGTAAATCAATTTAGGTAGGATTGACATCTTAACTATATTTAGTCTTCCAATCCATGAACATGGTATGCCCTTCCATCTATTTAGGTCTTCTGTGATTTCTATTAACAGTTTTTTGTAGTTTTCTTTACATAGGTTTTTTTTGTCTCTTTAGTTAAATTTATTCCTAGGTATTTTATTCTTTTAGTTGCAATTGTAAATGGGATTCGTTTCTTGATTTCCCCCTCAGCTTGTTCATTACTAGTGTATAGAAATGCTACAGATTTTTGAATGTTGATCTTGTAACCTGCTACTTTGCTGTACTCATTTATTAGCTCTAGTAGTTTTGTTGTGGATTTTTCCGGGTTTTCAACATAGTATCATATCGTCTGCAAACAGTGATAGTTTTACTTCTTCCTTTCCAATTTTGATGCCTTGTATTTCTTTTTCTTGTCTAATTGCTCTGGCTAGAACCTCCAACACAATGTTGAATAATAGTGGTGATAGTGGACATCCTTGTCTTGTTCCTAATCTTAGGGGGAAAGTTTTCAATTTTTCCCCATTGAGGATGATATTAGCTGTGGGTTTTTCATATATTCCCTCTATTATTTTAAGGAAGTTCCCTTGTATTCCTATCTTTTGAAGTGTTTTCAACAGGAAAGGATGTTGAATCTTGTCAAATGCCTTCTCTGCATCAATTGAGATGATCATGTGATTTTTCTGCTTTGATTTGTTGATATGGTGTATTACATTAATTGATTTTCTTATGTTGAACCATCCTTGCATACCTGGGATGAATCCTACTTGGTCATGATGTATAATTCTTTTAATGTGTTGTTGGATACGATTTGCTAGAATTTTATTGAGGATTTTTGCATCTATATTCATTAGAGAGATTGGTCTGTAGTTTTCTTTTTTTGTAATATCTTTGCCTGGTTTTGGTATGAGGGTGATGTTGGCTTCATAGAATGAATTAGGTAGTTTTCCCTCCACTTCGATTTTTTTGAAGAGTTTGAGGAGAGTTGGTACTAATTCTTCTGGAATGTTTGGTAGAATTCACATGTGAAGCCATCAGGTCCTGGACTTTTCTTTTTAGGAAGCTTTTGAATGACTGTTTCAATTTCTTTACTTGTGATTGGTTTGTTGAGGTCATCTATTTCTTCTTGAGTCAAAGTTGGTTGTTCATGCCTTTCCAGGAACCCGTCCATTTCATCTAAATTGTTGTATTTATTAGCGTAAAGTTGTTCATAGTATCCTGTTATTACCTCCTTTATTTCTGTGAGGTCAGTAGTTATGTCTCCTCTTCCATTTCTGATCTTATTTATTTGCATCCTCTCTCTTCTTCTTTTTGTCAATCTTGCTAAGGGCCCATCAATCTTATTGATTTTCTCATAGAACCAACTTCTGGTCTTATTGATTTTCTCTATTGTTTTCATGTTTTCAATTTCATTTATTTCTGCTCTAATCTTTGTTATTTCTTTCCTTTTGCTTGCTTTGGGATTAGTTTGCTGTTCTTTCTACAGTTCTTCCAAGTGAACAGTTGATTCCTGCATTTTTGCCTTTTCTTCTTTTCTGATATAGGCATTTAGGGCAATAAATTTCCCTCTTAGCACTGCCTTTGCTGCGTCCCATAAGTTTTGATATGTTGTGTTTTCATTTTCATTCGCCTAGAACTATTTGCTAATTTCTCTAGCAATTTCTTCTTTGACCCACTCGTTGTTTAGGAGTGTGTTGTTGAGCCTCCACATATTTGTGAATTTTCTGGCACTCTGCCTATTGTTGATTTCCAACTTCATTCCTTTATGATCCGAGAAAGTGTTGTGTATGATTTCAATCTTTTTAAATTTGTTGAGACTTGCTTTGTGACCCAGCATATGGTCTATCTTTGAGAATGATCCATGAGCACTTGAGAAAAAGGTGTATCCTGCTGTTGTGGGATGTAATGTCCTAGAAATGTCTGTTAAGTCTAGCTCATTTATAGTAATATTCAGATTCTCTATTTCTTTATTGATCCTCTGTCTAGATGTTCTGTCCATTGATTAGAGTGGTGAATTGAAGTCTCCAACTATTATGGTATATGAGTCTGTTTCCCTTTTCAGTGTTTGCAGTGTATTCCTCACGTATTTTGGGGCATTCTGGTTCGGTGTGTAAATATTTATGATTGTTATGTCTTCTTGTTTAATTGTTCCTTTTATTAGTATATAGTGTCCTTCTTTGTCTCTTTTAACTGTTTTACATTTGAAATCTAATTTGTTGGATATTAGTATAGCCACTCCTGCTATTTTCTGGTTGTTATTTGCATGAAATATCTTTTCCCAACCTTTCACTTTCAACCTATGTTTATCTTTGGGTCTAAGATGTGTTTCCTGTAGACAGCATATAGAAGGATCCTGTTTTTTAATCCATTCTGCCAGTCTATGTCTTTCGATTGGGGAATTCAGTCCATTGACATTTAGTGTTATTACTGTTTGGATAATATTTTCCTCTACCATTTTGCCTTTTGTATTATATATATCATATCTGACTTTCCTTCTTTCTACACTCTTCTCCATACCTCTCTCTTCTGTCTTTTCGGTTCTGACTCTAGTGCTCCCTTTAGTATTTCTTGCAGAGCTGGTCTCTTGGTCACAAATTCTCTCAGTGACTTTTTGTCTATAAATGTTTTAATTTCTCCCTCATTTTTGAAGGACAATTTTGCTGGATATAGGAGTCTTGGTTGGCAGTTTTTCTCTTTTAGTAATTTAAATATATCATCCCACTGTCTTCTAGCCTCCATGGTTTCTGCTGAGAAATCTACACATAGTCTTATTGGGTTTCCCTTGTATGTGATGGATTGTTTTTCTCTTGCTGCTTTCAAGATCCTCTCTTTCTCTTTGACCTCTGACATTCTAACTAGTAAGTGTCTTGGAGAATGCCTATTTGGGTCTAATCTCTTTGGGGTGCGCTGCACTTCTTGGATCTGTAATTTTAGGTCTTTCATAAGAGTTGGGAAATTTTCAGTGATAATTTCTTCCATTAGTTTTTCTCCTCCTTTTCCCTTCTCTTCTCCTTCTGGGACACCCACAACACGTATATTTGTGCGGTTCATATTGTCCTTGAGTTCCCTGATACCCTGTTCAAATTTTTCCATTCTTTTCCCGATAGTTTCTGTTTGTTTTTGGAATTCAGATGTTCCATCCTCCAAATCACTAATTCTATCTTCTGTCTCTTTGAATCTATCATTGTAGGTATCCATTGTTTTTTCCATCTTTTCTACTTTGTCCTTCACTTCCATAAGTTCTGTGATTTGTTTTTTCAGTTTTTCTATTTCTTCTTTATGTTCAGCCCATGTCTTCTTCATGTCCTCCCTCAATTTATCGATTTCGTTTTTGAAGAGGTTTTCCATTTCTGTTTGTATATTCAGCATTAGTTGTCTCAGCTCCTGTATCTCATTTGAACTATTGGTTTGTTCCTTTGACTGGGCCATATTTTCAATTATTTGAGCGTGATCCGTTATCTTCTGTTGGCGTCTCCGCATTTAGACAGATTTCCCTGGGTGTTGGATCCAAAAGTTTGGAAGATTTTTCTGTGAAATCTCTGGGTTCTGTTTTTCTTATCCTGCCCAGTAGGTGGCGCTCGTGGCTCACGTTTGTCTGCGGGTCCCACCAGTAAAAGGTGCTGTGGGTCCTTTAACTTTGGAAAACTCTCGCCGTCCGGGAGGTTCGCTAGCCGAAGCAGCTTGGAAGAGTGCCAGCCGGCCCGGGGTCCGAACGCGGGGAGGGTCACTGGCCGCCGCAGCCCGGGAAAGCGCCCGTCCGAATTTCCTAGTCGGCCCGGGGCGCCAAGCGTGGCAGGAGGGCGCCAGCCACAGCGGCCAGCCCGGGAGAGTGCACCGTTCCTAGGGAGTCTCGAGTTTGGAAGGGCCCCCCCCCCGTCACTGTTCTCCGTGGCCTGGGGATTTCCGATCCAATTCTCTCAGTTGGTCCGGGGGGCTGCACGTGGTGTGGGTGCCAGCCGCC
Source organism: Tamandua tetradactyla (assembly GCF_023851605.1). Classification (NCBI taxonomy): domain Eukaryota; kingdom Metazoa; phylum Chordata; class Mammalia; order Pilosa; family Myrmecophagidae; genus Tamandua; species Tamandua tetradactyla. The sequence continues at coordinate 141,980,211 of NC_135331.1, read as the reverse complement.
TCGGTATGAGGGGACCGCCTGTCCAATTCTCCCAGCCGGCCCGGGAAGGGGGAAGGGAGTGACTCCGGCCGCTTGCCACCCCGCCCGGTGAAGCCCGCGCCTCTCGGCGATCTCACCAGAGCGGGTTCTCTCAGCCTGCCAGCCATTCCAGGATGGGGTACGCTGTCTTTTTTATCTCTGTCGTGGCTTTGGGGGCTGTTCTGTATCGTTTCTACTCCCCTAGTAGCTGTTCTGGAGGGGAAACTAAGATCCGCGCGTCTTACTAAGCAGCCATCTTCTCCGGAAGTGATCAGTACTTTTTAAACTAATAAAAAAGAATAAAGTTGAAAATATAGAACGCATCACACACTTTATGGGTAATTAAGAACTTTTGTTGCATGTGTTGGGGGTGGATCGAAGGGGTGGGTTTGCAGGTTGTAATTTTTTAATGTCATAAAAATTTATGGTTAAATTTTGAAAAACTTCCATATGAATAAATAAGATTCTAATTATCCTTTACTGGCCAGTCATATGGTTTGAAACTGTTGGGTGGGAATACCTTTGGCTTGATTTACTCTTTAATTTAGCCACTGTTGTTTAGTGTATTTTGAAGTGAAGTCCTGAAACATTTGGTGATTGCCTATTAAGAACAAACATGATACTAGGGACTGTGGGGGGAGTTTAAAGATGAAGAGACTATATTTCATGCCTTCAAATTTAAGAAGTACAAATTTAAAGTACTGATTCCTGATGGTGATAAAGCTTTGCAAGGATTAGTTAGAAAAAGTGTGGTACAGAAAAAAGCTGCTGTATAACTTCAGAGATCTCTGAAACTGGGGTTATTTGTGAAAGTTGCATGGGAAAGACAGGATGAAGCCATACCGAGCCTATAGCTAAAAGGAGATGTGTGAGTTTGCATAGGAAAAGAAGAGGGGTGGTCAGTCCAGACTGGCAGTAGAATGTGGTAGGAGACAGTAAGGGGACTATTTTGCCTGTGATGCTTTTGTCTAGGTAATTTAGGATACATTCGAAAGAGATGTAGGGGCTAAATCTGGAGGGTCTTGAATGGTTGTCCAAGGGATTTGAATTTTATTCCTATTCCAAGCAAAATCTTTGAAGGGTTTAGAGCTGGGAATTCCAAGGAAGAACAGGGTATTTTATTCATTCGTCACTGAGCAGTAGATATTAAGCATCTGTTATATAATAGAACAGTGGTAGATGAGGCAAGAAGATGTGTAATATCTGGTTCTTTACTAAAATTTCTTAAAAGTCCAGAAGGGAAACCATACACAAAAATGACCTGTAGGGGCATTACAAATAAAGGGCTACACGAAATCAGAGGAGGGAAAGATTTATTTTGCCTGACCTTTAAAGAATTTTGATTTGTAGAGAAGGGCAAAAGGGCATTCCTGGTAGCGAGAACTTCATGAGGTAATGTCATAGAGGTGAAAAGGAGGAACTAGTGATGAATCTAGTTGGGCTGGGACATGTGCATATGAAAGAGAATGGTTGAGGATAAGACTGGTGAGGCTAGTTCCCCCAAGGAGGAGGGCTTTGAATGCCATTTGGAGAGTGTCCTCTTGGTAGGCAGGGGCACCTGCCAAGGATCTGTCAATTGGTAGAGATGCAATCCAATTTCTGCTTTCGTGTGAGCAGTCTGCAAATTATATGCAGAGTGAATTAGAACTGGAAAGACAGTACTACATAGCACTGCATTGTGAATTTTTATTTTACCCTATTCTTCATTATCCTATGGAATCTAGGGTGAAGCCAGACTTTTGCATATTTGAAATTGAAGGGGCCAGATGGGTGTCACAAGCTAATAAGGAATAAAAAACCATGTTACTTACCACCAAGTATATTGGTCATTGAGTAAAAGGCAAATAAAAACAATGTATTTTTTTGTCTAATTCCTTTGATCTTTTTAATATTTTAAGCATTGAAAAAAAACATAAAAAGACAATACTCAAACAACTACTAAAACATGACTTCAAGTCCTCACTTTATTTCTAGGACCTACAGACCTGAAACAGCTTGTACAATACCATATTTCTTGAGTCTTTGTATTTCCTTCCCTGTGTGGATCCATAAATTAAGTAACGCATCAATACTGAGATAGCAGATGAACATCTGTCAGAGAGAACTGTTCCTGTGGGTTTTGAGCTTTGGTATGGAAAGTGTTTGATCTCAGTGTGCCGTCGTAAAAGATAGGAGAGAGTTTGTTATCTTTTATGATCCTGACTTACTAACAATACTTGACGGTGTGATTGTGTTTTAGCCTCTAGTTGGAACTTGGGGATGTTCTTGTTGGCTTGTCTCCGTATGAGAGACACAGAACTTGGTGGTGAAACATCAAAACAAACCGTAATATTCCTCTGGCAATGGGATTCAAAACAGCTGTGGGGCTTTTTCCGCTAGAGGTTGGCAGGAAGAAGAAAAATGAAAGTAGAGCAATCAATCTCTGTAGCATTCTATATATTAATAATGTTTGCCAGCTCCAGACATTGTTTAATCAATACCGGATGCAGGGGTTTATAGTGGTTTATAACACTTGGTATGCCTTGTGAAAGGAGCCCTAGTCCATGGCTTGGTCTGGGGGGGTCCATAAATGGTCACACTGTGTCATTTGACATCTGGTAGTAAAGGGCACTGGGATCTGGAACTTGAAAAAAGATTAGCGCTCTCATACTCAGAAAACTCATTCCTTGACATTTCATTATAATGACCCTTCCAAAGAAGCTAGACACCCCATTGTTTTTCCTCTGCTTGTCTGTCTTTTAGAATATATCAGCCCCCTTGCTTCTGGCGGTATCAGTGAATCCCAGGAGGGAGATACAGAGGCGAGGCATGGTGCAGCCACTAGGGGGAGTGCATCTAGCTGACACGGGATGCCGGGAACCTTCTCTGGCTCTGAGGACACTGATTTCATGGAATCCTAGGATTAGAGATGACTGGAAACACTTGGGAGATCCACTGAATGCAGACATTTGTAAATTGATGAAGGTAGGAACAAAAGTCATCTGTTCTGTTTAAGAATGTTATTAGGCTTAAGTTTGAATGCCAATGGCAAAGGGAATGATTTCAGCCTTTGAAAAGGTTTAATTGCCAAATGGCAATTGTGAATCTGGTAGTTATTCTTCCCATCAGGGAAAGTATAATGCAGTCTTGGGGTATGGGTGCTGTAAAGAGGGAGTTTAGCTTTCACCAAAATCTCTAGTATAACAAGTGGCTTTATCTTGCATGCAGCCAGCTGTCACTGATAACCTTTTTTTAGACCCTTGGGTCTAGGAGTACGCACCAATGTACACTAAAAAAAAAAAAAAAAAAAAAAAAAACAAATCAAGTTTAAGTCTTCACTTCAAACCCAAACAAAAACTCCAAAACATTAGCCTTTTTATTTGCTACAACTTCTTTCCCACTCCACAATATGTTTTGGCAACATCATTTAAGGCTGAATCTGCTGGGAAGTTGCCAAGTAAGCAGTTTACACACACACATGCATGTAACAAGCCAAAAACCAAAGCTGAGGTGGCAATTTGCTCATAAACCAGATAATTAAGGATGTGCCAAACTACCTGTGGGGGACCCAGGATTTATCAGTGGTTTTTATTTACTGTTTAATAGTATAGCATGTTACATAAACCTTTAAGTAAAACAATTTGATTATAAAAATAGCCTTTTCAAAGGCACAGCACCTCCCCTACAGAGTTCTAAAATCAGTGGGAAACGGGCAGCATCAATAAACACGGTGGCTTATGTCAATAAATGTTCTGCCCACCCAGGTACTTTGCTAACCAAGAGGTATAAAGGCCAAGGTTTAAATATGAAAATGTATCTCATTTCTCTTCCTTCTATCACTAGAATTTAGACATGTGGGTGCCTTTAAGCATAATTTGAAAACTGCTTTCTTTCAATAGATCTACTTCCTGAGTTGTCCTTTCTAGCCTTTATTTCTTGTTTAAATATTTTTCTATTTTTTAAGGTTTATTTTTGCTAATGGCCTAAGCAATGGTTCTGAAACTTGGCTGCACATTGGCACCAACTGGGGAAGTTTAAAGAGTACTGATACCTGGGTTCTAAAACTGGAGATTTTTATGTGATTGGCATAGGATTGGGATCAGACATTAGGATTTTGTTTTTTTTTTTTTTTTAGAGTTCCCTATCTTGAATGTGCAGATGGATCACCTGGGAATTGCTGCAGAAATTGATTCAGTAGGTGTATGGAGGTGGTTTGGTGAGGGGTGAGATTTTGCATTTTTAACGAGCTTCAGGGTACTGCTGCTGCTGTTGAGATTACACTTTGAGTAGCCTGGGTCTAGAAGCGTTTTCAGTTTGAATGTTTGTGCTGAAACAAGTAATAACAGGGGGAGGTGGAAAGCTATTTCCACCTTTCGCATAAGTCTCACCTGTGTGGAATTTTTAGACCCATTGGTCTAGACCCTCTCACTACCTCTAATGAAAGTAAATGCTATTACAAGGTAAGTTTTTCCTAAAACAACAACAATCTGATCTTGAATGTACCATGCTGAGTGACGGTTTACTTATGCTAGGGTGTTTCTAGGCATGGCTGGAGGCAGGAAAGGGAGGAAAGAGCACAAGTTCTGACCTTGGCTGAACACTTTTTATGTGCAGGTGCTATGCTAGTACTTTGCACATATTGTCTTATTGAATCTGGGAAGGTGAGATGATTGCTCTCTTTTCACAAATGAGGAAACTGGGGTTAAAGGGGAGAAGGTACCTGATGAAGATCCTAGAATTAATAATTAGGGGGAATGGTGCTTGTATGCTGCCTATTTATACTTTCAGGGGCCTGACTGTTTCCCTCCCCTGTCATGGTACATTTTCTTTCTATAAGCCCAGCCCTCTGGGATATTTCCTATTTGGATGACCTCATTTTCTCATTCTTTATCAGGATTATAAAGTTCTCTTTTGCTGGTTCACAGCCACTCTGATGAACTAATTTATGGTCACATATTAATGAGTTTTGTGGGCTAAATGCTGTTGTCCCATGACATAATTATTAAGTGTTTTCTCTTTCATCTTTATTTTAAAATGATAAAGTTCTTCTAATTGAGTTTCACTGTTTGCCTTGAGGCTCTTAAGTGATGCCAAAGTAACCAGTCAATTCATTAAGAAAACAAATTTGTCCTGTGTGTTTGAGATCTTGTGGTATAAGCAGCTGCTTGACTGACAAGGTTGTTTTCTTTCCTTTGGTTTGGTTGGCATCGGATGGACCCAATCACAGAATCTTAAGTACTTAGTTTTTAAAACCTACCTCTGACATATGTCCTATCTGGGTGGCTTTCACAGTGCACAGTGACACCATTCATCACTGCTGGCTCTGAGGAGGACACAGAGCTGTGGGGGTTTTAGAGCCTGAAACCTCTCGCGGGCCTCCCACCCTGAGCTCAACCTTATGCCTCCCACTGCCAGAAACCTCTCTAGCTTCATCCCTCCATTCCCAGAGCTCCCTTTGGGAGCAAGGTGGAGATTTTCCTCTTCTTTTTCCCAACTGAGACTTTCCAAAGCATGGGGCACCTACTGTGCTGAATATTTGTTTTAGGCATGAAACTGGTTCTGATGAATGCACAGAACAGGTAGCAGGGATTTCAGCTGCCACTCCCCACCCAAGGCTGCTTCTCCCAACAACTGCAACTGTTAAAACAATCTTGTTCTTTTGTTTTCCACGCTTAAAGAAAGGCCTTGCAGCCAAACTGTCGCCCCGACCTTGTTTTATATTTCCAATGTGCATTTTATTAACTCCTTTTTCATATGGCACACATGGAGCCTGCCACCAGATGAGAAGGAGGCAAAATTTGTAATTCTGATTGAAAGAGCAGTGAAACACAACGAGAGATGCTATGAACAGTTTTTTGTAGCTAATATATCTCTTGCGTTGTTCTGAGTTCCATTTGAGTGTATGATCTCCATGCATTTATGTTGTGTAAGTCACTTAATTAAAAAACAAATACAAATCTATATTAACCAAGCATTTGAAGCCTTAGAAGTAGAAGTCTAAGCCTTGAAGTAGATTTGTAGATAAGTACATAAGTATATCTTACATAGTATACTTGAAGCTAATTGAAGAGGACTTTAGGAACATGCTGTTGTGATGGAGCAATTTTTACTTTTATTCTGAAACTTGGCTTCACTACAGCTGAATTAAGAAGAAATTGGAGTAGCGTATAGCCTTAAACAAATAATCCAAATAAAAATCCGTCTTGCATACACTTGCATTGTTTCTAACAGCCTGGTTCTTTATAGAACAACAGCCGGGAAAATAATTTCTGTCCATGGAGGAATGATATACTGCCACTTTTTCAGAACCAAAGTTAAACTTTTCCCCCCGTTTTTTTCCTGGAGTGTGTCCTGGTGTGGAGGGGTGTCTACCTAATTGGCCACAAGAGGGGATTAAACTAAATAAAATCACTATCCACGGGGGGCCTCTAAATATGCCTTTTTAATTTGAAAATTTTTGTGGGTTATAGTGTAATTCAAGCTTTTCAAGGTTTATTAGTGCATAGCTGTTCACAGAACACACAGAGCTCAAGGCTCTGATATGCGTGCCACTGCTAATACAGAAAGCAAAGGTTCCTTTCATCTGCAGAACACATAATGTGACATAACCTTAGAAAAAAGCCTTCCAGGAATAAAACATATTAATAAAAGTGACTGAAGGGAGTTGAAGTTGGTAATTTGTGCTGCTGACTTGACACTGTGTTCGTCATTCCCTGTGCTGAGGAATTGACAATTCGCTGCTTAACCAGAACATGCACAGTGCTTATGATAAAGATGTTGCCAGCAGATACTAGTAAATGCCTGTGATTTTACGTGTTTGCTGCAGTTGGAGTCAAAATACGCCACTTGGTGTAATTAATTGCCGCAAGAGGAAGCGGACCAATGGCGCCTTCTGCTGTGAAACTGTTAATGGAGAACTTATGGAGAGAAAGTCAAGTCCTCCCATCCAAATTGGAATGCAGAAGAAATCTGTGGGAAGGTGATGACAGAAATGAAGTAAAACAGTTGTTTCCTGATCCGCGTGCCAGGTGTGTCACATACTGTGATAAATAAGATCTGCGTCTTACACTCCAGAAATTGGGAATATTACAAGCGTTTATTATGGTGAGGCACAAAAAACACTCTTGAAATGCTTTGTTTCTCCTGGCACCAAGCAGTGAGCTGTTATTACACAATGCCTGGAGTTGCTAATTCCTTTGTTTAGGTTCAAGCCAATGTGGCCTATTAAAAGCTTAAATTCAATTTTATTGTTAAGGTATTTATTAACTGATTATGAAAAGACATTAAAAGACTCATAATTATACTGCTAAGTTGCTCCTTACCTTGATTAATGCTCCTGTTTTTCTTACACAATAGAAAATATCCTTGAATTTTGAAGTAGCTGTTCGTGACTGTGACATTATTTACTTCAGCTCCCGCCTCTGCTCTAGCCCAAGCCTTAAATTAAAGGTATCTGCAAAAATCAGTGGTTTGTTGTTACAAGCATTTCCCCATAGCTACGGTTGTGTTCAGTGCTTATGTTCATTTTTAGACCATTGCCATGTTTCACCCAAGGAGAGTGTGCGAATGATTCTCGCTAACAGTTTTTAAAGTGCCTATCTTCCTAATTGTTAAGAGCCTGTGGATAAAATGGATGTGTATGTGTGCGGGCAAATGCACTCTTGTGTTGTCTAGGGTATGGAAAGTACCTTTAAGATATGCACATATGTCTTATTTGTGGTTTCTTAGTTTTAAGGTATTTTAATGCATTTCATTTACCAATTGCGCTCTCTAACAATTGCAAGAAGAATACATAGACGACATTTTCTTCCTAAGGATAACAGAAAATGTATGTGAAAAATTATCATAAATCCTCACTTTAAGTTATAGTTTTTTTTTTATGACAATGGAACTTACTTATTTAAGCTGTTTAAAAAATTTTTCAATAGCCATAATTAACTTGTCAGATGAACCTCCTTGGCTGCAATGTGCTGGCAGTAGTCAAAACAAGATTTGAAACTAAAGAAATAGAGGAATTGTAATAACTTTGGAAACACAAGAGATCTAGTTACTATTGAATAAAATATTCTATTAAAATCTTCAATTTCAGTACCATATCCCTCTGCTACTGTTTAGTCATTTAAAATTGGTTTAAAATATGAGGAAGACTAATTCTTAAAGGGCCACTTTAAGCATATGAAAGAGATTAAATACAACACGTAAATAGAATTGCCTGAATAATGAATATGACTTTAAAAATTATAAAATATTTACTATGGTCATGTTTCCCTCTAGGATATCAACTATAATTTTTTGTTCTCACATGTACCATCAGGAATTTATAGTTTTAATACCCAGATTTTGAAAGAGATCTCACCTTTTCTTTTTCATTTTTTTTAATAGTTTGAGTAGGGGCCAATTTGAGGAGATTTGAAAGTTGGTATCATCTGACATTAAAAAATAATTGGAATCACTGCTAATTTCAAAAATTTGAAACAAATTCTTACTCATACAAACATCCTTACCTTGCACAAGAGTCTTAGTTTAAAGATATTAAAATAGGAGTTTGCCATTTGCTATTAAAAGTTGTCTCAGATATTTCATAAAAATGTTACTTAAAGGCAAATCATTATTTTCTGAGTAAATATAGTTTTGCATTAAAAAATTGTTTCTTGTAATCAATAATATTTATTTATTTATTTATTCATTTGCATGGGCAGGCACCGGGAATTGAACCTGGGTCTCTCGCACAGCAGATGAGAACTCTGCCTTCTGAGCCACCATGGCCCACCCTGTAATCCATATTTTAAAACAGACTAAAGAGATTCTTTATGTAGTTCTCTTTTAGGAAGGATGAGAATCATTTTATCTGAATTATCACTTGAATTAATTTACCATTCTTTCTTCATCAGTAAAATCCATACAAAATGGGATTTTGTAGTTATCTGCACCCTGAAAATGTGAGATTAGCCAGTTTATTTTTGAAGCATTCAGTAAGGTAGATTTTATTCATTCATTTATTCACTCATTGACTCATTCAACAAGGACTGGGTACCTATAAAGGATACTTCTAGATCGTAAGGACTAACAGTGGTAAAAACACAATCCTTGTCCTTTAAAATCTCAGCTGAAGATTGAATAAACTGAAGATTGAACGCAAAAAAGAGGATTTGGGATAAAATGTGAGCTTGCTACTTATTTCATATCTTCATACTTTGAGAGGGATCCAGAAGAAAATAACTTACAGACATTTAGATTTGGCTTATAGAGTCTGTTGATACATCTCTAAGTTGCGTCTTTTCTGTCTCTGTCTGCATAGCCTCTCTCCAACTGCATACCACACGCACCATGTCGGATATATTCATGGCTCTTCTGTGATTGTTTCTGATGTCTAACGGCAAAAACCGCAGCCTCTGCATTTCTAGATGGTCTCTTTTGCCAGGAGAAAACACAGTCCCACAGAGAGGCATAGCTCCTTTTTGCTGTGTTCTACATTTAGAACAAGACTTTGGGGCAACATAACAGCTCCCAGTTCCCTTTAGAAAGGATCCCCAGACCCGGGGGTTCAAATGAGAAGAATGATGAGTCCATAAAGAAAGAGTTGTCTCTTTATAAAAGTACCCCAAGGCAACAGTATTTGTCAGACATATGTTTTCTGGTACAGAGCCATAGCCAGCCCACCTCCCACCGCCTGAGTCAAGACCTATTGGCAGTCACAGGGGTGAGGTGTCGCTGACTGATGCATAATTATGGCGGACAGAAAAATGTAGACGTGTTAGCAAAGTCAATATTATGGAGACCTCTGTCTTCCCAAATATTGTAAATAAAAGATATTTCACGGGTATAGCCAATTATATTCTCTATTTTTACGACCAGTCACAAATGTATTTTTTATTAGCTGGTGGGTTCAATGTTTTGAATGTGTAGCCCTCATTTCAATCTCATTTTAGTTGGTGGTAAGTGCAAAAGGATTTTTGCTGACTTGAAATAGTGAAGCAGCCCTCTTTTAACTGAACTGCAGGTCCTGTCGCACTGAGAGTTTATTCCACAGCCTTCTGCGACTCTCACCTGTAAATTAGTCTGTGAAGTGGTGTTTATTGCTGAACTGGGAGGTTAAGACAGCCTAATTATATGTTTGTGCAGGAGAAAACACTATGCCCCACCATGAGCAATTATCCTGTCCCCTTTTCATAGTTTAATCGAGCTCTAGCTAAGAAGAATGAGGAGATGGCCTGTCTTCACCACAGACTTAGCTACCATGTATTTTCAGTGTTAATTAGAAATTTTGTTCACTGGAAGAGTGACTTCTTAGCTTAGCTCAGCTTGTAGCCAAGTGGAGGGCATCTGGCAGGTGACTTGAGGTGTCTTTGTGGATTAGATTTCTAATTCCACCCACGAGAACACTGGAACAACACAGGGGTGGCAGGGCAGGGGTGAGGGGACTGTTGCTACACTCACAACTCTGTTGCATGATACCATTTCCGCCTTTTAGTACATTGAGAGCAGTGAACACATTATATGGCAGGGGAGAGACTATTAGAATACTATGGCTTGGGGTAGGTTTTTTTTGTAGAAATGAAAATACTCCTTATCCTATGGGACTTTTTCTATGTTAAGAAGGATATAGCGAATGAAAACCAGAACAAGATCAACAGGTCAATATCTTTAAAGTTGGCCATAAAATGTATCACAACAAAGAATCTGGAGAGTAGGAATTGCATGCTGAAATACCTCTGTCTTTGTTCTTGGACACTTCTCTGTCACAAGGGCAGCATACTTCTGTTTCTCTTCAAAAGCATTTGGCTCATAGTTTTCATACACAGACACATGCTGAAGTCTTACAATGCATAGGTTCAATTTCCTCTTAGGAATATAAAAGATACCCCTCATGTCTTCTCTCACTCAACTAGAAATACTTATTGTCATTGAAACGAGCTGAGGGAAGAACCCGTTCTCTAAGAAACAGCATCTCAAACGTGGTCCAATCTGTTCTGAAATGATAAGTTGACTCTAGGGAAATAGACTTCTCATTATTAGCAAATTTCCAAGCTATCACTCAGTTTTCCCCTCTTTATTCCATTTCTATGAGTTTTGTTTCTAGGATGAGATAATCTCTTCTCTATTTATTTTTTCCTTTCAGCTTTCAACTTTGGCTCTTAAATAAGACCTAAGCAAGACCCTCTTTCCTCATTGGCTAACCTTTCAGGGCTCTAACTAAGTTAGTTAGCTTATCTTAGTTTCTCTCTGTATTTTATTGTGGAGGTTATTTATACACTGTGCACAAGGTAGAGGTAAAAAGCTTGGAGGCAGTATGAAGAGGAAGTAAAATGCTTTCCTATTCCATTACTTTTAAGAACCTAAAACATTTCCACCATGTTGTAGGACAGCTAAGGATTCTAGGGTGATCCTCTGATGAGTGCACTGTATCTTTCTCTCTTTTCCATTAATTTTATCCCTTTTTTCCCTGCCTGTCCAGACAAAATGATTGAGATGGGTGGAAGCTGGTAAAGAAGCTTATATTTTCCTCTTTATTTTAAATTTCTTTTAAAACTGTCCAAAGGACAGTATATCATATTAGTTAAATCTTATCAGCACCCCCCCCCACACACACAACTTTTCTCTTCTTATTCTGTGATATGCCATTGGCTCTTTCCAGCTGAAAACAATTGATATTTTTGCTTGACCTGTCATATTGCAAGCTCATTCATTCAACAAATATTTGTTAAGCACTTACTATGTGCCAGGCCTTATTCATATCAGTGGAATATGCCAATGCTCCTGCTCTTTTAGGGTTCATCTCTGTTTTTTAATACATTAATTTTTTCCAGTTTGAGTCCAAATTTCTTTGAAACTAGTAGTTTTAATCTTATAAAGCATCATTTTGTTTTAACCCTTCACTTGGTAGAGGAAGGAAGAGATTGACTTGCCTAAGGAAGTACTGATATTATTGAGAGTTATTATAATTATCATAATAAATTATACTAAGTACTATTATTATTTTCCTAGGAAATATTATTGAGGTGGGCTGGCCAGGTGTTGGGAAGTTGGAGATTGGAGGAGAGCAGTGCTGTGACAGCAGTCCCCAGGGAGGGCTCTGTGACACTTTAAACCATGAATGACTTTGACATATACTTTACTTAAAGGATTCATCGGGAATATCTTTTTTTTTTTAAATTAATAAATAGAAAGGGTCCTTGTGAGATTGAGGGCTTAAAATTTAGATTTAGGTGTGCTCCAAACTTTATCCTCTCCAATCCTCTTTCCTATACTGACAGGTACTCCCTCTACTTTAGTCTCTTTGCCCCCTGTAAATAACTTTTTTTCATTTAAAATTTCATTGCTGATTTTCTTTCTTGATGTATCCATATATTTACTTTCTTTCCTAACCCAGTTATAAAACCTCACGTTTTATAGTACACCTCTGTGCCAGTTCCTATCCACTCCTCAACCCACTATAATCTGTCTTCTGTCCTTTTCACTGCCTGAAATGTCCTTGCTATGGGCACAGATGACCTTAATGGACAAGTCCAGTGGGAAGCTTCCAACTTTCATCTCAGTCGGCCTCTGCAAAGTGTGATATTTTTGAACACTCTTCCATTTTGGAATGCTCTCAAATTTTTTCTGTTAATGTCTACTTCGTCCCCTTTGGTGATGCCTTTTACTTCATCTGACTGCTAAGAGTTTATATTTCCCAGGGCTCTGTTCTTGGCTGCCTTCTCTTTTGTTTGCTCAATAAACACCCCTGGGACACTCACATTCTTGCCCAAGGCTTCAACCAACAAATTTATCCTGAAAACTCCTGAATCCATATCCCCCTGCCTGGCCTTGTGCTTGGCTCATAGTAGACAGTCAATCCATATTTGTTGAAGGTGTGGATAAATAAATGTGATTTAAATATGAGTCTCAGATTTCAATCCTCTGTAGATTTTAAAAAAGGATAATATCATTTAACAGCCCTATCTCTGCTAAGAGTGTTTAATCCACTTTTGGTGCTTGGTTTATGCACGAAGCATCACAGTTAGTTACACAGGAAAGAATGTTAATCTTTCCTTTGGTTCTCCTTTTCTGCCAAAAGGGGAACAGAAATGAGCCTTCCCAGTTCCAGAGCTAGGAAATTCTTCTTTGCTGGACTGAATGGAATTATTGTGATTACTCCAATAGTGACTTTTCAAATTTAACTTAAAAATATGTTATTTACAGATATTGAGGTTCAGGAATAGAGAACATGATGAGATATGGAGGCAACATTTTCGGAAAATCATATTATATTAATATTTTGGGTAGTGCTTACAAAAACAAGTATTGGTACTGAAACATCTTGGTGGACCTGATGTTATCACAAATCAAGAGGGTCAAAGGAGCCATAGGAGATGTGACAATGTAAGCAGGAGGTTGGAATGATATGAGGAAGGGACCACTAACCAAGGAATACAGGAGATTTTAGAAGCTGAAAAAGGCAGGGAAATGGATTCTCCCCTCAGAACTTCCAGAGGGAACCAATCCTGCTGATTTCTTGAATTTAGCTCAGACTAATTTTGGGCTTCTAAGCTCCAGAACTGTAAAGTAATAAATTTAAGCCATTTTGAATCACTAATTGGTGCTAATTTGTTATAGCAGCAATAGGAAACTAGTACATTGGCCAACATGTTTAAACAAATGAAATGGAATAACAAATGCAAGTGCAGTTTCAGTTTATGTATGTGTGTAAGCATATGTGTACATATACACATGCATGTTTATATAGATATATATGCCCTCGACTGCATAGTATTGTATAGAATTTCTTACTATGGCTTGTAATCCAAAATGAGTAAAAACTACTAGCCAAAACTAATGCTGCACCCCTGGGTGTTGCTGGATTGACACCTCTTGCTCCTCTGGGTTGTGCTAACAGCTTGAGGAATTCTTGTTCTCAAGAGCAGCTGAGTTGGCAAGATCATCTTACCTTTTCCAAACCTTAATTATTCCTCACAGCCAAAGCCAAATGGAAGTCTGGCTTACAGGAGCATATGGAGAAAGTGCTGATTTGGGCTAGACTGCAACGTATGAGCTCATCTACAAATTATGGGGGTCTATCTGACAGCATTCTACATTAAAATTCAGGTGGTTTTTCTATCAGTGACGTGAGCCAAATTTGAGGTAAACTGAGGTACAGTAGGAATCAGTTGCAGCTGGAGGAGCTATGTTTTGACACATTTTGATATGTTGCTGATAGATTCTTGTAGAAAATAGGCTACAAAAATACAAGGACCCATAGTAACTGAGCTGTATGTGTTCAGGTGCAGTTTGTGTACTCGGAATGAGTTTTCTTCAGAACTCAGGCAGGACCTTCCTTGAAACAAAAATGGAACTCCAGAGTGTGGGAATAAATCTAAATCCAATGATGGCAATGGCCAGCTAGCTGAGCCCTTAATGACAGGTTTTCAACCTCAAATTCAACTTCAGGACAGATTTTGTCAATGACACCTCCTATGTCTTAGCATCAACTAGTGGGCAAGATTTTCCAACAATGATGTCTCCTGGGGCATCTACAGAGTGGACCCTCATGTAAACCCTCAAGAGAACCTCTGCCATTCTGACTTAAAACGTATAATGGCCTCTCTTCTTATACCATTCTCTCTCCTCTCTTTACTAACCAGATACATTATTGAATTCCTGGTCCCATCTGATGACTTGATTGGGTCTTCAGAAAGAACATAATATAAGGGTTAAGCCTTTAGGCTTTGGCACTAAATCGTTTGTGTTACACTGCTTACTAACCATGTGGCCATGATGGTTAAGTAATACTTAACTTCCCTAAACCTCAGCTTCCACCCCTATAGTATAAGGAGAACATTAGGACCTGCCTCATTGACTTTTTTGGTGAAGATTAAATGAGACTTCATAGAAGTTCTTTTTATAAGATAGCTGCTGTTAGTATTTTCCTCTTCTTATAAGTCTGGATCATGAAACTGTTAGTCTGAGTACAATGAGAACCCATCAGAAGAAACTGAGAATCTAAATATCCTTTGCTCTTGTCTTTCTCTTCTCAAGCTTAACAGATAGAAAAATGACAACCCGGAGTAAAACCAAAAGAAACTCATGGTCCTTGACTTCCTCTGAAAAATGAGAGGTAAGAATTACTGATATATAATCAGTAATCAATGTTTTTCCCTATAAAAAAGTTGAGAATGATGGCACATAATTTCCTATAATTAGGCAAAGAATCCCCCCCCCCCACCCGCCCCTTGATGCTTCATCCTTAAGTCATAAGATAGCCAGGAATTGAGATCTTAAAATTTCCCCTCTTTCTGCTCAGGTCATATAGCCACATGTCTGTGTCTTGATGAGCTTGGAAACAAACAATACACCTATTCCTCAGCATCACCTCAGAGGGTATTTGCATCTGCGCTTTCCCCATAGAATGCCTGCTATCAGTTTGGCCAAATAGCAACCAAATCCTGAACCCAAATTGGACTTTCAAATAAAAACCTGTATTTTATAATGGCAAATATTTGCACAAGAAAATAAATGTTCGCATCTGGGAAAAACAAATAATTTCTGTCAGCATTTTGGGCAGTGCTTATAAAAACAAGTACTGGCACTGAATTGTCTTGATCCCATCAACAATGTACAAGAATTCTCATTTCTTTGCATACTTGTCAACACTTATTATTTTCAGTTCTTTTTTAAAAAATAATAGCCATCCTAGTGGGTGTGAAGGGATGTCTCATTGTAATTTAAATTTGCGTTTATTTAGTGGCTAATGATGTTGAGCCTATTTTAATATATTTATTGTCCATTTGGATATCTTCTTTAGAGAAATGTCTATTCAAGTCTTTTGCCTGTTTTTTTTTTTTTTTTTTTTTATAACTGGGTTGTTTATCTTTTTGTTCTTGAGATTTAGGAGTTCTTTATATATTCTGGATCCTAAACCTTTATCAGATATATGTTTTCCAAGGATTTTTTCTCATTCTATAGATTGTTTTGTTTTTAGTTTCATGATGAAGTTCTTTGATGCACAAAAGTTTTCAGTTTTGATGAAACCTATTTATTCTTTTGTTGCTTTTGATTTTGGTGTAAAATCCAAGTCCATTGAAATTAATTCATTACTGACTGTTTCTCCTTTGTATTTAATTGCTTTTTTGTAGTGCACCATTTATTTTCTTTTTTCCTTTTCTCTAGGTTTTCATCTTATGTTCTTAGTGTTTACCTTTGTACTGACAATGCAATGAGCATTTTAAACTAATAACGAGCTAGTTTGACTATTACCAATCTAGTTTCAGCAGTATAAAAACTCTGTACTCCTATATATCTCCTTCCCTGCCCTTATATTGTTACTGTGTCAGATTGTATCTTTATAAATTGTAGACTCATTAACATAGAATTAAAATGTTATTTTAAACATTTTTGCCTGCTAAAGTGTATCAGAATGGAGGAAGTAGTTATAAGCCTAAAGTATAACAATACTGGATTTTATATTTACCTTTGTAATTACCTTTACCAGTATTCCTTATTTCTTCTTATGGCTTCAAGTTACTGTCTTTTTATTTCAGCCTGAAAGACTCCCTTTAGCATTTTTTGCAGGGCAGATCTTCTGATAATGAACTCTTTTCAGTTTTTATTTGTCTGTAAATGTCTTAATTTTTCCTTCTTTTTTTATTGTGAAAAATAACATATATACCAAAACCCAATAAATTTCAAAGCATACCACAACAATTACTTGTAGAACAGATTTCAGAGTTTTGTGTGGATTACAGTCCCACAATTTTAGATTTTTCTTTCTAGCTGCTCCAAGACATTGGAGACTAAAAGAGGTATTGATATAATGATTCAGCAATCATACTCATTTGTTAAATCTTATCTCCTCTGCTATAACTCCACCTTCCCTTTGATCTTCCTCCTGCTCTTTAGGGGTATTTGGGCTATGCCCATTCTAACTTTTTCATGTTGGAAGGACTGCCAATAATATGGAATAGGGAGATGGAACTAGTTGATGTTCTGGAGAGTCTGGTCCCTCTGGGTTTCAGGACTTATTTGGCCTATTTCCTTCATTTATGAAGAATAATTTTGCCAGATTTAGAATACTTCTGCAAGCATTATCTCAGTTCCTTTAGAAAAGACTCATGCATGATTAAAAAGTAAGCACGGTCTGAGAGTCTACTGATCTAAGAAATTAGTCCCACCACACTCTGCACTGACCACTAACAACCATATATTCAAATCTAGTTCTGGATGTCAGATTTTAAGGAAGATATTGTTAACAAGAGAGTCACCTGTTTGAAAAATAGCTTTGGTCAAAGAGGACAGAGTCCTTATCTTGGGACAGAGTTGGCATGACAGTTGGCTTCATGTACTTGAATGCAGGACACATGGAAGGAAGAAGGCAAGAATAGTACCAATGGATAGAAGAAAACATGAACTCATGGCTTTCTAATGATCAGAATGCTATGGCTTCTGCACATGTTCCCTCCTGAAGCAGTGAGCATACTTGTACTGGAGAGATTTAAATCTCAGGTTGAATGCCCATTTCTTAGAGATGTTGTATGTAAGATCCCAAGATTAAATAAGAGCA